>NW_006438073.1:6842445-6879312 GCF_000325575.1 Pteropus alecto
AGTGTAGACCGTTACATCCCGCTCGCTGATAGATGAATAAAACATGTCGCCTCCCTGTTGGTGGCAGTAGGCTTACCCGGACTTCGACTGGGAACGAAGGGCTGGGCAGACTCCACACGGAGCAGGCCCCAAGCGCAGAGGAGCCTGGGGTGTGAGTTGTGGAAGCAGCTGAGGGTGGAGGACGCAGGTGTGGGAGGTGGTGAGGGCCGGGGTGGCGAGGGGTCAGGAATCCCAGGGGTCAGAAATAGGTGTCCAGTGGTGCCTGTTACCTGTACAGGTGAACCTGAGCCCAAGTGAGTGGAGGCCTCAGGCCCAGGGGCACATGCAGGAAATAACTACTGGAAAGTAAAGACCTTTGGTTTTGCGTGTCATCAAGTATGGGAGGGGCAGAAGAGAGACATTCTTAAAGAGGCTTATAGGTGTCACCAGACGAGTTTCACTCTTCATTATCAAGGATCTTCTGGCTTGAGCCACAAAATTAAGGAAGAATTATGTGCCGACCTTCATGATTGGATCTCAGGAATGTCATAGAGGTCGTGAGACCCTGACTAACCCTTTCTGAGTTCCTGACTGATGTCCTTGAACTCCAAACATTCTGCTGGCGGCTATTCTAAAGCCACCTTTAACTCGTTCTTAATCATTTATGTTAATTATGGGTTTGCATGATCAAAGAGCAAGTTCAACGGGGGCAGGGGCGTGAGGGTATGTGGCATCCGAGTTAGGAGCAGTCCCGATACAGGGGAGGGCCTGTGCATCCCCAATTTCATCTCCTGGCCATGGGCAGCCGGGCCAGAGAATCGGGACCATGAAGGTCATATCGTAAATGCTGGTTACGCTCCTGTGTCACAGGCTAAGTATTCACGCGGCTGAAAGACAATGCATGTACCACAATGCATGTACTGCTCTGCGAAACCAAGTTCCTCAAAAATTCAGCAGCCTCTTCTTCACCGCTCGGTGAAAAAAAATGCCACTTAATTAAGTCACTTGGTTGTTACTTTACGGCATGATGGTTCCTGCGGTTGCAGGTGGTGAGTCTGTTCTATCATGTGGGCTGCTGCAGGTGAAGGGGGCACGTTTATTGTTTTCCTGGGTCTTATTTTTATTACTTTTTTTTTTTTTTGGTCTAACATCCATGTAAAAGAGGGCTTTTCAAAGAAAAAAAAAGAGAGAGATAAAAGTCTTTCCTTTCAAAATAAAGAAGCCCAGAACTTTTATTCTATATATTTAGTTAAGAAAATATAGAATTTAATGTCATTAAATGACATTTAATTTACCTTAATGTCAAGCCACGATCCCAGTAAACAGAGCTACAAGAATAAGCAAGCTAGAAGTAACGCCCCGCACCCCACCATCATTTGCTGGAGAAATAGCCATACTTCAGATGTAAAGGAAGGCAAAGTGAAATTTGCTTGGAATTTCTATCTATAATAATTTCATTATTAAAGTTATTAATTTTTTTACGAATGATATAAAACATACTTATGTGTTAATAGGGAAAACCATTGAAATCTTGAGAATAATCATATTTTCAACTGAATAAGTCACCTAGATAGCCTCCAAAACTTTAAACAAAGAAAATAAATTAATACAAATAAACAGCCATTAATTAGACCAGTGTGACTCATGCAGTGTTTGGAGCTCTGGCGGCAATGCTTTGCACATCCAGCCAGCAAAAGGTTTTAAAAACTATGCTAGCCTTAAAATTAACTGTTTTATAAAAAAGAATAAATTTCAAATATTAATATCCCGCATTAATATTTAAATATTCATTTAAAAACCCATTTTTAAAATAGCTCAGTTAAGGATTTTTTACAACATATCTCATTTGTATGACAGACTCTTGCCCACAGTGGATCATATATAATTTCTAAAATGAAAACCGTGAAACTCTCAAGCACACCTGATGCATTTTTATGAGTTCATGCTTCAGAATGAATCACATTTGGTAGGACCTCTGAATGACCCATGAACTACAGTGGTCATTTTTGTCGTAGCATCTGTCCGGTTTATCCGTGGTCAAAGTGTTGTTTCCTTTACACATTAACTTATTCGCCAGACAAATATGTACTGCATACCTATAACGAGGTGGACGTTGTCTTGACACGGGGGTCAGCTGTAAACAAAACAGCCGACATCCTTTGTGTATGAGGTGTAGGCACGTGGAAGCGCGTTACAGGATGTATTGGAAGGTGATGATCGCCAAAAGATCAACCAGGGAAGGGGAAGATCGCGCAGGGCTGGAGAGGTGAGGAGTCCTGGCATAACGACAGGGATGCGGGACCCCCCCCACCGCCCCCCCGAGAAGGCGACGTCTTTGCGGAAGGCTGTGAGGGAGTCCACCAGAGGGCGCTCCATGAGACGGGCCGTCTCAGAGGGACCAGGGACAGAGAGGAGGGTCTGGTATGTCCCGTGAAGGCCGTGAAGGCCCGTGTCCCTGGAGGGGTGAGTTAGGGGGAGAGTGACAGGTGTGTCAGCAGGTCGCGGGGCAGAGCCTTCGGGTCCGGTCAGCTGTTGTATGGACTTGGCTTTCACTGAGTGAGAAGCGGGGGACAGTGATGGGTTTGAGCAGAGAAATAATACCCTCTCTCTCGCCGCGGCGTTGAGAAGATTGTAGAGGAGCCAGGGCAGGAGGAGAGAGGCGAGAGCTGCTGGGCCAGGTGGGAACGGGCAGGTGGGGAGACGCGCCTGCTCCCGGGACGTGTGGATGGTCCGGGGGTGAGGAACAGAGCTCGGTACATCTGCTCCTGTCCGTGACCTGCCAAACTGCAGCCGTTCCCGGTGTTGGTGGCCTGCCCCG
This sequence comes from Pteropus alecto, assembly GCF_000325575.1. Classification (NCBI taxonomy): domain Eukaryota; kingdom Metazoa; phylum Chordata; class Mammalia; order Chiroptera; family Pteropodidae; genus Pteropus; species Pteropus alecto. Next base: position 6,845,243 of record NW_006438073.1, read on the forward strand.
CATGTTTAGACTCGGGTCCAGCTGTGCACCAGGATCTTGTGTCCGACAGAAATCCAGGAACATTTCAGCCCCGTTTGTGGCAGTCGCCCGGAGCCCATCACCTCAGCGGGTGCGTGTCCTCGCTTCTGCTCTGGGCAGAGTTCTAATCTCCTCCCTGTCTCTAACCCCTTCGCTCTGAATGGCTTCAACAACTGAATTCGCTAGCCGGGTTTTGACCTTCTGTGTCCACAGAGCATCCGGCCAGGCTCAGCGGGCCCTCACCTGGGCCAGGTAGGTAGGGACTAAACTTTGCTTCTGGAGGCCAGGGCTAGGGCTGCTGGAGGCTGGCTCTGGAGTTGAGAAAACCAGAGAGGAAAGCCAGCCAAATGCAGCTGCCAAATCCAAAGAGCTGGGCTGAAAAATGGGAGTCAAGGCTTCAGGCCACGAAGCTAGGAAGGCGACACGGTCAGGAAGTAGCAGCCAGGGACAGAAGGAAGTGGGCAGCTCGGGAGGAATGTCTACGAATCCAGCCGGGGTGCCGGACACTGGCTGATACTGGCCGCTGGCTCCCCAGCGCACGGGCGGGTCAGACAGCCTCAGAGCTTGTCCCCACCCTGCACGTCAGACTTTGTGACCGAATTTATCGTCTCGTTGTACCTGATCCTGAGGCTTAGGTTTAGGGCGCAGAGTGCCCATCCGAATTTTTCAGGTCTATTTTGGTACAAGAGGCAGATCCCCAACTCCAACTGCCTAAAGCAAGAAAAAACGATGTATTGACTAAAAAACTAATACGTGCAGGAACGACGCGGCTTCAGGCCCGCTGAGTCCAGAGGCACAAACGATGCCGTCATCCAGGTACGTTTTTCTTGGCACCACCTTGTCCTCTAGTAGCTTAGCAGCCTCGTCACAAAGAAAATTTCTCTTTCTCAGCAGTTGAAGCCAAAATTTAGAATGCCTCTCACGAGCCTGGTTTAGGTCACGCGCCCACGCCAGACTCAGTTACTGGGGCCAAGGGACGTAAACTAAGTTCACGGCCAGGCGAGGAGCCCGTACTTCCTTGCTGTTCGAATGTTTGCCGTCGCACGAACATCCACGAATTCACTCCCGGCAAAGCACAGAGATGGGGCGAACGAGCCGCGAAAGAAGCCACAGCGCTTCCGTCGGTGGTCGGCGTGACGGCCGCTTTCTCGGCGTATGTCACCCCGTCATGTCACCCGTTTCAGGGCTGCCGGGAGCGTGTCGATGGTGAAGTGAGTTGTCTGTGGGAAGAACGAGATCCCCCAAGACTCCCGATTGTCTGTCTCACCTACAATCGCGAAGCATCCGGCCCCACCGCAAGGCCGCCACGGCATGGCTGCAGGCGAGGTGTAACCTGTCACAAACACGGCCTAGAGTTCCTACGATCGTGTCTATGATTCCCAAATCTGTCTTCCTGCCAGAAGATCCTGCGGCTCTTCGGATCCTCCTGCTTCCTGGGCTCACATCCGGTGGTTGCATCACGGGCTCCTCAAACACACTCATCTAGCGCCAAATTCCTCATCCTGCCCTTTGCCTTCACCTCTCCTGGCCCTACGACCCTCCCCCGCCCCACCCCACCACCACACAGCTGATCTTCGCACTTCTCCGTTTGGGTTGGAAGCACCCCTTCTGCCCAGTCACCCAAGCCTTGCGTCTGTGAGTCAACCTAAGCGTCCGCCTCTTCCACGGTCCCCGTTTCTATCCACTGCCCTGGGTTCCTGCCTTTCGCCTAGTGCCCTGCCTATCAGGCCTATCCCTGAGCCAGAAAGATCCCTCTCAGCTGAGAGCATGATCGCGTACTCCCTACTGAAAGCGGCCAACTCTCTTGTTAGTCCTTGGTCCCGGAATCCCCTTCCTTCTTCCGTGGATGTGATGAACCCCGGCCTGTCCTCCGTCCGGACTCAGGGCCAGCACCCCTCACCTGCGAAGCCTTCTCTGGCCCCACCCCGTCCGATGCTGTGTCTCCGGCGGGCCCCTTCTCTCCAGCCTCTGCAGCACGTTAGTGATGGTGATCCATCTCCGTGCCCAGCCGGGGACGTTGTCGACGACACTGTTTCTTCTGAAGGTGTGACTCACATGGCTGGGCCGGATGCTAAATGTGTGTGTCAGGCATGGAGGCAGAGGAGGAGACTGGGCCCGAAGTGGACAGCGGCACCGGAACCGATCACTTGGCCGTGGGCCTGCCAGACTCAGCATCATCGCGGAGCGGACTACCACACTGGGCCCTGTTTCTCTCGTCTAATTAGGGCGCTTTGATGAGAAGTCCCTCCGAGAGCTAACCTCCTACGTTTATAGAGCCGCATTAGCTTAATGACACCAGTTTGCTGCAATAAAATGAAGACATCTAGGGAAGTGTTGGCTAAAATTCAGATTGGGGGGAAGATGTAGTTATGGAAAGAAAGGCAGGCTTTCTATAATAAACTGCTTAGAAAAACGGTCGAGATCCTTGTTTGGGCAGGTGAAGCTTAGGTGGGGGAATTTAAAGTATGAAAGATCACATTTGTTTAAGGAATGTAGTTTTCAATGGCTAATTCTATGTAACAAAAGATTCTCCAAGACGTGATTATATCAGTTATTAAAAGATGCTCATGCCTTGGCTGTGCAAATATCAAAGCTTGGAATTGCTAACGTCTCGTTACGTGATGCCGGCAATTATGAAGTGCCAATAAAGGTAAAGCTCTCGCGTGTCGTGAATACACTGTGTGGAAATTTCAGCTCAAAATAATACGAACGTAGCACCATAAAATAAAACAGAAATATTCGGAATTAACATTTAAACATATACACATCAGCGTATATGTGCATCTATAGATATTTATATGTATAAATAGTTACGTATGTATATATATGTGTGTGTGTGTGTGTGTGCGCGTGTGTATACATACGCACATATTTTTATGTACCTTAAATAATTTTTACTGACTTTGAAATTTACCAGTCTCAGGAGTGTGTTCAATATTAGAGAACTCTATTCAGGCCTGCATATTTTCAGCATTTTTATTTTCTTACTATATTTCATTGCAGTTTTACTATGTCAGTTATATCATGAGTAGAAATTACATACCTTTAAAGCACTATTTCTACCTAGATAGTAATTCTCTTGGGGAAAAGGTTCTTGTCTTAGACATCTGTGCCAACCCATAGAGACTCGTGAGATCTCTTGCCAAGAGTATCTGGAGCTCAGTACATTGTAATTTACTGAATTGTCAGAAAATGAATAAACACAAAAGAAACGTACTAGCGGACTGGTAATTTGGAGCACTAGGTGGTAAAAGCAGGAGCAGGTAATGTATTACAGCGGTTAAAACCCGGGACGCCACCGTCAGGCTTGGTTTCACGTCCCGGCTCCGCCATCTACAAGCGAAATAACTGGGCAAATTGCTTTCTCTCAGTAAAGCTCGGTTTTCTTATCTGTGAAACAAATGAGTGTCTCTGAAGGTAAAATGAGATCATGCGCAGCGAAATTTTCGGCACACGGCAAACTCTGATTCCTTTTAGCTATTTTTACAAAAAAGTCATCCTCACAAAATATTAAATTAATGAAATCATATACGCCTCTTTCTTGTTACGCACTGGCATTTTCGCTGAAAGATGTAATTCTAGGAACTGCTTCAGTAAGAATGGGACGATTCGACGTCCCGATGGGGTCTGTTGCAGAGTGGGACGTGGCCTACGATGGTTGGAGGGAAGGGCTCGTGCTGATCAGCACGCTTTCTGGACATGGGAGGATTTCAAGGCAGGTAAGTCGCGTGGAGCGTCTTTTCGCTTGGATTCGAATGCGTTGGGAGTTCGAGACGGAGCTCTGGGAAGAAGGAAGCCATGGTCAACGTCATAGGTGTAGCGAAGCAGCTGGGCCACACACATTCAGGAACGAGTGAAGAGAAGGCGGTTTGTGAAGCAGCATCTTTGTAAATAGTTATCTCTGGTTGCTCGTTCTCTAGAGAGTGGCAGACAGCGGAAATACTGAGCTGTAATTGGGAAGTCTGTCGGGGGTGCGGGGTACGAAGCTGGAAGTGGGGTGGGGTGGGGCGGGCGGAGCAGACACGGACACAGCCAGTTGCATCCGTGATGAGGCTCGATGCCTGTGGAGAGCCAAGGGAGACCGTCGAGGCGCGGGCGTGATGTGAGCACAGTCGCCTTTAGTATCTCCCTAAGACTGTCATGGGTGATGATGAGTAGGAAAGACTGGTGGCAGAGAGACCAGAAACTAAATTATTCAGGCCTTGGGCGAGAGGCAAGGAACACCTGTACTAGGGTACGGCCGGGAAAAGGAGCGCGAGGAAGGCCTCCTAGTGATGCGTTGGGAGGTGGAATCCATAGAAACGAGCAGGCAGTGACAGGTGTGGGTTCAGATAAGCCCCCCACAGGGTTGGCAGAAGGAAGAGAAGGAACGCACGCCCACGGCCCCTGCTTTCGGTCATCTTCTGAAGCAGAAAGCAAAGGCATCTGCTGAGAACAAGGAGGCAAAGGTGGGCCAGAGGGCCTGAGGTGGGGGGGAAGGTTTGGGTGGCAGAAGGAACGCATCAGAGCACGTAGCGAAAATGCCGGGCCGCCGGGATTCGCAGAAGCACATGGCTTCCCCTGCTGCCTGGGTTTAGGAGGGAAGCAAGCTGTTGGCTGGGTCGATGGAGCTTTGGGGATTTGCAGAGAATGCCAGGGAAGGACATGGCCCCACCAAGCAGGTGTTCAGCGTTCGTCGGGTGCTACGAAAAAGGAGTTTGCCGGGGATATTGGACCAGAAAATGACGATCTGGAAACAGGTAAATGATCGTATTTCCTGAGACATCCCTTATGCAGGAAAGCCTTGTGTGACCACGAGTAGGTCCAGTGCCACCTTACACCCCAATGGCTTCCCTTCACAGCATTTCGTTCAGTTATCTCGGTCACTCATGACTATTTGTGTGACGTCCACTTCCCTGCTGACATGCCATTGTGTCCTAAGTGCCGAGGCATAGTAGCTGCTCAATAAATCAACAGGACTTGATACATATTTTAGCTGAGGGGATGACATATTTTTAAATATGCTGTTGCTTGACGGCCTCATGTAAAGTTCTGTGAATTGCTTTACTTGGGAAGAGGATAATAAATTACAGACGGTACTTTGTTTCGTACCTCAGTTTTTTTCTGGCTCATAAGGGTCCGGAGTCTGTATAATTACATCAAACTTGTAAGAACGTTACGCGGTGATTTGATATGCAAATAAATGTATCAAAAGCTAGTTTCCGAGTAACTTAAACCTAGCTCCGTAATTATCGTGCTTATACTTGACCTTCTTTATGGTTCTTTCACCCCTTATTACACCTGTTGTTATACCCGGTATTTGAAACTGGTGAGCTCGGAATTGGTGCACGATGTGTTTTATTATAGAAATGAATATTTGCCTGAAGGTCAGATGCTTCCAATTCAAATTTCGAAATGAAGAAGCAGATATTTGCTAGAGTACAGTGGTAGCAGTCCTATTACTAAAAGTGAAAAAAAAAAAGGAAAAATCCTTTTCAGATGTGGGTAGTCTGTGATGTATCTGATTTCTGAATTCTTACACTAGCATCTTCTACTAAAATCTAAGTATATTATTAAAAGTTAAACTGTTTCCTAGCTTGTCTATATAATTCCATACAGTTTAGTTTAATCCATATGAAACCGATGTCACATCAATTACGTTTAGTCTTTTGAGCAATGCATTTCTGTAGAATGCTGGCAAACTTGTTCTTCGTAATGACCTTTTCTTTTACATCCTAAAATGTTACTTTTCTTAATGATACAAAAATGTCCTTCGATAACGGGTCTGTCAAGTAAAACCAATCATAAGTTAAAATCGAAATGGAATATGAATACATATTTTGCACAATAAATTATAGTGTCGATACTGAAAATTATTCTGTGTTTCTTCCCCTTAAAGACTGGATATTAGTCACGAATATCGCTGAATATCACCATGTTATGAAGCCAAATAAATTGGGGACCTAGCACGGTTCGGGATTATGTAAACATGTGACTCACCTTCACGAAGTAGCATAGACTGTCCGAAATTAAACCTTCCCATATATACTTTAGCCTGCAAATTATTTCATGAAATTGTAATGAGGTTGTTATATAATCCACCTCACTAAGAATATTGTCAAAACAGAAGAACTCTGCATCTGTCTTTCTCGCTGAAATATTGTGAGGATTAACGAGACATTTGTAGTTAGATTGTGCAATTGTTCCAGGAAATTCAAAGCGAGAACAAGATAGCACTTTCTTTTGAAAAGCATATGTTTTACTGTCAAACCAAACTTAAAGCAGTTGGAATGATACACATTTCTGAGTTAACTTCCTGCTTTCTTGGACACGTCAAATTATTGATGTTCCAGTGTGACAATTCTAATAACGAAGAAACCAAGTAGGTGGAGAAAGATTGTTACCCAACTTTCAATCAAATGATTAAACATGAGAATCCAGTATTCTAAGAAAAGAAAGCCACGAGTCCATGTTGCATGTAAAAGAAGACTTAGAAATAAATCGATGGACCGAAGTCTCACCCACCTATATCTCACCCCCTAATTTGAAGCCAGATACTAATAGAGGTAGATTTACTCCCTGAAATAATATTTGATCTACTTCCATCTTAAGAACTTCAAAGCAGCGCTGTTTATTACTTACAGATGCTATTCAGATACTCAAGACAGAACACCAGAGTCAGCCATGCTCGCTCTCCTTTCTCTTAGTGACCACCGTGGCTGTTTACTGTCTCCCTCTACGTCTCCCCATCTCCCTCGCTACTATCTCTCGCCTCGAATTCTGTGGCTGACCCTCACTTGTCGCCCCCCGTTCTCTCTTGCCACCTCCCCTCATTCCGTATCCCCTAGGAACAAACGTGAGCTTCGAATGGCAGCCAGGCCACGTCAGTCCATCGCCGTAACTTTCCCGGCTCTTCACCGGCAGCCTGCTCGCCTCCAGCTCACCACGTGGTGTCCATGCTGATGACCTTTCAGGTCCTTGGAACTGTTGGCCACCTCGTATTGCGGGGCCGGGGTCTCTGCGTGGACTGGCTGGCCCCTTCCCACCGCTTAGAGCTCAGTTTAAGCGTCACCCCCCCGACGGTCCTTCTCGACCTCTCTCTAAGGCTGGTGATCGCCAGCTCTCCCCCCACTTTATGATCTATGTCAGTTGCAATTTATCGCGGTAAACGCTGTGAATGAAGCAAGGAAATGTCCCTATAGATAGCTTACCACAAATTGCCATGTTTGTCTGCCTGTTTGTTTCGTGTCTCGCCCGGAGAATGGAAGCTCTCTGAGGGCAGGGGGCTTGCCCGTATTGGCTCACAGACCCCAGCACCATGTTTGCGTGCAGCATTATCGAATGAATGAGAAAATGAATGAATGAAAAGTGCCAATAGACTGCATACACTAGAGGCGTATGTGCCTGACATATTTACATAGAACTGGCTGGGTGTCAGGTTTGACAGTAGCCATTTAAACTAGGTTTTTAAACCCTACATGCAGCCATGCCAGGCAGACAGTTCCTTCTTCGGTGAGTTAAAGCTTTAGTGAGGTGGCCTTGGTTTTCCCCTCTCATCAGGAAAGAAGAGAAGCGGGAGCAGATGATCACCGATCTCTCCCAGCTCCGAGACCCTCGGGCGTTTTGAAGCTACCCTTCGGGACGTGTGCAGCGGCCACCTCTCTCAAACGTGCCTCAAAAAGCCGCGTGTGGCTAAGGCGTCCCCTTCCGAATGAGGAAATGGGTGCCATGCGGTGGAGAGTCCGGGTACAGCAGCGCTGTCCCAGGGCTGGGGACGGGGGAGGTGAGCACGAGTCCCTCCGGAGCATCTTGCAGCTGAGGGGAGGGAGCCTCCACGGCTCACCCGGTCCCTGTCATCTGATGCGGCAGGAATCTCAGATGCCGACAAGGAAACCAGCGGCTTTGCTTTGTAGCAATCCGACACGACCGTGTTTATACAGCTTCAGAGCCCTTGGCTTCTTCTCACTTAATCTCACCCCTAGCCACTTCCTCGCCCGAGGAGAACCATGCCAAAGATACACCAGAGGAAGAGAACACTTCTCGTTAGCTGTCTGTTCCGAACAAGTTTGTAAATAACCTCGGGGCGTCCAGTAGTGTCTTTTCACAGCCCTTTGTCTCCTGAAAGTTGTTGAGAGACCTAAATTAAAGTCGCCTATCATTAATCTTTGCTCTGCACACTGTAAATCAAAGGAATGAAATACGTCTCGCCGCAATTCAGGTCCCAAACGGGGAAAAAAAATCACAACATAAAACAAAATTTAATACCGGCATTGCCCCTGTCACCTGAGCCATATATTCTTGACCGAAGTAATCAACAGGAAGGCGTGCGTGGGCTGTAAGTCAACAATTGTTTTAAAGACTATGGGTTTTGTAAACACATCCCATTTTTCGTATCTCCATACTTAAAAACGAATTTAGGTAAAGAGCTGGGCATCGTTTTCATGTGGTTCTAAAAACTGATAGTTCTGACCCAGTTTCCACAACTATTTCGCAATTTCGCTCTGTACTGACGGTTTCCCGAACACAGATTGAGGTTGTGAAGACTGAATTTTCTTCACTGTCACTGAGCGTTCTCGGCGAGGGCTCGTTATTTGCAAGTTGCACTTGACACGACTTTTACAGAGTTAAGGTGGGTAAATAAAGCATCGGACGAGAAATAGCGCCAGCAGGATTCCATCGGGGGCCCTGGTCCTGATTTGCAGAGCCTTGTGTCATCTTCCCTATCTGGGCTGCAGTTCTGCCCTTTACAAAATATGGATTATGGGCCCTATTGTCAATCTGTGTAACCTAGGAAGTCACTCATTATAGATGAAGAGCCAGCAATGATCAGAGGCACCTGCCTCTCACACACACAGCAGGGGAGTGAAGGTCTGCGAGCCAGTGTTTACGGAACTCCCCAAACGCCTTGGGAGGGAGCCAGTGTCCGAGCCCACAGAACTGAGACACAGCGAAACAGGGAAACACTAAAGGGTGGCCGCCTCGCATTTCCTGGCAGTCACCTTTCCTGGCGTTTCAGGTTCATGGTCAGCTGCGCGGCCCCCTCCACAATCGTACCCCGAGCCTCAGAGGTCCACGCAGACGGGGTCCACATTTTGCTAGGAAACGTGGGTCAAAAGAGAAACAACCTGTTTCCCAAGTAAATCTCAGCGGATCAGGTGTTTAACGTTACCAAAACCACAGATGATTGTTTTTCATACAAATATCCCTAAAGAGCCCGGCGTTCATCAGGGCAGGGAGGAAGGGCCTCATTCCCCCGCATGGCCCCGGGTCTCCGACCTCCGCTGCAGGGGACCTGCTCTCTATTTATTCGTGCTACCTCTCTCTTTCTTTTCCTGCGTCTTTGTCTGCACCGTGACCAAAGGCCACACCCTTTTCTTGAGACACGTCTATATTTCTCTCGCCGTGTGGCCACGTGTGGTCGCGAGGGCTCTGACCCCCGTGTGGGGACAGGTCAGGACGGCAGAGGGCAGAACACTGCATTCCAGCTGTATCATAGGTTGTAGGACTTTGGAGAGTTCCCCATTTTCAAGACCCAGGTTTCCACTTAGAGACTCGTCTATGAGGCGAGATGGGGTTAGGGGATCTCCGAAGATCGTTTCTACCTCTGCAGTGGTTCCTTGTGAAATAACGTGCGTCCTCAACCTCTTATAGCCCCGCGGAGGGGCGAAGCTCCTTGCGGCCGACCGTCCTTCACCCCCTGACTCGTGCGCGTAGATGTCTTGAAAGCTCGCCCATGGCCATCCAGCCGAGTTTGCTCTACTTTCCTCGTGGAGTTTCTTTCTTTCAGTTGGCCGTTTATCACTGTCCAATCCTTCATAGTCCACTGTGATCCAAATGAGCTCCGCTGCTTCTGTGAATACCGGTGTGGGGTCACATATCCTCGCGACCGCGTGGACCCGGCGTTATCTCCGTTATAAGTCACGAGCTGAGCAGATCGTTTCATTCCATCCCCGGCACTTAGCAGAATATCGGGCGTATCCATCGACCCGGCATCATCCTCTCTGTGAAACTCTCAGAGGGAAAGATGAGAGCCTGGGTTTAAGGCCAACTGTACCTCCTAGAGATTCTAGATGGTGATTGTACGGAGAGCCAGAACTCTGTCTCCCCAATATCTGCCACAGTTTTAAGGGTCTATCTCTAACGCCCCCATGAAAACGATGCGCTCTGATACGTGAGATTCCTGAAATCGCAATTGCTGCTCTCGCGACTTTTAAAATTTAAATGCTCGATGCAGCTTTTAAAATTCAAATGCTTGTTACGGCTTTTAGGGATCCCAAGCGTTTATTAACAGATGGCAGCTTTTTATAAATCAGATTCTGTGATGTTTCGTGAAGAAGCTGTGACCTCAAGAGTAAGAAATACGTGGGACGCGTCCTCTAGTACGGAGAAAGTTATTGAACCTATAACGCTGGCAGAGGAGAAAGTCTAGGACATAGGCACCTTGGCATTGTTCCGATATGGTAAAATGACGGTAATGATGGTGCCTGTGATGGGTTACAAATAGGACTTGGCTGAAACGTGGAATAAATCATGGTGCAGCCCCAGACCTGGCATAAGCACTGACCAGAGAGGCCATGCCTCTCTCTGGCCTCAGTCCTTCGCTATAAAATTAGCAAAAGGGGATCTCTCCTGACTAGTCCACATTGCTGACTTGATACCCAAATGAGAGAATCGATGTGGAAATTCTTTGCAAGTGTGATGCGTTATTCCACCGAATGAAAGGCGCCCCTTTCCCACCCCCATTTCCTGAAAGCCCTTTTGTTGTGACTGCAGCCTCTGTTTGTAGGAATTGCTCTCAGGGGTCCTCGCTCACTCCCAATCATTATACCGAATAGCAGGTTGATGATTGCTGCTATGGCTTTGTAGCAAGCCCAGCGATTCTTTTATTTGAAATTTTATGTCACTTTTTCTTTAAAGTCGTTCCCTTTCCTTCTCGATAGTCCCTTCTCAGTTCTTCCTTCCCAAAATAGATATCCCACCATTGCTTATTTTTCTCAGGTGTTACTCAGCACGTTTATGATGTAATAAGACATTTTTTCAATAGAGACTAATAAAGTTTTAGAAGCTCGTCAGTGACCATGTTTTGCATAAAACAGCAAGAACGACGCGTGTGCGTGCACACACACACACAAAGACACATCTTTTGAAGAACAGGACAGTAACTGCAGGAGTTCCATTGTTTAGGCGGAGGGGGTTAAATGGACAGTTTCATAGTCAGGAGACACTTGGAGATTTCATAAAGAAAGAAAAAAGGAAATAATCCCCAAAGCTACAAATTTACTCAGGTTATTTAAATATTCCCTAACGATTATTTTTTAATGTATCTTTCGATCAGTTATCTTTTTTCTTTTTCATTTAAGTTATTGGGGTGACATCGGTTAATAAAATCGTATAGGTTTCAGGTATATAATTCAGTAACACGTCACATGTATGTTGCATTGTGTGTCCGCCACTCAAAGCACATCTCCTTCTGTCACCTGATATTTGACCCCTTTACTCCCATCGCCCCCCTCCCCCCTTCCTTCTGGTAACCACTAAAGTTATCCTTTTTTCATCCGAAATTTTAGAAGAAAGCTTTGGAGAAGAATTTATTGCAAGTAACATCATAATTATAAAATAGTTAAGAACTATAAAATAGTTTAAATTTTAAATCCAGGCCCTATAGACTTAGCAAAGCTAAAAGCTAAAGAAAAAGTTGCGTACATATGATGGAGCTCACACAAGTATTTCAGCTCCAATGTAACTGTGAATGCAGGGTGGGGTGCCACCAGATGGCCCCTCTATAACGAACGTAAGTGCTGCAGACGTATAATTAAGAGAAAGCCATGTTCTCTTTCGAAATTCCAAAAGAGAGTATGTTGATAATGCATTTTTAATCACAAGAATTCAAAATGTAATGCCAAAGTAAATTCTGAAAAATATGGCTATATATCAATGATATTTCGCTTTAAGAAAACCAAAATACAAAATTTTTAGACTTGAAAATTCGCGTTACTGTTATCACAAACAAATTCTTTGCTTTTATTTTCCTCATAGAATTTTTTTTTTAATTGCGAGCTCACCTACTTCATTTAAAATGATTCATTTTGTAACCAATTTTCTTCTGGAATGCGGGCTATACCCATTATACACCACTGAAAATACCCCACGGAGAGTTTTACTAAATAAAAATATTAGTTGTTACGTAGAACCTTCTGCCTTTTCCTCATTTTCTGTGAACTTTCTTCCCACTCCCTTCTGTAATAATGACGCCAATAGTAACTAGCCTATGCGAGGCCGAGGATGTTTCTAAGAGCTTTGTGTTTACGCCTCACAAGAAGAGCCTTATGATGTAGCTGGCATTATTATCTCTTTTTTATGGAGATAAAACTGAGTCACAGAGAGATGGAGTTGCTCGCTCACCGTATTGGTTAGTCACGAGTGGACTTGAACCTGGCGACCGCCTCCAGTGTCCACGTTCTGAGTCATTCCTCCCATTGAGGGCTCAGTACCGATGGCCATTTTGCCATGGCTCGCTGTGACCGAGTCTTGCAGAAAGAAGTGAGCTCACTGGTCCTCAGGGTTTGTCTGAAAACTTAGAGGAGCTGTGCAGATGTAGGGGGATTCCAAGGGTGTCACTGCAGCAGCCCCGGCTCACTCTGATGAGTCCCCTGCCCTCTTGTCTGGAGCGTGCTTCAGTCCATGTGGATGAAGACGCTCAAGATACACATTTGGGGGCCATGGGCCAACAGATGGTAACTCAAGCTGTGGGAGGGACCCAGCCCCCTTCATGTAAACTGCTACTGTGATCCAAGCTTAATTATCTTAGTAACAATTAAAACATGATACTGTAAATGTGAATATACCCTGACGTATGAAAAATTAATAGCATGTATTACAACGAGCTACATTTAAAACGTCTTAAAATACAAGTGGTATTGAAATAAGCATTAGAGAACTACAGAAGAAAATCATCTGCTCTTTGCTAAAATTCATTCATACAGGATATCTGTTCTTTATGTCTTGTTATACTTTAAATGCAGTAAAGTGTTTACAGAGCATAAAGCACTCTGCTCCCTTTTCATGTTTTACTTCGGCTTTTCCATTTATTTTTTGCTCTCTGGACCACCTTTCACTGAAGACAAGTTTGCTGACATACAGCTCAATTATCCTTTTTCTCTCAGTTACTCAAGTCTGCTCTACAAGTTTTGTATATTAAAAATCTGTTTTGTTCAGCTTATCCTTATTAATCACTTCAACGTTTTTTATTGATTTTGCTCTGTCTTAGGAACAGGTGGCCCCAAAACAAATAATTTAATTCCAATAAAATCTTTTGGCCTTTCCTCCCTCCTTCCTTTTTTCTTCTCTCCCCTTCCTTCCTTTGTTCCTTCGTTCCTTCGTTCGTTCGTTCGTTCGTTCGTTCGTTCCTTCCTTCCTTCCTTCCTTCCTTCCTTCCAGAAATAATACTAAAGTTCTGCCATGCTGCATGCTGTGCTGTGGGGACAGAGTGCATCCACACGCAGTGAGAACAGACTGTATGTGTGACGTGCATGCAGAGTGAGACAGGAGGCCAGAGAGAGCTAGGTCCCTGAGCCAGGATCTGAAGCATGGCGCTGTCCAGGAGGGCCATGGCTGTGCAGGGAAGGCTGAGCAGAGAGAAAACATGAAGATGGCAAATGGCAAGGGTGTGCCTGAGAAACCCTGAAACCAAGAGGCGTTCAGAAATTCACTGTAGCGAGAAATGGCAGCAGGAGGAACAAGATTGGAAGGAGTGTGAAAGGCACTGTTTAACATTTAACATTTAAATTTTATTTGAAGGTTTAAAAGAGCCATTAGAGATTTTTTCCAACAGAGGAGGAAAACAGTTTTGTGTTTTAACGAAAGAACTTCGGGAACAGTTCTAAGGCTGAACAAAGCTGAATCGTGCTGGAAGGTTGGAAGGGTCCGCTCACCAGGACAGAATAAAACAGATGTGTCGTGGATGGAGAAGGGTTTGAGAGATACTTTTAAGTGGAGTCGACAGGACGTTATAAATGATGACAGCCAAGGGATGAGGACGGTGGTCGGAGACACCTCAGGTGTCCAGGTCGGGTGATGCGGTAGATGGTGCCGGCCATGACGATCGTAATCGACGGAGGAAGGAGAGCAGATTGTGCACAAAGGTAACTCAGCTTTACAGGTGTTGAGATTGGCCGGTGGTGAGGCATCCAGATTAAGATATCAGGTTAAGAAAATTTAAAAAGTACTGCAAGTCTAGAGGCGAGAGAGAGCTTGAAGCCAGGTGTATAGGTGTTGAAACGACCGATGTCTGAGCTTCCTGACCACAGCCTGGCACTTCGACGACAAGCGTTTACTTCTCACACCTCGGGTGTGGGACGTCACGGATCCCGGTGCTGGCAGATTCGGTGGCTGGCGAGGACCCTCCTTTTGGTTTTCAGATGCCCACCCTCTGGCCGTGTCCTCACATGGTGCAGAGCAAAGTGAGGAGGTAGCGATTTCTTGTGTCTCCTCACGTAAGGCACTGATTCCATTCCGGAGGGCTCCACCCTCGTGACATAATCACCTCAAAGCCCCGTCTCCCAGCACCATCACACTGAACATTAGGGCTTCGCTACACGGGTTTCTGGGGACGCAAACATTCTAACAGTCGGCATGTGCCATGTGGGCGTCAGTTGCAACCACAGGCAATGAAGAGCTGGCTTCTTGGAAATAGACGGTCGATGAGATAAGAAGACCAAGGATGGGTCCTGAGGATGGCCAAATGTCAAATTTAGAAAAAAAGTGTAAGATCAATTCATATAAACTGAGAAGCAGCAGCCGAGGAGGTGGGTGAACATGAAGATGCTTTTTCTCAGACATGGGAAAAACTGTGTCAAGATATAAGTATTAAATGCCTCAGGAAAGTAAAAGTATGATAGAAACAGCAAAAATACTCCTGTTTAACAAAACCCAGTAAAAATCAATTATTCATGTTGAAATAAAGTCATCGACTTTAAAATTTGGACCAAGGCAAATATGTCTGCTTTCATTTCTATTATTTAACATGATTTTTGAGACTAATATAATATGACAAGAAAATACAATGTGTGACATAAAGAATGAAAAGAAGAAAATTATTTTATTATATGATTACATCATATAATAACAACAAAAACCCCAAGTGTTTAATTAAATACTATTTATTACAGGTATCAAAAGAATTTTGGTAAAATGGATGGATATAAAATAAACATACCAAACAAAAGTTCTTTTTTTTATATCAATAACTAGTTGGAAATAAAAATGAGAAAAAAATCACACACACACAAAAAAAGTTTTATAGTTCCTAAGAAAACTATAGTAAGAAAATTACAAGACTTCGGTAAAGAAAATTATAAAATGTGTTAAATAAACATAAATGTAATGAGATTTGGATTACGAGATTGTTATATGAATATTTAAAAAATTGATATAGCTAAAGATACCTTAAGTATAGATTAAAGGTGAAGGATAGACCCAGAAAATATATATTTGTAAACATTTAACAAACAAATAGTATCACTAAAATACAAATAGCACCTTCAAATTGACAATAAAAAAATAAATAGCATAAACAGAAATAGACAAAAGAAATTAAACAAGTAATAAACAAATGTAAATTACATCTAACAGTTATTCCTTGAAACAAAACTTAAGGAAACATCAATTTAATATGCCGATAAGATATATTTTCTGTCATTAATGCTGCAAAATTTTTTAAAATCTAGTAATAGCCAGTCCTGGCCGTGGCTGGGCTGATTTTTACCTGATAATTTCGGTTTGGCCATTGAAATACTAACACTCGGTTAATAAACATCTGCCACTCTGACCCCCTTTGTCGCCCTTCTTTGACTGGCCAGGTTAACGCATGTCACCTGAATGTTCTTGAATGTTTCTGCTTTGCTTATCATTAAATATTCAGACTATTATCCCTGGGCAAGGGTATTGCAAAATGGGCATTTGCTTATACTGTAGGCGGGAATATAAATTGCTGACACTTTTCGAAAAGTGATGTGACTATGTCCATTATTTTTTTAACACTCCAGTCACACTTTATCCTTTAATCCTTTAAAAATAAAAGCACTCACATGTAATGATATATTTTTATGATAAACAGCATAGTTTAACTACCTAAAAACAATAAACAACATGAATTTATCAATTAGAAAATGGCTAAATGAATTATAGTCTGTTTCTACAATGGAATTTTTGAAAGAATAAATTATTTTTCTATGTATTGACCTGGAAAGATCTGCATAGTGAGTTATTTAAACGTTAAGACAACAACATGTAGAGTGATGTGTGCTTCTGTTTAGAAGAATACCAGTTTCGTTTTAGAAAAATCATTTCTCCCCTCTCCTCTCTCTCTCCTCTCTCTTTCACACACACACACACACACACACACACACACACACAAACACACACACACACACACAATGTCATAAAACTATGTGATGTGAGGATTAAAATGTATGGATAACTACATTCCCGTTTTGGGGGGGAATGGGTGCATAAAGAGTATGCATGGTATTAAACTTCTCTTCATGCAACTCTGAATCTTTAGGTTTTTAATAAGCATGTTATTTCTGTCCTAGAAAAATAAAGTAGAAAAACAAGACAAGAGGAATCAAGAGAGTGTCATTCTCTAGAGTTGAAGCAATATGTTGATTATAATAGAGCAGCGGTCCCCAACCTCTTTGGCACCAAGGACGGGTGCGCCCCCGTGAGCATCCGATGCCTGACGATCTGAGGCGGAGCTGAGGCGGTGATGCTGGCGCTGGGGAGCGGCCACAAACACAGATGATGCTTTGCTCGCTCGCCCCACCGCTCACCTCCTGCTGTGCGGCCCGGTTCCTGACAGGCCATGGACTGGAACCGGTCCGCGGCCTGGGGGTTGGGGACCCCTATATAGAGCATGACAAATTAAACATGAGTTATATTAATTGGTAGGGGAAAAAAAGTAATAAAAATGTAGATAATACAATGGTTTGTTCTACTAACCAGTGCATTGCTCGCTCGCCCCACCGCTCACCTCCTGCTGTGTGGCCCGGTTCCTGACAGGCCATGGACTGGAACCGGTCCGCGGCCTGGGGGTTGGGGACCCCTATATAGAGCATGACAAATTAAACATGAGTTATATTAATTGGTAGGGGAAAAAAAGTAATAAAAATGTAGATAATACAATGGTTTGTTCTACTAACCAGTTCCCTCGAGAACATAGATTTTTTAACATTTTAAACTCCCCGGATAAACGTATATGAGTTCTCCAATCCATAAATTGCACGTAATTGCATAGGTTTTATGAACCCCTGTTCACAAGTCTGATTAATTTTTAAATGAAAAGCAATTGAAGATAACTTTAAAACAAATATTCCTTGATTTTGCCCTGTTTTCTCATTGTTTTGGTAATAACCTATATTTAGCAACACCTGATTTCTTAAGAAGAGCATGTTTATTTCACTATTAAAGACTGAAAATGAATTCAACCCAGCCCTACTACCGTAAGACTTTTTTACTCTCTCCTTGAATTTTCCACTTGGACCAAATGAGACTGCTTGCAATTTCTTAAGCACAGTCCAAGCCCTGTGATCTCTTGATGGCCGTTGCCTCCGCTTAAAATATCCTTCTCACTACTCATTTCCCCCACCGTCTCGTTGCTTTCTGTGTAAATTCTACCCATTCTTCTAGTTCCAGTCCCAATGCCACTTATGGAATTAAATCTTCCTCTGGTCCAACATCTGGAATGCATCTTGCTATCTTTGTGACCCCACAGCGTTTTGTGTTTCTGTCCATCGTATTCCATAGTACTGGTATATAATGTTATGGTTAATTGTATGGATGTCTTATCTACTAGCCTATTAAGTCCTTGAAGGTAGAACTGGTATCTTAATCATTTTAAATCTGCCATAGCTTCTCGTGCAGGCTCCTGCACATTGGTCCCCATAAATGTCAAATTGAATTGATTTTGAGCTAACTTCGGGGAAAAATCTGAAGCAAAATGGCTTTTCTGGCTTTGGATTTTTATAATGCAAGTTCGCTGCTTCTGTATTCTTCTGTATAAATGTGTCTCAGTCAATATACACAAGTAGTCCATACTTCTTATCTCCAGCTTTCAAATTGTATCCTACTTTAGGTGATTCTACTAAATGATATATATTTAATTAAAGAAAAGTGAATGTTAGTTTTTCTTATTATGTTTATCAAATAGTCCCCTTTTACATATGGTGCTAATAAAATTGCTTTTAAATTGTTCGATATACTTTCATGACTAGACATTTGATGTTTTAACATAATTTTATGTTACATCATTTTTTTATTGAAGTGAGTATTTTTTAGTTTATTCTATTGGAATAAATAAAATGAGCATCGAGGAATTCTAAAGATAGTTTAATGCAGCTTTAATGTCACTTATATGTTTTCTATTTAACAGTAAAAGAAAGTTTACTTAAATAATATAAATTAACAGCTATTAAGATCTCACCCCCCTGAATCAGGCCTAGTTTTTTTAGCAAAGCAGTTGAGATCCAATTGTTTTCTTGCCTTACATTAAGAAAACATTTCAATTAGATGCGACCATGAATTAGGGGGGAAATAATAATACCATGGTTATCTACATTTACTTGTTTGCTTGTTTGTTTAGAATCTCTGAGCATATGTATATAGGAATATTTTTTCATTTTAGAAAAATCCTGTGACATACAAAAGGGAAATATTATTTTATCTACTTAACATGCAGAGAGAAAACTAAATCCAGAAGGGCACTTAGCTCATTGAAGATCCGACTTTATTGAGCTTGTATCAGTTCAGCTAAATTGAGCTTTTTAAACATTGCCAAACATCGACTGTATGGAGGACACTAAGTCTGACACATATGGTTCTGCCTTAAAAAAAAGGGCTTATTACATTTTTCCATAGCAAACTATACTACAGTAACTTTAGTATTTGCAACAATAGAAATATATGTAAAGTATCATGAGAATAGAAAGCAGGAATAGGGAGCAATTATTTTTTAATCGAAGAAGAATTTAGGATAAATTACACTAAGGAGACAGTTGGGCTTCGAAGCAGAGATTTAACTGTATAAAGTAGAGAAGGAATGGCATCCTCCAAATTAAATACTTATGTAGAAATCTTAACAAAATATGTATAAGATCGACATGAGGGAAACTACAAAACTCTGGTGAACAAAATCAAAGAAGAAAGATATAAAGGAAGAAATATTCCATGTTCATGGATAGGAAGACTCAATATTGTCAAGATGTCGGTTCTTCTGACTTAATCTGTAGATGCAATAGAATTCCAATAAAAATCCCAGCAAGTTATTTTGTGTATGTTGACCGACTAACTGATTATAAAGTCTGTCTAGAGAGGCAAAGATTCAGAATATTGAACAAAATCAGACAACTAATGCTACCCAACTTTAACTTACTATAAAGCTGCAGTAACCAAGACAGCGTGGTGTTACTGAAAGGAGAGACCAATGGAATAGATCAGCGGAACAGAATAGAGAGCCCAGAAATAGACTCGTAAATGTAATCAACCGATCTTGGACGAAGGAGCAAAGGCAACAACACAATGGAGTGAAGATAGTCTCTTCGACAAATAGTGCGGGAACAACTGGACATCCATCTAGAAAGAAAAAAAGGGAATCTAGACACAGACTTACACTCTTCACAAACATTTACTCAAAATGGGTCATAGACCTATATGTACAATGCAAAATTATAAAAGTCTTAGAAAATAACATGTTAAAAAACTCGATGACTTTGGGGACGGTGATGACTTTTTAGACACCACAGTAAGGGCACAATCAACCAGAAATAAATAATTGGTATGGTAGACTTAATTAAAATTAAAAACTTATGCTTTGCAAAAGAAAATGTCGAGATCATGAAGAAACAAGCCATGATTGGGACAAAATATTTGCAAAAGACACATTTGATAAAGGACTGGTATCCAAAATATACAAAGAATTCTTAAAACTCAACAATAAGAAAACAAACAACCTGATTACAAAATGGTCCAAAGACTCGAACTAGACACCTCACCAAAAATGATATACAGGTGGCAAATAAGCATATGAAAAGATGTTCCACATCATACGTGATCAGGGAAATGCCAATTAAAACAACATGAGATATCACCGCGCACCTATTAAAGTGGCCAAAGTCCAAAACACTGATCACACCAAATGCTGGCAAGGATGTGAAGAAACAGGAACTCGCATATCGCTGGTGAGGATGCAAAATTGTGCAGCCATTTTGAAAGATGTTGGCAGTTTAGTACAATTAAACATAACTCTTACCGTATTATCCAGCAATCTTTGGTATTTACCCAAAGGAGGTGAAAACTTATGTCCACAGGAAAACCGACATGTGGATGTTTATAACAGTTTCATTCATAGTTGCTCACACTTGGAAGCAGCCAAGATGTCCTTCATTAGGTGAATGGGTCTAAATTCTACCCATTCTTCTAATTCCAGTCCCAATGCCATATCTGTGGCACATTTAGACAATGGTATATTATTCAGCACTGAAAGGAAATGAACGATCAAGCCATGAAAAGACATTGAAGAACCTTAAATCAATATTACTATGTGAAAGAAGCCAATATGAAAAGCCTACATACTTTACGATTCCAATTATACAACATTTTGGAAAAGACAAAGCTATGGAGACAGTGAAAACATTGGTGACTGCCAGGGGTGGGGCTGGGCGAGGGGTGAATAGGAGGAGCACAGAGGATTTTTAGGGCAGCGATAATACTCTGTACGATACTATAATGATAGACGTCTGTCATCATAAGTATGTCCAAACCCATAGAATGTGCAACAGCAAGCGTGAACCATAAGGCAAACTATGGACTCTGGGTGATTACGACGTGTCCGTGTACGTTCACCAGTTGTAAGAAATGTGCCCCCGGTGAGGGGTGGCAATAATAGAGGAGATGGTGCGTGTGTGGTGGGCAGGGGAGATACGAGAAGTCTCTGTACCTTGTACTCAATTTTGCTGTGAATCTAAAACTGCTCTAAAAAAAGTAAAGTTTAAAAGTTAAAAAAAAAAAAAAAGTGTCAATCCAGGCAGAGATACCTAGAGATAGGAACAAAGTTACGGAGGTGCGCCTGAAGAATAAGGATCGTTGATAGTTGGATGCTGGGATGCTGGGGTTTAGAAGGAGGCAGTGGTGAAGCGAGGAGGCGTCTGTACATGAAAGGCCTGAGAACGGCAGGCCCAGGAGTTTCGATTTAATTTTTAGGGCATGGTTGACCAGCCGCGTAGCTCTTTGGGGAAGGGAAGTGATAGGGGCGGCTGTGTTCTACAGAAAGGTATGTACTGCCGTGATATGGAGGGTTGATAGGAATAGGTAACCTTCAGAATATTTATAGGCTTTGAGAGAGCGACCCCATTTCTGGGAGTCTGTCCTAAGGAAACAACTGAATCTAGTACGAGAGCTTTATACCCAATGGTATTCATTCAAATATTGAACAGTTAGGGGAATTATTCTGGAAATTACAGTATATTCACTTAGTGAAACATTAGGAAAACATTAGAAATTTAAATGTTTACAAAGAGTTTTTAATAATATTAGAAAATTATTAGGCTATAATCAAAGGAAAAGCAGACTAGAAAAGTATGAATATGGTTCAATGACAGGTAATTTAACAAAATTATGTGTAGAAAAAAATCCTGGGGGATGCACCAAAATAATTCAATGGGAGCTACTGAGTGGTGAGACTGTTGGTGATTTTTTTTCTCTTTAGTAAACTTTTTAAATAGCCCGATCAAGAGTAGACGAGTCCTTGAACTCAGCACCAACAACAGGATGCAGAAGGGACAGACTTAGGTTCGAGGCAGGGTGTTTTCTCACAGATATGGAGGGTAGGGAACATGACCCCACCGGCCTGACTTCTCGGCTGGTTGGATGGTGACCTTCTCCGTCGTGACAACAAACGCAGGAGAAGCGGAGTTAGGAGAGGAGGAAATGTAATGAGTTTCGCATTGAAAAAGTTTATTTGGAGAAGAACCCTTAGGGTGTCCAGCAGATGTGTCCTCATTGCAGATGGGGATGAATGTATTTTGTACTGACAGAGATACAATAAGACACCGCTTTGTGTTTCCATGATGGAAATGATGAGAAGGAATTTGGTAATGTGGGCATGTTTGTCAGACCAAATATAGAAGATCCATCATGTCCTTGACCAAAATAGACAAAAATAATAATAATAATCATTATTTACAAACATATTAATTGCAGGATGTTGCCTATAACCAAGAGACAACAGTAACAGAAGAAAACAAAACATTCCCCAATAAGCAGGGGAAAGTTAATTAGATAACAATGAATCTATTTAGTGGAATATTGGGTAGCAATTAAAAATAATATATTAACAATAGAAAATACTTATGTTAAATTTTTTAAAAGCATGATAAATTGTATACACAGTAGGACTTTGACCTTGTCAAATGTTAGGCAAATAAGACTCATCACATGGAGTATTAACAGTGACTGTCAGGCATCTTGGGAGCATCAAGGGCGACCTTCTCTAACTTTTCTTTATTTTTCAATTCTTGTCTACCAAGAGCACACACTGCTATTGAAGAGAAGTTAAAAAGCAAAATAAATAAATAAAGAGAAAAGATATGTGCCGACGTGAGGGCTAAGACGTGGATTTGAGAATCACCCACATGTGATGTTGGAAGTCACTGCTCACCACGAAGCTCCAGATAGAGATTATGTTGTCTCTCTTCATAACTGTTTAGTACAAAGATTTTATACAATAAACGGAAACATTTTAATGATTCAGTCATGTGTTTATTAAAAGTCAATTAGAGCCTGAGGCCTTTGTCATTTTGGGATGTTCAATAGAGTGAACATGGCTTTTGAAATTGATTTGATAAAGATACAACCTGACATTGCTGTACAGTAATTCATTTTCTTACTTTTCTTCAGAAAATATGTCATGCTCAATTTTAATTTCAAGGAAATATAGAGCAAATCTACATAAGGCAAAAATATTAAAGGTTTGTTTACCCTAAGATATGTTTTGCTCACTATAATTGGGTTATCAGAATGTGTCCGACATATGCTAATGAACACGAAATCCTAAATACGTTTTTTTGTGTGTGTGCTAGGGGGGTTATATTAGTTTTTTTTTTTTTTATAGTTAAATCAGCAACATATGCTAATGAACACAAAATCCTAAATACGTTTTTTGTGTGTATGTTAGGAGGGTTATATTAGTTTTTTTTTATAGTTAAATCAGCAACAATTATTTAGCTCCTACTTAGATGCTAGGAATAAAATCTTATAAAACAGTACCATCTCGGCACTTCAGTGAAAGCTACCATAGAAGATAGTAGAAAAATGTCAGAAATTTGTGAGCCCATTGATTTATGACAGACTCATAGAGGAGGTGGTGATCTGACGTGGATCTTGAAAGCAAGACAGTAGCAAAGAAGAGAGAACTTCAGATAAACTCAATAGATATTGGCGGAATGTTCAGTTCACATCCTAAGCAGCCAGGAATGAATGAATCCGCATTGATCCTCGTGCTGGCCAGTACTTGACATTGTCAGATTTTTGATTTGCATTTACCATCTGGAGCATCTTTCCCCAATTTGTTTGGCAATATATGTTTTCTCGTATGTGAATTGCCTACTAATATCTCCTGCCCAATTTTCTTGAGTTATTTTTTAAATTAATTAACATTTTTTTGATTACAGTTGATATTTAATATTATTTTATATTAGTTTTAGGTGTACAGCATAGTGGTTAGACATTTATATAATTTATGAAGTGATTCCCCCCAATAAGTCTAGTACCCACCTGGCAACA
This sequence comes from Pteropus alecto, assembly GCF_000325575.1. NCBI lineage: Eukaryota > Metazoa > Chordata > Mammalia > Chiroptera > Pteropodidae > Pteropus > Pteropus alecto. The sequence continues at coordinate 6,869,072 of NW_006438073.1, forward strand.
TCCATGGTTATTACAATATTATTGACTGTATTCCCTATGCTGCACTTTACATCCCCGTGACTATTTTATAACTACCAATTTATACTTCTTAATCCCTTCACCTTTTTCACCCAGCCCCCCAAACCATCTCCCATCTGGCAACCATCAATTTGTTCTTTGTATCTATGAGTCTGTTTCGATTTTGCTTATTTATTTTGTTCCTTAGATTCCACTTATAAGTGAAATCATATAGTATTTGTCTTTCTCTGTCTGACTTATTTCACTCAGCATAAGGCCCTCTAGGTCCATCCATGTTGTTGCAAGTGGTGAGATTTCGTTTTTCTTTATGACTGTGTAGTATTCCATTGTATGTATGTACCAAACTTTTTTATCCAATCATCTAGCAATGGACACTTAGGTTGCTTTCATATTTTAGCTATTGTAAATAATGCTGTAGTGAACATAGAGATGCATATATCTTTTCGAATTAGTGTTTTGGATTTCTTTGGGTAAATACCCAGAAGTACAATTTCTGGGTCATAAGGTAGTTCTATTTTTCGTGTTTTGAGGAACTCCATACTATTTTCCATAGTGTTTGCACCAATTTGCAATCCCACCAACAGTGCACAAGTGTTCCCGTTTCTCCACATCTTTGCCAATATTTATTTTTTGACAGATGTGAGGTGATAGCTCATTGTGATTTTAATTTGCATTTCTCTGATGATTAGTGACATTGACCATCTTTTCATATGTCTATTGACCATCTGTATGTCTCCTTTGGAAAAATATCTATTCAGGTCTTCTGCCCATTTTTTTTAATTGAATTGTTTGAGGTTTTTTTAGTGTTAAGTTGTATAAGTTCTTTATAAATTTCCGTTATTAACCTATTATTGGATGTATCTTTGGGAAATTTCTCTCATTCAGTAGGTGGTCTTTTCATTTTGTTGATGGTTTCATTTGCTGTGCAAAAACTTTTTAGTTTGATGTAGTCCCATTTGTCAATTTTTTCTTTTGTTTCCCTTACCTGAGGAGATATATCAGGAAAAAAATATTACTAAGAGCACCGTCAGAGAGTTTATTGCCTATGTTTCCTTTTAGCAGCTTTATAGTTTCTGGTCTTACATTTAAGTCTTTAATTCATTTTGAGTTTATTCTTGATTATGGTGTAAGAAGGTGGTCTAGTTTTCCCAACGCCATTTGTTGAATAAACTGTCTTTACCCCACTGTGTATTCTGCCTCTTTTGTCATAGATTAATTGACTACGTAGGTGTGGGTTTATTTCTGGGCTCTGTTCTGTTCCATTGATAAGTATCTGTTTTTATGCCAGTACCATGCTGTTTTAATCACTATAGCCTTGTAGTAGTTTGATATCAGGTAATGTGATTCCTCCAACTATGTTCTTTCTCAAGATTGCTGTGGATATTTGGGGTCTTTTGTGGCTCCATATAAATTTTAGGATTATTTGTTCTAGTTCTGTGAAAAAATGCCATTGGTGTTTAATAGGGATCACACTGAACCTATAGATTGCTTTGGGTAGTAAGGACATTTTAACGATGTAAATTCTTCCTATCCATGGGCAAAGTATATACTTCCATTTATTTGTACCTTCTTCAGTTTTTTTCCTCCGTGTCTTATAATTTTCCAAGCACAAGTCTTTTACCTTCTTAGTTAAATTTATTCCTAGGTATATTTTGATACAATTGTAAATTGGATTGTTTTATTAGTTTCTCTTTCTGATAGTTCATAATTGGTGTATAAAAATGCAACTGATTGCCGAATGTTAATTTTGTATCCTGCTACTTCACCAAATTCATTTATCAGTTCTAATAGTTTTTTGGTGGACTCTTTAGGGTGTTCTGTATATTGTACCATGTCGATTTGCAAATAATGACAGTTTTGCTTTTTCCTTTCCAATTTGGATGCTTTTTATTTCTATTTCTTGTTCGATTGATGTGGCTAGGACATCCAATACGATGTTGAATAAAAGAAGGGAATGTGGACTTTCTTGTCTTGTTTCTGATCTTAACGAAAATGCTTTTAGCTTTTTCCCATTGAGTATGATGTTAACTGTGGTTTGTCATATATGACCTTTATTATATTGAAGAATGTTCCCTCTGGTTCCACTTTTCTGAAGTTTTTATCATAAATGCATGCTGGATTTTGTCAAAGACTTTCTGCATCTATTGATATGATGATCATATAATTTTTATCCTTCATTTTGTTTATGTGGTGTATCACATTAATTGATTCAAGGATATTGAACCAAGCAAGGTTGCATTCCAAGAATAAATCCCACTTGAACATGATGTATGATCTTTTTCATGTACTGCTGAATTTTATTTGCTAATATTGTGTTGAGGATTTTCGCATCTATGTTCATCAGGGATATTGACCTAGTTTTCTTTTTTTTACTGTCCTTGTCTGCTTTTGCAATCAGAGTAATGGTGGCTTTGGAAAAAGACTTAGAAAGGCTTCCCTCCTCTTGAATTCTTTGGAATAGTTTGAGAAGGCTAGGTGTTAATTCCTCTTTGAATGTTTTGTAAAATTTACCTGTGAAGCCATTCAGTCCAGTACTTTTGTTTGTTGAGAGATTTTTGATTACTGATTGAATTTCATTAGTAGTAATCGGTCTGTTCAGATTTTCTGTGTCATCTTGATTAAGTCTTGGAAGATTTTATGTTTCTAGGAGTTTATCTATTTCTTCCAGATTGTCCCAATTGTTGGTGTATAGTTAGTTGTTTGTAGTATTTTTTTTTTGATCCTCCATATTTCTGTGGTTTCAGTTGTCACTTCCTCTTCTCTTTTGTATCTGATTATATTTATTTATGTCTAGTTAAAGGTTTATAAATTTTGTTCATCTTTTAAAAGAATCAGCTCTTGGTTTCATTGATCTTTTGTATTGTTTTCTTAGACTTTTTTTTTTTTCATTCTGATCATCATTTCTTACCTTCTACTCGCTTTAGGCTTTGGTTGAGATGTTGTGTTTTTATTATCATTTGTCTCAAGGTATCTTTTGTTTTTTTTCCCTTGATTTCATTGTTGATCCATTCATTATGTAGTAGCATGTTATTTAGCCTCCATGTGTTGGTGTTTTTCAGTTTTCTTCTTGCAATTGATTTCTAGTTTTATAGCATTTTTGTTGGAGAAGACCTTCAATATAATTTCGATCTTTTTAAATTTATTGAGACTTGTTTTGTGGCTTAGCATGGGATCTGTCTTGGAAAATGTTCCATGTGAAATTCTCTAAAAATGTCAAATCAATCTATCTGGTCTACTGTGTCACTGAAGGCCGCTGTTTCCTGGCTGATTTTGTCTCTGGAGGATCTGTCCATTCGTGTCAGCAGGGTGCTAACATGCCCTGCTATGACTGTCTCACTGTCGCTCTCTCCTCTATGTCCATCAATATTTATTTTATATGTGTAGGTGCTCCTGTGTTGGGTACTTAAATGTTTGCAAGGGTTATATCCTCTTGGTAAATTGATCCCTTTATCATTATGAAATGTCCTTCTTTGTCTGTTATTATGGTGTTCGTTTTAAACTTTTTTGTGGTCTGAAGCTGGTGTGTTGGTTCTGAGGCCTGTTGGGAGAGGTCCACTGCCTGTGACCAGCCTGCGGCTCCCTGGTAGGGCCATGCTTCTTGTGCTGGACATGGAGTGATGTAGGAGAGGGCACGCTGTGAACAGAGGCCAGCTGCCACCAGCAATGGGCCTGGGGAAATTCAGCAAAAGGAACAGTGACCCTGAGGCCTGGCGCTATGTGCTGCCACTTGTAAGGCTCAGCCACTGAAAGAGCTTTCTGCAGGACCTGCGTTGGGTGAGGTGGGGTTTCAGGGAGTCACCAGAGTAGGATGAGCGGTGTTCACTAGGTTAATTCAGGTTTAAGTTTGGCAGCATTGCTGAGCCTGGAGCCACTCGGTGAAAGGCACAGGGCAGGCCAAGGCCAGCTACTGTCCACCTGGGCCCTGCAGACCTTTGTTTTTTTAAAAATACTGCAGTGTGAGCTAAGAACTACTGCGTGCCACCAAACGGGCCTCTGGCCAAGCGAGGTGGGTAGAGCGGGGTCTTGGAGTCACCATCCTGGAGCAGGTGAAGCTCACCCAGCCAATCAGATTCAGGTTGGGCCTTGTGTGGGCGGGCTCAGCAGAGGCAAGATGGCGCCCGCCTGCCCACTGCGTGGGAGGAGGGCTCTCCACAGACAACGGTGGCTGACCCTCCAGTCCTCACAGGATGCCACACACCTCGGTCTCTCTCAGTGTCTCTCTGGCGCCTTTCCAGCCGCTGTCCCTTCGCCGGAACCCAGGGTGAGTGCCTACGGGCGAGCGAGTCTGTGCGCGGGCCCTTTAAGGGGATGCCTGGGTTTCCTGAAGCCTTGAGTCTCACCCAGAAGGACGAAACCCCCCAATTTTCACAGCGCCACGTTGTGGGGGCTCCTTTTCCCAGCACTGGAGCTCAATCAGCACACCTGACGGGCCCATTTTGCTCCGTCTCTGCTCCTCCTGCCAGTCTTGAGAGATCTTCTTTACATCCTTATTTATAGAACTGTTGTTCAGCTAGTCTTCAGATGGTTCTCCAAGTTGGCTGTTCTATAATTTAGTTGTAATTTTGATGTGATCAAGGGAGAGACAAGCGCAATGTTTACCGACTCTGCCATCTTGACGGGAACCTTTCGAGGTGTTTATCTTTTTCTTCTTGATTTGGAGGAGTTCTCCATGTATCCTAGATGTTAATTCCTGGCCAGGAGGTTATTTTCTCTCCCTTCTTGGAGTCAGATTTTCTGAATGCCACACTCGGTGATGGTGTGTTCCTATACTGCCAAACCTCCCGGGGCTTTAATTTTCCTTACAGTAGAACTGGCATAATAGCACACGTGCCTGAAAGGGTTATTATGAAGATCAAATGAGTTAATATGTAAAGCACTTGGAACTGTGTTCGGCACATAGTAAGCACTACTTAAATGTGGACCATTGTTTTTACAATTATCACCATCGTTGCCCTAAAGGGGATTGTTTCTAACGCACCCTCTCCCCAGAGGAGTTGTCTGTCAGCAGTCTTGGCTGTGAGCAGGAGTCTTCATTCCAGCTCCCCGCTCGGTGTGGACCCAAGGACATGTCTTCTGTCTTTGTGCTGTCCGTAACTCAGAACCCAAGTTCCCGGAGTAAGAATGCTTTCAGGAGAGTTATGCTTCAGCTCTCACATGACTCATCTTTTCTTGATTCTCCATCTTTCTGGTCTTTATCTTCTCAAAGGATGAATCTGAACAGATCTTTGCTGTACTTTTGGAAACATTTTTTGTTTTTAAAACATTTTTTTTTTAAGATGGAAGTCATTTCTAAAATATTCAGTATGTCACATGGATGGATGTAGAAGGCTTTGTCTGTTTTTCTCTTGTAGTGTGGTAGTTCTTTTCCTTATTTCTAATAATTAATTCTTTATTAAGCATATGAGATATATTCTCGCAAATTGCAGATACGCTTTTTATGTAGCAAATTTAATAGTAAAATGTAGCAATTTTTATGATTTCTGCTTTTGGAGGCAAGCTTAACAAGGTCTCTCTCACTCCAAGATTACATAAAAATTTTGTATTATTTAAGTTTTCTCCCTATGCTAAATGTCATTTAGAGTAGATTGTGGCCTGTGAAGTCGATTAGAGAATCTAACAATTCTCCTCCCAAATGTTTAGATCATTGTCACACGCTTCTCATTGAGCAATTGTTCCTTCCTTAATAGACACAACTCTGGATGTAGGAATTTGCATCGGTTCAGTTGCCAGCTCACTTTGCATTTCTTCTGTGGGGCACTGACATCAGGAAGACACACAGTCTGCCATTTCCCACACCCAAATAGTAAAGAATTTGCATTATTTCCTTGGACGGAGATTCATATTGTCAGGGAAAAAAAAAGAAAAAGTAGAATTTTAAATTATTTTTGCAATCAGTCCTAAATTACATTGACCTGAAATATCCAAATAACTGGGGTGGAAGAGGAATCGTTCTGGAGGTGTCTGGAAATAATTATAAATGAGCAGATGTCATGAAGTTGCTGGGCAGTCTGTTCTGATTGGGAGAAAGCAATCGAGGTTTCACACATCTCTCATGAGAACTGATGTGTCCCAGCTCTGGTACTCGATAAGCCTGATGCTGGACAATTTATGTAACCTACCTTCATTAATTCAGCAGATATTTTTGAGCGTGTGTTTTGTGCAGAGCATTGTAAGGCTATGAGGTTTAAGTTCCTTAATTGTAACCTGCATTAGGCGAATGCGTGCCAGACCCCCAGGTCATAGTGGAAGCTCAATGAAGGATTGGGTATTCGTTGCCCACATAACTCTTTGGACCCCTTAACAAACTTAAATTGGATTAAACACAATCAAAATTCAGAAACAAAAGTGGCTTGGGATTCTATATATTTACTTAACGTTTTAATGGCACATAAAATTTCCTTAAAGAAGATTAGCCTTCTTTAAGGTAAAACATGTTAATTAGAAAGATTGTGTTTACTATGTGAAGTCTGCTCTTCCCATGTGAGATTTAACCCATTAAACATGACTAATTTTCCTGTGAGCTTTACTTTAACCTAAGCTTTTTGAAATTTCTGAGTGGAGCATCATCAGTCCTAGTGATTCATGGCCTGCCGTGGTATTTTGCAGTCTTTAGTATGAAATCTTTCATTTAGAAAGCTGCAAATGGAGGTGTGAACCTAAAGCATTACTTAGGAACATTAATTATGAAACATTATTATAAATGCAAATGCCTACATTAGTAATAATTTTATGACGTATAATTGTACCAGAAAGCTCTAACTGGATGTATTTGTAATATCCTTGGGTGAATTCGTTTAAGTGGACTGCAAAAGAGTAAGCTGCATTCTGATTAGATTAGTCTGATAATTAAGATCCTTGAACTGGGTTACAGATCTGAGAGCAGTGAACTGAATACTTCCAGTCAAGGCCCAGGCTAGATTCCCTCCCCTTCTTCCATGGCTGACCTGTCTCTAAATGCGGTCACGTGTCATCAGTGAGTGAGTAGCCCAGTCACCAAGGCAGATTACTCCCCGTGGGGCCCCATGTGGGTTCTTGGAGGGCCCCGGCCTCTTCCTGTGCCCTTTCTTTGTGTGACAGATAAAGGCTTTCCCAGAAGTCGCCCTTGAAGGCGTTGATGAAAACCGTTTCCTGTGGCTCTCCAGAAATGAGACCCCCATCGGCACCCCCATGCCATGCTCACATCAAAACCACAGGGCGCAGCGGGCCCCTTGCCTGGTCACATTAGGAGTCTTCAAAGATAAGAGGATCTGGACTTACACTCTGGCCCTTGCATTTTCTGGGTGTGTGGCTTTGGATGTATATATCGACTTTTCTTCACCTCAGTGTCTTTGTGAGATGAGGTCACCGCAGACTGTTGGGAGGACTAGAGACTTCTCACGTAAGGGGGAATTCAGTGGGAGGTTGTTCCCATTACTGTTATTACATGTCACTGGTCATTCAGCTCTTTTGAGTTATGTTGGGTGCTGAGGCTCCAACAGCGAATAACACGATCTGCCCTCGGAAAGCTTACGGCTCAGTGAGGAAAGTGACAAGGAAACATGAAATTGCCTGCCGTTCAGGGAGATAAGTCTGTGATGGCAGGGACTAGCAGGGGCTTCTAGAACAATGGTGGGGCTCTTAACTCAGCTTCCCGAGAAGCCGATAGCCCCAGTTCCTGCAGGAGGGATAAGAGTCTGGCCTGGGGAGGGTCGAGCCTTCTCCGCAGGGGCAGTGGCTCCTGCAGGCCCTGGGGAAGGATCGGCGGCCTTCGTGGGCTCTGCAAAGACCTCAGTATGATTGGAGGGCTGAGGCCGAGGACTTAAATGGGCGGGTATTTGCCATTCAGTCACTGATTTCATGCATTTTCCAAAGATTTATTTAACAAAATTGAACAAGGAGGAATCGGGTCATGGTGAGGGGAACAGCGAACAGAGCCACAATTCTTTGAAGTCGGGGAAGTGCTGCTGCGGGCGGCGGGGCCGTCCGGACTGTGGGGTTCAGTAAACCCGTGTGCCCCCGTGCATGCAACGTTAAACCAACCTAGCTTCAGAGGACACAGCATGAGAACTAGGGTGAACCGAGGATTTGTTCTTGGTGGGTGCGGGGTGAGGTGAGAGCCACAGCCAGTAAAACAGAAAGCAGAATCAACAGGTTTGAAAGCCACCAGATCAAGTCAAAGAGAAGAAAAGGAAGGGGAAGCAGGCCCCCTGGATAACTCCTGAGAGGACTCAGCCCTCTGTTTCATAAGTTGGAAATAAGCAGTTTCCCTAAGAACACGATACCCTTTTCCGTTTTCATGGCACAGTGACTGCTCTAAGTTGTCTCCGTTGTATTCAGTTCTTGGTGGGATTCGATTTTATTATGTGATCTCATTTGTAGGTTTTTGGCTTGAAGCAATAGACAGCATTTACTTATTCACACAAGAAAAAATTCTGCTGCTAAGATTTTGTTGATAACTTTTTATACAAGGTGATTACATTCTGGACTAATGTGCCAAGACAGAACTGTATAATAGACATTATGTCATTCGTTTAGGCCACAAAAACTCACTAATCCACTCATGGTATATTCATTTAATATAATTACCCTATTATAGATAAAATAATGTGTTTAAAGAGAGCGAAGCAATCTACTTTAATCACTGCAGTAAATTGTAAATGAAATGAAGAAATCCTGGCTATAATGTTGAAACTATTGAACGCATTTCGTACCCCGCTATAACTGAATGAAACTATTTTTTTTTTTTCAGAATGACATCAAAATATTGTAATTATTTATTTGGAAGTAAGAAATCTTAAGAGCTTTTAATTAAAAAGTCATTGAGGTGGTTTCATGTTATACAACAATCTGGATGGCAACAAATTAATGCTGTGGAGTGTGTTGTGTATAAGCACGGTGGCTCGGGGGCCACTTCTCACTTGCTGGCCATCAATCACAGCGTTCGTTTGTGGCTGGATCACATTTTCCATGGGGAAGATTCTTGATTGACTGCCAGTGAGGGTCACTTGTTTATCTTTGACACCTTCCTTCTATCTGACCTTCAGTGAGTCCTCTAATGCCACACATACTAATATGGAGTGAAAGAAAGAGAGATTAAGAAAAATTATTTGAACAAAAAATGTCTTTTTCAGGTTTAAAAAAGAAAGGACAGAAATTTAGAGAGTAGCCACTGTATCTTAATTATCTTGGTGTGGCCTGTAGCGCCTTGATCATAATCGATGCTCAGAAAGTAGTCATTGAATGAATGAATGAATGAATGAATGAATTGATGAAAGAAATGTCTTTGCATTTTGTAAAACAGTTTGGTTGAGTAGTTGGGAGAAGTTCTATTATTGACAAATGAATAGAGAAAGATATTATTATAGACAATCAAGTGGCTACAAGTAGATATTCTTCTAGAAAAGCACTTTCTTGCACTCAGACTCCATTTGATTTGTTAGGTGGGCCTGCCTGGCAGTGACTGCCAACTCGTGGAGAAACGTGAATTCTGTATAGTGAGGAGTCATAACCAGGAGGTCCGAATGCAGGATCCGGCCCTCAGTTGTGTTTGATAAGTCTGGGCAATTGTTTTTTGAGACATTTAAAAATGGAGAATTATTTCCATGTTCTGGCTTCTCTTGGGTACTGCAGGGTCTGGCGATACTGAACCCACATTCCCGTGTGTCACTAAGTGTCTGGGGTCAAGTGACAGCTTTCCCTTCCAGATGGCATACGTGCCCCGTTTTTCTCCATTGTCACCAGTGACCACTAACTCCAATGTGGTGGTCTAATGTCAATTGTGGTTACTTATCTGCTTGCTTTATTATTTTTCTTAAAGTAGAGAAATATTCGCATGGCCTAGATTGACTGGGTGAGCTGCATGTTGCCAGAAAACGGGAGAGAACAAATTTTCGTGTGGAAGCAAATAATTGTCTCATGGATTAATATGCAAATAAAGTATGTCTGTGGGAAAAGAATATGACAGAACTTCCATTATTCACTTCACTTGCATAATTACTATAAGCATTTGAATTTCAGTTCTTGCTTTACAAACATTACTGATGAAAGAAAGAGAAAATTGAGTCTGTTTGCATTACAAGAATGGAGGTAGAAAAGACAGAGCTGGAAAAATCTGGGAAAGTAGAGATAGGAGAAAGGAAATATTTCTAACTCAAATCTCACTCATTTTTCTATATCCACTTCTTGCTGGATATTGTTATTATGTTTCTTAATTTCTCTCTCTCTTTCTCCCCAGCCCCTCCCTC
>NW_006438073.1:6879327-6901894 GCF_000325575.1 Pteropus alecto
TTCTCTGCGGTAATTATCGTAACAACCAGAGGTAGACGTAAGGAGATGAAGTGCAGCACCTACAACACTACCACTGACATACACAGTTGGTGTCGTTTATTGTCCTTTGCTCTGCTTGGCACTAGGTTAGGTGTTCTAAAGAAATTAGGCCTAATCTTCACAACAGTTGCTTAGGATAGCATTTCTAGCCCATTTTTACATGTGATGTGATGTAGCTTAGAATGGTTAGATAACTCTCCCCACTGAATAAAAGCAGAACCAAGTTTTAAGTGAGGGTCACATGGCTGCACTGTGTGTGTTCTTTCCGCTTGGACCTGCTTAACAGCTGGCTAATTATTGCAACTGGATCAATAATTCATGCTTTGAAAAAACAAGTCTGTTTCAGAGTTTATTGATTCTGAAGTATTACTTACAAAAAAAATTCTCTTAATTTAAGCCACAGTTGATCTTTACTTTCCCAAATTAACATATGAAAAGATTTTAAAATTTCAGAGTTTCTGTTGCATAATTTTCTAATTTTCTTATAGATACATAAACATAATGTTATATATAACGTTATATATAAAGTACACTAGTTATATAAAATGCATAAAACTCTAGTTTCTATGTTTATATATGTGCACATTTAGTCTATATGGAATTTAACTGTTTCCTGATGAACATATTTATTTGCTCATTTGTTCATCCATTCAGAGTGATAGCATCAAGAGGCTGCACGTCTGCCAACCCTGGGCATAAAATCTGACTCTTCCATTTGCTGCTATGAGACCTTGTTCAAGTTATTGACTCTCTGCATTTCAGGGTTTTTATTTTAAAATAGGGCTAACGATGGCAGCTTTATTTGAAAACTAAAATGAGAATATACATCAGGACTTTTCAGGTTATCTGTTTCTTCTTGAGTGTGCTATGATAGTTTCTGTCTCTCAAGAAATTGCCCTTTTCATCTAAGCTGTAGATAAAGTTCCTCGTAACACTCTCTTATTTTATGTTTAATATTACAATTAAAAGGTTATGGAATAAGGTCGAATAATAATGTAGACTCTGTAATGGTATTTCCACTCTCACTGCCGTAAGTGGTAACTTGTGTCTTCTCTCCTTTTCGTGATCATTATTGATAAACTCAGAGGTTTATCAATATAATGTCCATCTTCTCAAAGAACCAGCTTTCAGCTTCATTGTTTTTTTTCCCTGTTACTTTTCTGTTTTCTATTTTATTAATTTCCACTCAGATGTTTATTATTGCCTTTGTTTTTTTTTGTTTTTTCCCTACTTCGGTTTGCATTTTCTGTTCTTTCTTTTTCGAGTTTTGTAAGGTCGAAGCTGGGGCCGTTAGCTTGTGGTAGTCCACCTTCTTTCGGATGAGGATTTTACTGCCGTGGGCTTCCTGGGAAGTGCCGCTGCTGTTGCAACCCTCCAGCTTCGATAGAGTTTATTTTTATTCACTGAAAATGCTTTAAAATATTTCTTTTGATTTGTTCTTTGACACATGGGTTTTGTTTAGTTACAACTATGTGGGGATTTTACAGATCTCTTCCTACTACTAATTTCTAATTTTAATTCATGTGGTTAGATAGCATGCTTCGTATAACTTGAATTCTTTTACATTTATTGAGGCTTCTTTTACGACCCAGAATATGGTCCATTTTGGTAAACATCCTGTGTGCACATTAAGGAATGTACATGTTACCAGTGTTGGCTGCAGTGCTGCATAAACGTCAATTAGGTCGATTGGTCGATAATGTCATTTACATCAAGTGACCGATAATATTGTCCTAGTTCTCTATATTTGTATCAATTTTTTGTCCGTTGTGTTTGTCATTGAGAAAATGGTGTTGAAATCTGCCCCGATCACAGGGAGAAGCCGCCTTTGTGGGTGCTTCCTGTAGCCTGCAGTGGGGAGGGGTCACCAGGTCTCGGGGGGTGAGACTAGCTTTCACTCCTGGAGTGAAGCGCTTCACCTGGGCTTGTTTCTGCTTTTTCATCTGTTAGTAAAGAAAAGGGCATGGCGGTTTGATTTCTAAGATCTTTTCCAGCTCCAAAAATCTCTGGTTGCTTATTTTTGTGGAGATAAAATAAGAATAGAATACTGTACTTCATTCAGTAGATGACAATGACTAAAAAGTATGTAGCTGGACCCATAGGCCGCCTCCATGTGACAGCAACAACGAAATTGAGATACCTGGCAAAACCTGAATCATTTACATAATTCTTCACATATGAAGGTTAATTCATTTGGCAAACATTTTACTCACTGGATATTTGGTGTCATGTGAACATAAATACAGAATTAGAAATAAATTCTAAAATGTTTCAAAGTCTTTTGCCTGCACAAAGGTATCATTTTGTATATTGTTCAAAATAAAATTATGCCATCGTAAAGGAAAGTGAACTCAGAATCGAAAATTTAAAACTTTCCATCACCACAGTTCATCCTACTAGAACCTCAAATTTAACATCATATTAACGTGGTTCATTACATTTAATGATTTCAGTAAGAATAAAGATAATAGTCCTCAAACATATTTAGATCTTCTTCCTGTGGTTTTTAGAAAAAAGATTTTGTTTTACTGTGTGGCTCCTCTTCAGAATTTTTAATCTAAGCATGGTTTCTTTGACAATGCAAAGTATGGAAATTATTAGCACAGCTAGCCACTTGCTTCTTCGGATGACGGATGACGAACAGTGAGCTAATTAGTTGTGCTGCAGCCTGTTCCATCGGTGATTAACCAGCTGTGATGGAGTTATTTACACTTCTGGAAGCTGTGTGGAATCTTACGCATCTGAAGCTGGGGCTAAATCATTCCTGGCAATAGAATTTTAAACTTAAAAAGCCTCTGGAAAACTTTTAAGTGTAAGCTTTATTATTATAAAATTTCATTTTTGTGAGATTTCTGTTCTTTTTCATTTATTAAGGGGTTACCATTTTTTAAAAAAGGTTAGGTTCAGGGAGTTGAATGAAGTAAAAGTTACAAATTCTCTGTTTTCAGTGACATGGAACATAAGATATTAATATTTAAGTAAGATGAGATACTCGTGTCTTCAGGCATTTCCATATTTGTGTTTATATACCTGGTCTTGTGTTAGGAGGAAATATGAAAATGTTTACATTTGAAAGAATTAAAAAATGACACTAAACTTTGCGGTCTTGTTAATGTTCAGGATTCAAAGTCGTTTTGAAGATATAAGCTCCCAGTAGCATTGTGTTCAGTAAAAATATATTTTAAAAAATCAGGTTCCCTTACCAGTACGTGATAAAACAGAGCTCACAAATTAAATTGAAAAACTAAAGGATGATAGGGCGATCCCCTATAATCAAACCTGTTTTGTTATACTAGATGATATCAAACTTTTATTGGTGCTTTTAGAGATAGTAGAGCAAAATACTAGATTCTGACTTATCCTGTGTTTTGCAAAATCTGTTATTTTGTTGGGCTTTGGATCTCATTCCCTCGGAAGCAGCAGAAAGACATGAGGACATCATGCTGATGATTTCTGTTAGCATGCTGAAATGTAGATGACCCTTCCTGTGACCAGTGGGGAGGAAAAGAGACCTAAACACAAACATCCCCACTCCCCCATCACATCTGCTCTCCAGTCGGCCCAGGCCCTCCTCCTACAAGCCCCGCCCTTCCTCGCCGGCCTCCCTTGGCTATTCTTTTGTGGTCCAAGAGAATATTTTCCGCGTCTCTGTTTCGACAAGCAATCGTGTCTTCTGCCTAACGACAGCCTTCCCGTCATTGTTAGATGAGTCCTGTCATGGCCATTTTATTGTCATGTTTATATCTCACCTTCGAAGATTAAGTCTCCGCGTTCTTTCTAAATAGCACCCTCTTCCCCATCAGAATTCTGCGTAACATCCAGAGCAGGGTGCCAAGAAGCAGCCAGGCTGGGCGCCCGGAGCCCTTGTTCAGAGAGCCTTAAATATTCGGAACCATCACCTCTGGGCCCAACTCTCCTTCCAAGGCCCGAGAAAGTGCCCACGCGTCCGTGGGAAGGTCACCACTTATGGACAGTGTTGCCATAAACTACCCAGCTTCACCAGGAGAATCAGTCGCTCCATGACCTCTGCAGCACAGTGATTGAGAAGGGCCGGGGTGTCGGCTAACTGAGCTCCTGTCACGTGGGAGGAAACACCGGGAGTATCAGAAAAGAGTTCCTCCCTAACACCCACAAGTAGCTGTCAATTTCAGGAGGACAAGAAGGAAACCGTGTATTTCCTAGTCTACACATGCTCAATATTTATTGTCTCAATTAACATGTCGTGCCCCTTTCATCTCAAGCCTAAGGTCCAGAGAAATTTAGTCAATATGGTTTTCCATAGTCAAAGCAGAATTATGAATGCATTCGTTGTTACGACATTTCAGATTCTTTCAGGTGGAACTTAGCATCTGCAAAGCTAGGAAAAGAAAGGTCTTGCTTCTCATCGTTCGATAAGAGCTAATGACATCCTGAACTAAATAGATTTGGAAAAGTGACCTGTACTGCCACGGCTGACAAATAATGAGGGGCATAAAGAGCAAAAAGCTAGCAAGAAAGTCGGAAATTCAATATTGAAATTGACCACCGATTTATCCATATATGTAGATATAATTTTATACAATAGGTCCGAATCTGCTTCAAACCCACGTGTTTCACACCAGGGCTGCCAGCGTACAAAGCTCTAGGACGCGCATTCTCGTCATCTGTTTGGCCAGCACAGCTCCAGGGACTGCTGTCAGACTCCAACGTGTGTGCACCCTCCGGAGCTGTGCCTCATTGTGTACCTGTTTATAACCCTACAACAGGCTAACTTTGCAGGAAAGAAGGACTGGAACGGTTTGGTTATCAGTCTCTAGTCATGAAACTGCTCATCTGTTCCCCTGACATAAGCACCTGAGTGTGGGCGCATCCTCTTACTTACCTGTGAACACTTTTAAATACACAGCACCATGCTAGGTATACAGAGATGCTCAGTAAATGTTCATTTAATGAAACAAAGCTTTTAGGGTCTGTTTGAACCTCTAGACCTGTACTTCAAACACAGTAGGCCACATTCACATTTGACTAATAGGCACAGGCACACATGACTACCCTGGTTAGATGTGGGTGGTCCAAATTATAAAATACGCACCCAGCTTTGAGGTTTGTATGAAAGAAGGAATGTAGAACATTGATTTCTGTACTGATAACATGTTGAAACGTGAGCATCGTGGGCATATTGAGTTATAAAACACAACGATATTAGTTTGACTTATTTTCTTTTTACTTCTTCATTTGGCTATGAGAAAGCTTTCAATTACATGTGTAGTTTGCATTGGTGTCTCACATTCAGTTTCTTATAGACAGCGTTGCTTTCGGTGAAAACTTAGTGAGTTAAAGTTACTTTTCTTTGGTAACCAAGTAAGTACTGTAACAATGGAGCGTAAAAGTGTTTCTGTCGTTGGAGTTGGCGTAACATTTTCACCTTGACATATAAAGAGTGCTTGAATTACAATAAGAGCGAGGATTAAGGATTTAGTAGTAGCTATTACCTGGACTCATGCCAATATTAGGGGTAAATTATCCTGTTAGTGCAGATGGTCTTGTCTTTCCGAAGCTTTCGGCAGATATATGTAAACACGTTATGCTTCAGAGGTCTGGCTAAGAGTGATCTGGTGTCAGGTTGTGAAGGAACTCGGATTTTTAGGAGAGGTCTGTGTAAACTTGTCTGTCAGACTCTGGAAGAAACACACGGGCATGCAAACAAGAGCATTTGAATGCTACATTGGATCAAAACCCACCGCATCTAATGTTTCGCACTATTTGAACATATATTACAATGAAGATAATCTATTTTAATTATTCACATTTTAACAATTATATATAAAATTTTAAAATATTCTTTGGATAAAAAAACAAATTTAACTTATGGAATTGACTTATTGGAATAGAATTGCTTTAAAATTAACTTTTTTTCTCACTTGATCAAACTTTGACTTTGGATCAAAACCAAAATAATATAATAGCTGCATACTTAATGCAAAGTTATGTGAAATGATAACATGATGTGGGTAATTTTTCCACCATTTGTCATTATCTCTGTTAAATTTTATAATATATGCCATCCAGGAGCATCTTTTTTGTAATTTTATGATATTTTGGAAAAAAATCACTCAAATATTATTTAAGAAGCATTTCTTTAATAACCTCTTTATTTCAAATAATCACAATGAGCTATGCTATTTAAAATATTTTTAAATATTAGGTAATATCCATTCAGAAAAACCTTTTTATAAATGAATTATTTTGTTATCTTTTATGTTACGAGAAATACACTGCAGTATTAGCTTTCCTGAACTCAGATTCTAAACAGATAAATAAAATCCCATATCATCAACTGCACATCATAAAATATGTCAATACTCTGACTAACATCCTAATTATTAAGAATTATAATGGCACCTTTTCTAGACACTTCACATGAAAAGTCAGTCGTATTCCAATAGAAAATCTATGTAGTACTATTTTAAAAGAATGTTACCTTTAGTGTATTTGAGTGATTAACAAGTACATTATAATTTTTATTTAAGTCAGTAATTTTCCATAAACGCTTGATTGATTGAATTGGCAGCGAAGGTGGAAGGTGTAACCTATACGGTGCCTTGAGCTTCTTTTCTTTTCCTCCGATTTTCCTTGTTCCCCTCTTATTAAATAAGTAAGACATAAAAGACAGATACTGCTTCGTGTCATCCGGTAGTGATCTGGGAAGGTCTGGGGACAAGACTGGATTGTCCCCGACACATAGTCTGCAGTCCTGTCAGCCGGCGAGCATGGCTTCTCCAGGGGGTCGTGTGTCCAGACTATCTGTGGATCTCCCCTAACTTCCATTGCCTGTTTCTTGCAAGTATGACAGTGTTATTTGACTTCTCCTTGATATCCTTTTTTTTCATTTTTTTTTTTTTAGTTTTTTAAGAGGCTAGGCATAAGCGGCACAATGGTTAGGGGGTCGGGTGTAGAAGTAGGAGCATTGGGAAAGAAGCTACTCCTGGGAGTCCAGAAGAAAACTCATGTTTTTTGTTTTCCTGGCGTCTAGAAGAAAAAAGTATGGAAAAGGTCAGTGTCAGAGTCCAGATTTTAAATTCCTTAACTCTGCCGCCAGATTCAGCTGCTTAATTGAGAAAATCGATGCCAGGCCTCTCATAGCACTGCAAATATTTTATAATGATAACAGATTTGTAAAATCTGTTTAAAAAAATCTTTTGATTGGATTTCCATTAATTAATGATTTCGAGATGAATATGGAGGTTAGCTAAAGCACACTCCTTAAAGGATCTAGTGATTTTTTTTAATGAAATGACAAACGCAGGAAAATTATGAAATCATAGCATTCCCATCTTTCATTTAGTGACGGGAAAGCTAGATCAATCAAAGTTTGCTTTCCCCCGAGCCTCTACACTAGTTATTCACTTTGACTTTCGCAAATGTAAATTTTAGTAATTCAAATATATTAGAACTTCATGTTATTACGAAATTCTAGATCTTTACACCGGGCAATATGAACTAATTTCCAACTTCTTATGGTCTGTCTCTCTTCGGTTAAATTTAACATCTGGAAGGTGTTTCAGAAAGTCAGTAGGACCAGGTCAATAGACATGTCTTATTATTTCAGGTGATTTGACTAATATAAAACTGAAATCAGAAAATATGTTCAATTCTAAAACGTATTTAAACTTTTTATCAACTAGAAAATCCCTTGTCAGTAGGAGAGCAGTTTCCCTTCTTTAAACGGCTACTTACAGTCTCATGTTCGTTGTATTTATTGCACCAAGCCAATCACTTGAATAAACTTCGAAATAAGACAGACACTGGCATATGAAAATATAAAAGTGTAAACTAACCACAGATCATGATCGAGCGGTTTTGCACATAACTCCGTACATAGAAATTTGTGCTTAGCGATGAATAGAAACATGGGTGAAATACCAGTTACAACATCATGGAAAAGAAATTCTGAAAGCAGAGTTTGTGATCAGATTGTCATGAAGTTCATATTTTGTGCTCACATAAAGCTATTAAACAACACTAATAATTTATAAAATTCTTAAGTCCTAAGAGCTGCTCTAAAAAAAAAATCACCAAAACATCAAGAATCTTCTTTATATCCTTCTTCAATTCATATTTATTCATATTTGCTATTAACGGGAGGTTAAAGTTCCGAAGGAGAGAAATAAAATTTTAATATTTCTGTTCTCGTCTCTCATAAGTAAACAATGCCCTGCCTTCTTTCTACCCAAATTTAAAACTATAATATAGAAAAATATAAAAAACGATAAGATGTTCTACATAAGTAGTTGTTGAAGAAGTTGAAGGGAGCCTGATACAGAGAGAGAGGAGAGTGACCACCTTTAAAAATTCCTCACCCTTCTTATGTTTTATTTCCTTGTTTTCCATTTGACCTATTAGTGAGTTTTATTTTCACGCCCACTTTTGAAATACCTGTTTGCCTTCTCTTTTTACCTGATACCATATTTCGGGTAAGAGCGAGACTCAGATTCAAGCTCCTCTGTAGGACCCGCTACACACAGAGTATCTCTTTGTCAACCCCGTTCCTGGGAGCTCGTCTTTGAAGAGCTCGTCTTCCAGAAGAGAAGCAGTCACTCACCCTGACGTCCTGACAGCGGGCGTCACCGCCCTGTGCCGCCCGTTCCCTACAGGCAACGGTTGTAAACAACAGGGGCCACGCTGTTCGTTATCTGGACGCCTATGTACATGCATGTGCGCGTGCGTGTGCGCGTGTGTGTGTTTATAGCTCTCTTTTTAAGAAAAATGCTTTAGGAGTAGCAAATTCCTTTGTTCCCTCGTCCTGCAGCATCTGACTTGGAGAAATCTCCCTTTCTGTAACAGCCGCAGGGCAATCAGCAGGCTCGCTCTAGTTTCCACAGGCTTCTTCCGTTCTCCTGGCCCTCGTTTTTACCTGCAGTGTCTATATTGCCAAAGCGTGTAGCCACTGCACACCGTCGTTTGCCACGACCTTCCCTTGCTCCTCGTCTGCCAGGTAAACAGGCACGTCGTCCTCACCCCTCATCCTGTGCCAGACATGTGGTCGCCTGAGCCCTTTCTTCAGTGAGTCCTTGTTCGTGACATTGTTCCTCTCCGAATTTTCGGCCGTGCCTTAGCAGTTTGCTCGACACTTTATTTGGGAATGGCGTTGACACCAGGTATAAAGTCTCTGGCTCTCATCTTTTCCCTTGAGTTGCTCCATTTCTTCTGGTGTCAGAAGCGTTATTGTCAACAAGTGTGATGACAACTTACAAGTGACTTGGCAAGTTTGCCTAGATTTTATGTATTTTTTAGGTTACACGCAGTAATTTTATTAAAATGTGGCCCAGTGTTGGTCTTTGAGGTTTAAATTTTCTAGGAAAATGATTTTGCCTTTCAATATGTAGTTTAGAGTCACCTTTATTTAAAGGAGGTTTCTTGAACTGCATAATATTTTAGTGCATGTTCTGTTCTGTTACCCTGGGTTTTAATTTTTGAATTTATGTGTGTTGAGTCTATTTTGCCTATCTTCATATGCCACTTTTTCTAAAATCCTTTTTATCACTTTGTTAATTTTTGATATTTAAAATTTTTTCCTTTTTATCTTGTATTTCTCTTAAACTGTTATCCGTTATAACTATTTTTTACTGTGTTCCTTCCAATTTAGGTTTTGTTTGGTTTTTTTATTCCTTTTAAATTCTTTTATGAGTTCTATTACATTGTTTTTGAATTATTTCTAATTCTTTTATTTTTTTTTTTTAATGTCTCCTGTCATTGAAAACCTATTTTATCTTGTTTTGAAACATTACCGTACAGGGTTCGTCCATTTGGGGCATGTCTTACTTAGCACGCGTTCATTATCAGCAGGGACGTTGTTATGCTCCTTGCTCTCATTTTTCGATAATGATTTTGAAAATTCTAGCAGTGGGGCTGGGCAGGCAGCTTTCTCAGCCTCCCAGCTCTAGAGCTTCCTCTTCTCTCGTTTCTACAAAGTGGCTGAGAAGTGGCCTCGTATTTTAGCTGAAGTTGTCTTTCTTCTTTCCCTCACCCTCCTCCATCTCCTCCTGCAGCTGCTGGTGACACACAGGTCCTAGCTGTTGGCCGCACCCACACAGATCCCGAAGGCCCCAGGCCACCTTGCACACAGGTTTACTGCAGCCTTTGGGTATAGGCTTCGTTCTGCTTTCCCGTCTGTTTCCATGAAGGGGGTTGGGAGAGACTCAGAAACACTGCCACTGCCACTGCCACATCCTGAGTCCCCTGCTTTCTCCCGCAGACACCGAGTCCCCAGCTCAGCACAGTAGCTAAGGAACTGCACGCCTGAAGTTTTTCAGGATAAACGAGACTCCGATTAGGGCAAAGCGAAGGCCATGGCCATTTCCGATATCTTTGGCAAAAATAAATAGGAGCCCTTAGAGGATGCCAGTCATGGGAAAGGCTCACACCCAAGCCGCCCTCATGCGGACCGTCAGGACGGCAGTGTAAGGAAAGCCTGGCACTTCCGGTCTCCACCGGCCCGGGAGCGGCGAGCTCTTAGGCCGACGGCCAGAGCACGGGCCAGCGGCTCCAGACTTAATTAAAACCGTTTTGATAATCAGCACAACTTGTTTATGAATGTGCCGGTCACCTTGTCAGTCGTGGCGGGGAGGAGAAATCCTGCGACACGGATCTGTGAACCGATTACTTCAGAAAGCCCGAGTCGGATGGAAGCCGCCATTCTTGGTGACTGTCACGAAAGCAGGACTAAACCCGCACGCGTGCCTGGTTTCTGCAGAGGGTCTGAGGCCAGCGGCGTTGTGCTTTGCTGAGTTCTTTGGGCTGGAGCACAGAAATGAGCCCGCGGCCATCTGAGCAGTGCTCATTCTGCGGGCAGAGCCTTGAGTCCCGCCACCCTGGGTCCCCCCGCCCTTGGCCCCCCGCCCTGGGCCCCCCCACCTGCCTGGGGGCTGCTGTCCCACCCTCGCCCAGCAAGGGCTCTCGGGAGCGTCCTTAACTGTCATATTTTCACTTTAGTTTACTGAAGAGCAGCAGGTCACCCAGACGACCTTTTTCTCCCCTTTCGGGGTGTCGCATTCTGAAAGGTTCATTGCTTTCCAATATTTTCGTGCAGCCCACACGTTTTCATAACCATTCTGCAATCGTCACAGTGGGAAAGGAGGAGGAAGAGGAAGGAGAGGAGGGAGAGAGTGATGTCAGGTCTGCCCTTAACGGCCTCGTCCTCCAACAGCCCCGCCGTCGCCCATCGGCCGCGGCCGTCTGCCAGCCCTCCGCTGCCACCCACGGCTGCGGTCGCCCTGCTGCTCGCACCCCTCCCTCGACGGCTTCGCAGTCTGCTCATTTTCCTGCCTTTCTCCTTCCTCAGGCTTCTGCCGGCGGGTCACCCCTCTGCTTGTCCCTCTCTTGTGGGGCTGGCCCGGCATACGGCTCCTCACCCCCCTCGGTCTCACTGCAAACACTTTCCCCTGGGCTGTCACCTCAGCCCAGATTTCTCCCTGGGTTCCAGGCCCCCTCACCCAGTCCCTCCTGACCACCTGCACTCCCCCTGTGTGGCGCTTAGTGCCCGAGTCAGAGCTCGGTACATCCGTGATGGGAATCACGGCCTCACCCACCCCCGTCACTTCACGTCTGGTGACAGCTCCATGCTCATGGGCCCCAGGAGAGAGCCCAGTAGCTACGCTCAACCGTGGCTCTTCCTCGCGCCCGGCCCGGCATCTTCCCTCCGCTCCTCATTTCTCCCTGCTCAGCAGCCCTGCCGACCCTCAGAAGGTTCGGAGCACGTCCCCGGTTCAACACTAGTGCCACAGAGCTTTGTCTCAGCCCCTGGCTTGCCCCCTCCAGCCATCCTCCACGTGGTGGCCTCATCGTCCGTCCTCGCAATGCCATCCAATCCCTCACTTCCCGGACTGACACCTTTCCATTTTCTCCGTGACGAAACCGGAGCTCCCGCAAGGCCCTCCGGAACCCGGCTTCTTCTCCCCAGTGCCCCCGGCCTTGCAGGCTAAGCCTTGGCCACCATGGAGCCCAGGTCCCCGAGGGCGACTCTCACGAACTTGACCATCTTCATCGTCCTGCCCTCTGTCCCCCAGGGACCTTCCTGTCTCAAGCCTGCCGCCCAGCGGTTCGAGTGGGGCATCCTTCTCGCATGAGCCAAAAATCTGAGTTTCAGGTCTATAACTTCTCATTTTATCAGAACGTTATCTTACAAAAATCCATTTTCACACCCAGAGCATTTGAATTCTTCTTTCAAGAATTCTTCCTGTGGAGTGGTCATATGCACCAGCTCGTGGCAGTCTGCAGGTAGGCTGTGCCTGATGAGTTTACTGGTGCCCTCTGGAGCCATCCTAAATTCCGCTCGGCCCAGCTGGGGAAAGGCCTGTGGCTGGCCGCAGGGAGGAGGGTGAACTCGAGCCATTCGAGGGCGCGTGGGGCCAGAAACCCATTCATTTGTTTCAGCTTTCAACAGGTATTTATCGAGCGCCCGTATGTTGGGTCACGTGCACCGTATTAGGGATCGGGAGCTCAGCGACAAGACAGCCTTAGTCCCGGCTCTTACGGAGCCTGCAGCCTAGGGCGGAGACAGGTGTAGCCAGACGAACGCACTCTTTACTGATCCTAGGCTCCAGTGGGCACCACGTGGAGAACGTTCCCGCCTCGGGCTGGGCGCCCTGCAGCCTCGCGCTCACGCCCCGCGTATGTGCACCGTATTAGGGATCGGGAGCTCAGCGACAAGACGGCCTTAGTCCCGGCTCTTACGGAGCCTGCAGCCTAGGGCGGAGACAGGTGTAGCCAGACGAACGCACTCTTTACTGATCCTAGGCTCCAGTGGGCACCACGTGGAGAACGTTCCCGCCTCGGGCTGGGCGCCCTGCAGCCTCGCGCTCACGCCCCGCTTCTCACCCCCCGCTTCTCACCGGCCGCCCTCGCTGGGTGCGACTCCAGGCACAGCCAGGAGCCTCCTGGCTGTGACGTGGAAACTGGGGGGGCCCTGGGCGGGAGGTCGGCCTGTTCCTGGAGCGGCTTCGTGGACCTGCTTCCCACCCACACGAGCGTCCCAGGAAACACCAAAATCCCATGGAGAAGGCCGCGTGCCAATTCCAATTACCCGCTCCAGCGACTCATCCACTGTTACATGTCATAGAATTAGCAGCAGCACCGGGCCACACGTCTGTGGGTGACTTGCCATTTTCCTCACAGTTTTTGACGTTTTGGAAATCGGCGTCAGGTCAGAGGCTTAGGAGTGAGGCGGTGTCCTTGGGTGTGTGGCACGTCACGACCTGCTCCCAGTAAGTCGCCCCTGAACTTGCTTCAACCACGTCCTGCCTCTGTCCCCTCGACACTTCCCCCCTCCCACCAAGACAGGAGGGGGCGTCTCCGGGCGTGTCAGGCCTGCAGGGCTCCTGTTCTCTGCGATCTTTCTGATTTTTTTTTCTATTTTCACCTCTACTTGCTGATGATTTACAGTCTAGACCTTGTTCCTAAGCACATAAACACGTGAGCAGCTGTATTCAGCAGTTCTCTGATGTCCGGTACAAACTACTATTGAAAGCAGACCGCTTTGTGTAATTTTGAGAGTAAAATGCGGATGAAGATTTGCCGCAGGCATTAAAAATGAGCGCAGTTAAAATTTATCTTCCTCTCGAGTTTCAAGTTTGGGGCTTTGCCTTTGGTTTGTGCCAGGCGGTGCAGAAAGGCCAGCTCCCTCGGAGGGTTTGGGGGCCACTGGTTCTTTCCATGGCAGCCTCCAAGGCTGAGCTGGGGGACAGCCACCTGGGCAGGGGACCGTGCCCAGCAGGGGTGATTCTGGTGCAGTTTAACTCTTACTGTTGTGTATAGTGTGACCTTTTCAATTATTGCATTGCTTTGGTGGAATGATTTTGTAAAATGATTGATACCATCTGTGATCGCGTGGAGGAAGAAAGTGCACAGTATACGGATGTGTGCTAGATGAGAGAAGAAACGTTTTTCTAAGAATTGTTTCAAACGCGTCAGACCCCCACTGTTACTACTGGGTGGTGGCCGACATTACACGTCGGCAGAAGAGCAGGCTAGGGTTCCCCGTAGGTCGTCCACCCGCCCCCACCCCCGGCTCACGGGAGCACCCATGCGCACACGGCGAATATGTGTCGGATGACTGAAGCGTTGCACTGGAAACCTCAGCAGATAGGCGTGGGCCAGGGTACAAAGGGACTGGGTGCAGACATGTCGCAGCAGCTTCAGGATGGCCCTCTCCCCTCGCCCCAGGACAGTCTTCCGCAGGTTGTCTATTGGGATTGTGCACCAGCAGGATGCCCTGGGGTGGGGAGGTCATTTCTTGTCAAACCCGCAGGGCGGATGACAGTACCCACCTGTGCTTCCTACAGAAGGGAGCAGTCAGGTGAATGATGAGCCCACTGGGTTTGTCTGAAAGGTGTCTGCATCTTTTAAAAGCTATAGAGGATTTGAATGGAAATGCACATAATTTGAGGATGAGAAATTTACTTTTTATCTGGGTGGGAAATAGAGTGTGACCCTGGCTGCATCTATTTGTTTCGTTCAGACTCTGCTTGCAGGCATTCTGCATTTATCTGCGCTTTGCAGAGCATTTTTCCTCAAGGTTGGTCTGACTGCTCTTGCTTTTTTTCATCTTTTCATACTGAGATCTAATTTCTGTACAATATCATGTTCATTACATTGAAAATTGTGCTATATTTAATGATGCAAGTAAATTGAAAAGTATTGGCTAAAACCTGGAAACATTTCTCTCTTAAAATCACTGTTTCGAAATCTCAACTGAATTTCCAGAATTAATTTAATGCCTCTTGTCTGTGTTATGGGAACATTTCAAGGTGATTCTCGATGTACTTTTTTAACCTCACATGAATAAAAGAAATTCGAATCTCGCGTTTTAGCATCTCAGCCCCTTCATTCTCCTCACGATTTAGTCTCTGCAGGATACACTAACCCAACCGCACAGTTAGAGGGGGGCCCGCCTCAGTTTCCCCCTAGAAGATAGCACGTGAGGTTTGGCAGAGAATAAACCAGAAGTTCCTTCCATAAAGGTCCCTCTGTGTCTTTCACACCAGTCAGGAAAGGGCAAAGCAAAACCGAGAAGGAAGCAGGTGTTCATCAGATGACACGCAGCGGGGCATGGCTCCTTCACATACATAAAACAAGCGGAGCTTGCTTCTCATTCACGCAGATGTGAAAAGAGGTGCTTCTGATCTGTGCCGCCATCTCCGCTTCCACCGTCCTTGTCACTGGCTTCCACGGTGGCTGTGCTCCTCCGTGCCCCGCCGAGGAGAGGGGAGGGACATGAGGGCTCCACATGGAAGTCTGCGGGCCGGCGCTGGAGAGGGCTCACGTCACTTGCTATTACACCCAGTTGTCTGGAGGTCAGTCATGTGGTCACACCTAAGGCCCAAAAGAGGCTGGGAGAAGTAGTCCAGTGGTGTCCCCCAAATGGAGGGAAAATAAGTTTAGCGATAGCTATCTAGTTTCTGTCCCATGGTCAAAAGCCAGGGAATCGTAAGTAGAAAAAAGTAAATCATACTTATTTGAAAGAAGTCTATCCCGTAAGATCATCTATTCTAGGGTCCATATCACAGGCTCGTGAGAAACTCGCCTGTGTTTGTTGTTGTTGTTGTTGTTGTTGTTTGTTTTCTTTCTTAGGACTCGTTTTTAAGTTTAACATCTGCTATATTAAAATCATGGGACAGCTCTAGGTGTCTGGTGGCATTCTGTGGGCATTCTGGAGCTCGAGGTGCCCCTTCCGACATTAGGTTTTGGTCGCATTGCCCCCCCCCCGCCCCAGGCAGGCAGAGGGCCGTGCAAAAGGCGAGTTCTGCCACCGCTGTCCCTTCGAGGCATGTGGCCAGTCGTCTGTGACGGCCCTGGTTCCACACCCGATTTCATCACCACTCTCTGTTCTGCTAATGCAGACACACGATATTTTCAGTTTAATTAACTGATAAAAATTCTGGGTTTTTCGGTATAAAGTTTATTGAAAATGACTTCAATAATATCGGCAGTGCTTTGCTTAATATAAAATTATAAGTCTTTATTGGGCTACGTACACGCTAAGAGGAGACACTGCAGTAACCTCAATTATTTTTCTTGTGTCTAGTCACTCCAATTTTAAGTTTCACTGTTGAAGTAATATAATCATTCAATCATAGATTTTTTTTTTTATTTTTAGGAGTGTTGTTTTAAGAGTCTCATGCTCTACCGACTGAGCTAGCCGGGCGGGAGGGTTGTTTGAGAACACGCAGCTGAGCAGATGCAGTAGTGGCCCCTGATGCCCAAGGCCTCAGTGGTTAGAATTCATGGAGTCTTTCTACTTGGGAGGAGGACAAGGCTTTTTTAATATATCTTCTTTCAGTAACGTCCAACTGAAAGGTAACATTTCCTTCCGTTATGAATGACGAGTCTGCAGTACCTGTGGCTTTATCACCTGTAGAATTGTTGATTTTTTTTTTTTTTGTATCCCAGTAGAGTTCTTATAGATGACTTGAAAAAAAACAAAAATGGATAGTGGCCCCCAAAAATACCAGTGTCTGACCCCCAGAACCTGTGAATGCGTTACCCTCTGTGGCGAAATGGACTTTGCAGAGGTGACTAGGACAAGGATCTTGAGAGGGGGAGGCCGTCCTGGATTATTCAGCTGCACTCAGTGTGAAGGGAGGCGAGCAGGTCGCAGTTAGAGAGAAGAGCTGTGACCAGGAGAGGCTGAGCGGCGCGCTCTGAAGGAGGAGGAAGGGGGCGAGCCGAGAAACGCAGGCAGCCTCGGCGAGCCGGAGTAGGCAAGGAAGCAGGATTTTCTGTAAAGCTTCCAGAAGCAGTGCAGCTCTGCCAACACCTCGGTTTTAGCTCCGTGAGACCCCGTTTTAGACTTCTGACCTCCAGAAGTGTAAGATATTTGCGTCGCTCCACTAAGTTTGTGGAAGTTATTACATCAGCCACAGGAAATTAACACACAGGCTGTTCCAAGCCAGCTTCTCTGAGTATATCATGGTCTGTTTATGACTAGATTTCTAATTTCTCTAGGTGACTCTCTGTAACAGACACTTTTAAAGAGCAGCCTGACCCACCAACTATCATCTCCCTTCTCTCCAGGGGATGAAGACAATATGAAGCAGTCGTCGTAAACATATTTGCATCACCAGGGACGTGCGTTACATTGCTTAAGAGGCAGATTTTGACGAAATTCTAAGCGTAAAGGGAGAGGGGTTGTTTCTGAGAAATGCTTCTTGGCTGTTAAGAAGAGACAAAAGGAACAATGAGCTGCTGCTTCTACTTCTGAAGGCTTCTGTGTCTGGTCCCTAGAGCTTCTGCAGCCATTTCGTAGTCGACAGCGGAGTTCTCTGCTGTGGCCCGGAGGAAAGCTGAGACAGCCGGGTTCTTCTCGGTGATATTGTGATATCATTCGGTTACTGGCCAGCAGCGGAGCTGCCCTAGCTTCTTGGTCCGTGCTGCTGTTTGAGTCTAACTGATGCAGCTGACAGACGTTTGTTGGTCATAGCTTCTGACCTTCCGGCAGTAAATGGGGGGGGGGGCGAGAAAGTAACTGTGAACCAGGGAAAATGGAATAAAAGGAGTCACGTAAATGATAGACGCCAGAAATTTTGTAAAACCAGAAGGAAAATTAGTCTCAGTAGCTTTAGTAAAGCAAACCATTGTATTCATTGTTTAGTTTGCACTTTCCTGTTTCTTTTTATATTCGATTCTTTTTACTTCGTTTAGAATGAAGGAGATGAAATCTCATACTGATGTAAAATGCATAATTGAATCGCACGTGCGTTATAGTAAATGGCACCTGTGCGTTAGAAGGTCGGGGTGGCAGGGCCATCAGGAGACAGCTTGGACACCTCGTGGATTCACGTAGCCAGTCACGTTTTGTCGTATGCATATGAAGCATACATATATGAAGTGTACTCCTCCATATGTATGGAATTAGTCAAAAATCTGTGAAGGTACAAAAAGTCACCACATAAAGTTTCTCTTGGCTCTTGAGAGCTGACAGTATGCGTCTCCCAACAGTGACAGAAAAGTCACAGTTTCTTCCCCCACTGATAATTGTAAGGACCTCGGATGGTTCCTTATTTCCAATCCTAATGTAATGGCATGGTTAATATTTTAATCCACTAAATTAATCTGCTCGAATTTGCTAAATCCACCTACTACAATGAGTCGCTAATGCTAAGTAGCCTTGAAAGATGGAAGTCTTACGTAGCGGAAGCATTTTCAAACTTATTTTGTTCAGTCTCTTCTGTTTTTCATCTCTCTCCGTATGAAAGCTGTTCAGACTATCGGGAATTAATGCTAAGGAAGTCCTCAGTGCCCCGCTTCTTGTAGTCACAGGCCTTAACAAGGACAGAGCCGTCCCATGACGGCGCACGGTGCCGAGTCAGACACACAGCCAGAGTCAGACACACAGCCGTGAGGACGGCCCTGGAACGGGGCAGCATCTAATAGAGCTCATAGTCTGGGCCTCGTTTGACACATTTCATGAACTAAAAGTGCCAGAGACTAAATGAAATCAAAGGCCCCTTTCAGCTGAAAAAAGAACAATGAGCCTAAATAAGTTAGGATTGATGAGTGGGCAATTCAATCACTTTCTGCCTTCGGGCAAGTCATTTTACCCTAAATGGAATTCTGGTGCTCACTTGTGAATCAAAAGGGGATTGAAATGAGTGATTTAAAGTCATGCAACATGTCGTGTTGCTCCCAGATGACTAAATCCAGGAGGTCTGAAACCAACGCTTGCTTGACGTATTTTGCAGAAATTCCCAGAAAAGCACACCAGAAAAGAGGTCATTTGATCCAGAGAGGGTGGAGTAAATTAACTAGAGCAACTTATCCATGTATTCATTTTTCCGTCCATCTATCCACCTACCCACCCACCCATGAATCCATCCAGACCTATGTGGTAGACCCTGTGCCACGCCACGTTCTGGGCCAGACACAGAGAGAGACCTAGCCAGAGAGACAAACTGTGAACAAGTGTGTGAGCGCATTATGTGTGCACGCGTGTGTGGCGAGGTCCTGCGGGGCGATGGGAAGAAACGGCGTCACCGTCTTTGTCGTCCGCACTGTCTCGTCGTCTTGCTTGGGAGCCCGCCTCCGCCCCTGAGGTCCGGGAGGTGGGCGCGGGGCAGGGGAGGCCTTCGGAGCTGGCCCCTGTTTCCCTTTCCTCACGCCTTTCCCGGTCCCAGCGGGCCGGGCCTCGCCTGGTGTGGGCAGAGGCTCGCATGGCCGCGTGCGCGCTGCGCAGCGTGTCTGGAACGGACCCCGCGTTGTCCACCCCTCGCCCCCACAGACGTGCGAGGAGCTTGTAGTTCTTCTCACGAGCCTCGGGTGTGGGCCGCGGCCCTCGGCCCTGCTGCGGACGTGTCCACGCTGGAATCGGTGCTCGGTCTCTTCTTTTGGCATTGATACCACTTGGTCGTTGTTCCGAAACGTGGCCGCAGCGGGATCCCGGAGCTCGGCTCGCAGGGCGCTGCTGGGATTCGGCCGTGTCTGCTGCCCCGTCGCTGGCGTTGAGCCGCCGTCTCCAGTCCCTGCTGTAGCTAGAAACCTCTCCGGGCTTTGCCCTGAGAGACCAAGTCCAACCGGCAACCACTCTCCTCTACCCATAAGCTCGTGCAACCTAGGGTGTCCCCAGCCCTGCCCCCCACACGTGCAGGCAAACAGGCCTGTGCACGCACACACGCACACACACGCACACACATACACACACCCACACACGCACACATGCACATGCACACATACACATACACACACCACACACCCACATACGTGCACACGCACACATACACACATGCGCACACATGCACGCACAGCTTCCATTCGGTGGAAGGTTCTGGACCCCTAATGCTGACCCCTTGTTCTCCATGTCCCCTCTCCCCGACCTTCCCGCTGGGAGGCACTTCCTCCTGTGTCCTGACTGTAACTAGAAAGGCGGTTCACAGTATTATTTGGTAAATATTTGGGTACACCTGTAATAATTAACCATGTAATTACAGTCCAATGTGTCTGATGCTGCTATAGCAGAGCAACGTGATAATAATAACGATCGACACGTACCTGTACTGTTCTAGATGGTTTGCATGGATGAGCTGATGTCTTATTTACAACAGACAGTTGAAGTGTTTTCTGTTGTCACAGCCAATTTAATGAGGATGCAGAGGTGACTTGCCCAAGGACGGAATTAGCAGCAGAGGGAGGGCCAGGATTGGGTTTAGGATCCAGAGTCTGTGCTCTTTTCTGGTACTCCATGGGAAGGAGGCGGCACCGGTACGATTCCGTAAAGAATAAATAGATCAACAGCAAAATGGAAAGGTCCACAGGCTTGTGGGAAGTCACGAGTATTCACCAAGAGGGAGCCGCTTGCTGTGGTTGGAACTCAGGCTGCGAGAGCGAAGCGTCGGAACACACAGCCGGAAGGGGACCGTGGGGACAGCGTCTGGAGAACAGAGCACGCGCGGCGACGGGTTTAGCGTGGGCCCCGTGCACACCTGTTGGCGTTTTGGAGACGAGTGTCATGGACAGAATACGTCTTAGAAAGGAGGTCCGGCCGCACGCTGACGCTGTGAGTGAGCGAGGAGAGGAATCATTTCAGACGCTGCTTGTCAACTCATTCAACCAGTAGGAGGCGGCCGGTACACCAGCAATTAATGTGGAACGGTACAGACCAAAAAAATGAGAGGAATGTGGCATCCGGGGCTCGCAATTTAGTGAGGACGACAGAGTGTAAATTAATATGTAAGCTTAAAGGACACCCTGGTAGAGGCAAACACACATGCTCTGGGGCCACCAAGGCTTCGTCCTCCCTGAAGAACACAGGGACAGCTCTCAGAGCTGGATGCAGAGGCGTGTTCCACGCAAACCGACACGCTTGAACTCACGTAGACTCCTTTACGTTCGGCAGTGAGAGTATGACGCTCACGTGCTTTAATATATTACGAACCCTTAACAAAAGTCAATATTTTGCACGTCAGGTATCTTAGCTGACTATGTTTGTTGTAGAATGACATAAGTATTCAGCAACCTTTGCTTTAGAGGATTTGGTTTACCCCCAAACTAAAAGCAATCCATTTGTTCATCGCATTTTAAGACTCCTAGGAGGCAGGTGATATCCAGTATCGGTGGTGACCCAAACACAGTTCCCGTCCTTGGGGAATGTACAAACTCAGCTTCCAAAAGCTCTCTGTAGCTGAAACGTGAAGGCATCACAGCGTCTACGTAAGCGGCCATGTAAAATGCATAACAAAAGGCAATAAGCCCAAAGCTCGGGGAAGCAGGAGCTCAGAGCTTAGGCGATGCAAGGAATTCAGAGGTAGGAAAAGGAGACGGGCAAAGAACAGCCGAAATAGCAATGCTCGATCTTCCCCAAAGAAACGGTCTCGCCGGACGTGGGGCGGCAGAGTTCATTTTAAGAAGAGAGAGGCCGACTCCCCAAATGGTATAACGAGAAGAATGAGGCTGACCCTTTCACTCTGTGTGGTTTTGAATTTTCTCTGTGACCTTCACTGAGTTAAAGGAAATACTCTTTACACTAGATGTAAGAAGTTTAGTCTTTCTTATGACAAAAAAAAAAAGGTAACATTAAAAAAACCTGCTTGGATATCATGATTTAAGACGCTTGTTTCTGGAAGTACAACCTGGTGTACAGATTGTATATTTTTTTCCACGTGTCACTGGTATACAATTCGAAAATGTCAAAATCACTTGATTGTAATAACGATGTTTACTGTAAAAGAACACGTAGTTACATGGTTCAAGGGTAAGCTCTGAAGCAGAGCTTCTACAAGGCAGATAATTTTTTTTAATTAAAAAATTGGCAAAGGTTTTAGTTGATAAATGCAACATCAACAATTTTATGTACTGTTTATATATTTATTTATAGTCATTTTATCAACTTATTGTCTGTACTCAAAATACATTTAGCAAAGTGGTGTTATTCCGATAAAGATAACTTTCAGCATTTTAACGTTTCTATCCTCTAGATCTATTGTTATACCACACAAACCCCCAAAGATGGTGTCATTTTCTATAAAGACATTCTGACCTACTTGAAAGTCCCCTGAATGACAGGCAGACGCCGTGTGCCCAGTTTTAACCTGTCAGCTCTCTGGGCTCAGCGTTCTGTGTCCTTCACAAACGACTTCTGTTCTTCAGTCACTTTCAACAAAATGACAGCAGGACCAGAATAGTTTAAGAAAATGTTGGCATACCCAAAAGATGGTTTTTTTTTTTTTCCTCTCTCAACAAAGGGAACAAAGCAATATTTAAAGACTATGGCGAATGAGGAGGAACTAGGTGACCATTGCCGTTGACAAAGAAATGACTCGATGAGCACAGTGGGGCTTCCTCCGCAGCCCTTTCCCAGCCGTCCTCACTGGTCCCTCCGCGGCGTCCCGCTGCCTCAGCAGCCCGTGCGTGTCACCCCACAGCATTCCCTGGGAGGCAGCTACTGCCACCGACCCCTCCTGCAGGGGAGGCAGCCGAGGCACAGAGGGACCGCGCCGTTTGCCCGCCTCCGTCTGCTGCTGACGGCGGGGCTGCGACTCCAGAGCCCGGGCCCCCGCGCGCC
>NW_006438073.1:6902119-6920677 GCF_000325575.1 Pteropus alecto
CGCGCCCACCCCACCGCCCTCCACCGCCACGGCGCCACCAGGTGGCGGACTTGCTCTATAGCGATTTGGCGGCACCTCCCCCGAAAACTTGCACGTGGGCGCCTCCGTCGGTGGCTAACTGCTGGAGATGCTCCAGCCCCGAAACTATGCCCCCCACTTCTCCTAGCTACACAGTGCAGATCGTTCGGTACTGGAGAGGAGCAGTTAGATGCCCCAAGTTTAGTTATTCGCGAGCTATAAGCAGCGTGTACGCCGGAGCACACCGAGAGGTATTTCTTTTCTAAAAAGAAATGCAATAAAACCTCGCTTAATAAATCGTTGGAGGTATTTTTGACATCGCCGTCTTCCCAGGTATCCGCGTCTGCCCACGACCCTCCCCCTCCTCCCAGTGTGGAAAGTACAAGCGAGGTTCATGGTCCTGAGGGCTGGCCAGCCCACACCCCGGCCTGGCGTGACTTGAACTTTTGGGACACGGTCCAAGCCCTAGTAATAGTTCTGTCTTCCTGAGATGGTTCCAGTTCCTCTGTAACTACTCCCACCCCATTGACAAAAATCATTCTTATACAGCCACAAAACAGGTAGCACCTGACATGTGTTTCACAATTTCCATACCTAACTTCATATACTTTGTCAGTTTTCATTCTTCTAATGATTACTGTTCGTTTCCCCTGTGATGAGTCCGCAGAACATTCTAGCCATGCTTTCCGTGAGTGTGACGCTCATGGATGCTGGTGGTCCCGCGTGATTCTTTTAGCTCCTGGCCACTCCGTCCTCCACCTCTCCTGGCTAGAATGGGTCCTCACAGGATCCTCTGACTTCACACTCTTAGAAGACTATGATCTTCATGAAACAACTCTGAAATCTGCCTCACCACCACTGACCCTTTTCCAAAACCCCGAGTCCATATTTTAAATCTTCGGGCACGTCCACCCAGAGGTGTCATAGTCTGCACTCAAACTGAAATGATGTCCTACAGTGCGGTCCCCGCCTGAGCCCGCTCATCCTGACAGCACGCCCACTTCTCCTGCCCCACGTGTTGGAAACACATCACATCCTGTTCCTTATTCTCCATGCCCAGCGAATCGTCCAACCCTGCAAATAGCCTTGCGGTTATTCCTTCATTCGTATCCTTCACCTGTCACTTTCGACCGACCTTCTGGGCCAGTGCCACAATTTGGGCCCTCTGCCGTAGTCTGTTTGCTGACGATTCCACCAGTGGACAGTCACTCCTATATTTCGATCTTCTGGAGTCATCCTTTACTCCACTGTCGGGCTGTTCTGTTCCCTCTTTAAAATTATATATGCGCACGCACACACACACACACACACATACATATACACACATATATATGTACATATACACACACGTACACTCCAACTCAGAATGAATTAAACGCTTACAAATAACACCTGAAACTGTAAAACTCCTAAAAGAAAACATAGGAGAAAATTTCTTGACATAGGTCTTAGCAATGATTTCTTGGGTATGATACCAAAAGTACAGGCAACAAAAGCAAAAATAGACTACTGAGACAATATCAGACGAAAAAGCTTGAAATGACAAAGGAAACAATCAACTAAATAAAAAGATAATCTGTGGAACGGAAGAAAATATTTGCAAATGCTCATAAGGGATTAATATCTAAAATATAAAAGGAGCTCTTACAACTCAACTGCGAAGAAATAAATAACCTGATTTTAAAATGGAAAAAGGACTTAGTCAGTTTTCCAAAAAAGACATAAAATGGCCAACAAGTATATGAAAAGGTGCTTAACATCACTAACTACCAGGGAAATGCAATTCAAAACTTCAATGAGACATCACCTCACAGTTTTCAAGATAGCTATTATTAAAAGGTGGATAAAGAAGTGGTCCATGTACAATGGAATATTACTCAGTTAGAAAAAAGGAAATCCTGACATTTGTGACAACATGATTGGACCTAGAGGTTATTATGCTAAGTGGAATAAGTCAGAGAAAGACAAATACCATATGATCTCACTGATATGTAGAATTAAAAAAAATAAATAAATGAACAAACAAAACAGAAACAGACTCATAGATACAGAGGGAGGGTTGGGGGGATGCATGAAAAAGGGGAAGGGATTAAGAAGTACAACTTAATAGATATGAAATAGTCACTGGAATGTAAAGTACAGCACAGGGAATATAGTCAGGAGTAGTATAATTATGCGTGGTGTCAGATGGGTACTAGATTTATTGGGGAGATCCCTTCATAAGTTGTATAAATGTCTAATCGCTATGTTGAAACTAATATAATATCGTATGTCAACTGTAATTGAAAATAAAAATTTTTTAAGGTGTTGTTTATTATGTGGAAGGAAGGGACCCCTCGTAAACATGAACTCAAAGAAATAAGTCATATTTCCCCAAACACACGTTCATCTTTCTTCCAGTCTACTGACTATGCCCACCCCTCTCTGACATTCAGCAAAGCACTATAACTACTGTAGCAAGTTGGTATAATTTTTTCTTTAGTTTCTTAGGTGACATTGGACTAAGAATATAAGAACTCCAGAGAATAAAGAACTTTAATACATTTGTAACTAATCCCTGCAAAATATATACATAGCAAAATTATATGCTGACAGAAGAGACAGCCAATACTGCTATTGTAATTTCTTCTTAAAATTGCTTTTTGACATTAACTTCACCTGAATTAATCTTTTCCAAATCTCTTTAATTCTACGTATTTGGTTGAGTGTAATAAAGTTCACAGTACGTTATCTAATTCAGGGACAGTTTTTGTAAAATAATGCCATGTTTTATAATTAACACTACTGGTATATAATCTGTTTCTAACTCCGTCCAAATCTCTAAAACTCTGCCAGCACTTTTCAGGCCCATCATATGCTTCTTAGTTCTCCATTTTATGAACACTTGTTATCCCAAAATATAATTATTCCCTCTCTAGCTTTGATAAAATTATACTATTTTTAGCATTATACAGAAATGTGATAAAAGAGAAACTTTGAAGATGCATTTTAATACATATTTTGCTCTTTTTTAATCCCCCTTTGGTTAAGAAAAATGCTGTTTTAAAAGTTTTAGAAAATTGCTTTAACTTTGTGATAGGTGATAGAAGGTGGGAATGTTCAGAGTTATAGAACAAGGGATTATGTCTTTTTTATTTATTACACTTGAAAATATCACTCACTGACTGCTGCAGTTAGGCACACAATTCCTGGGTAATAAAGGTTAAGTGTGCATAAATTCGAGATCTGCTTACAACTGACCTTTAGCTATCTTGTTAGCATTTTTGACAGAAACTTAAAATAAGGTTATTCCAAGAAATAATTTGATTCTGCATTCTCAAGTCCAGATTTGTTACTCAGTAATTAATATTTCCCAGCTGGACAGAGCCATCAGTATCTGTAGCAACACGGCAAGCCGTCAAGGTAGTAAAAAGGTGAGCAGGTCAATGGAAAGAGGCTCCGGTGCAGATGCTCAACCTGGAATGTGGTCTCAGGCTCCTCGCTGAAACTCTCGCACTCCTCAGCTTCTCTCTTTGAGAACAGAAAGCCAGCCTTGAATTTAGCTTGAATTTATAGATGAATTAAGCCAGAATCACCACCTTTATAAGTTTGAGTCTGCCCATCTATGAGTATAGTCAATATATCCATTTATTCATAGAGCGCTCTGCCTGTCTTCCATTTATGCTTGTCAATATCTTTTGTAATTATCTCCGTAAGTCTTACATAATTGTTAGTTTTATTACCAGTGAACAGGTTTGTTTTGCTTCATTGCTTGCTATTGTGAATATTTTAAAAATATTTTCTAAGCTGTTTTTTAATGGCATATAGAAACGCTATTATTTTTAGTGTGTTGATCTTTTATGCAGCAATTTTTCTGAATTCTTTTTCTATTTAAAGCTGTTTGTAGATTCTCTGGGCATGCTATTTGGATAGCCATATCCTCAAATAAGACTTGTTCCCACTTCTCCAATATTCATACGTATTTTTCTTACCTTACTTCGTTAGCTAGAGTCTCCTGTACATTTTGAATAAAAATGTAGGGAACGGTCTTCTTGTCTTCTTTCTAAGCATAAGCGAACATCCCTAAAGTCCCACCATAAAGTACAATATTTGCTGTACGTTTTTGCTTAGAGTTCCTATTTCTTAATGAGTGATTTTATCAAATAGTTTGCATCTGTTAAGATGATTTCACTTTCCCTCCTTTAAGCTAAAAAATTAAACATGATGTTGAAATGTTCTGATATTTCTGCAATATAGCCTATGTGGCCGTGATTTCAACATCCTGTCGAATTCCATTTTTCTA
This sequence comes from Pteropus alecto, assembly GCF_000325575.1. Classification (NCBI taxonomy): domain Eukaryota; kingdom Metazoa; phylum Chordata; class Mammalia; order Chiroptera; family Pteropodidae; genus Pteropus; species Pteropus alecto. The sequence goes on from NW_006438073.1 coordinate 6,906,420, forward strand.
GCATTTTATTCTGAATCAGTGAGATTGGGCTGTCATTATCTGATTTTAGCATCCAGGTTATGTTAGCTTCACGTAGTGAGTTGTGTAGCTTTTCTTCTTTTTCTATTCTTAAAAAGAGTATGGATAACAGAACATTTTTCTATTTTTTTTTTAAGATTAAGTAATTTCATTGTGATTGAATTGTTAATATGTTATATGTTATTTCCATAATGATTTTCTCTTTGTGAGTTATTTAAGTGTTTTTAAGTTTCTAAATGTGTGGAAGTTAAAAGTTCGGCTGTCTTTTCATTGATGATTTGTTATTTATTTTTTTCAGAAAATGTGGCACGTATGACAGATATTTTGGAGTTTCATGAGGCTTTGTGTATTAGTACTTTTTCAGTCTTGCCAATGAAATAGAATAAAAAGTCAAGAAACAGAGCATGATAAATTGAGACTTCTAATCAGTGGAACAACATTCCATAAATACATTGGGACAACTTAGTAGATACCTAGAAAAAAGCTAGAATTGGAAGCATACCTCACACCTTACATCAGGAAAACTTACAAGTGGATTAATGATTTAAATGTAAAGAAAAGGAAATTTTAAAAAAACTAGGATAAACTATAACAATAGTTTCTATTCTCTATGCTACAAAATGGAGGAAACCCTTTTGAGTGATGACTCAAAATTCAGAATTCATAAATGATGAACAGATTCTGAAACATATAAAGAAACCTGCATGGCAAAAGAAAAATTTGAAACTTCTATCACACACAAATGATGAATCTCCCTAATATAAAGGAGCTTAAAAAAGTCAATGCCTCACTAGAAAAAAAAATGGCAAAGAATACAAAATATAATTCATAGAAAAAGATATACAAATTGCTTTTAAAAATAGCTTTTAAAAGGTGATTAGTCTCATAGTAAGAAAAATGCAAGTTAAAACAATACTGAAATGTAGCGAAATACTATAAAATACATTTTACTTATAATATTGTCAGGAATCAAATATGATAGCATTCTCTTTGGACAGGCAATAAAAAAACAGGTACTCTCATTTACTGTTGATAGGAACATAACTTGGTACCATCCCTATGAAGCACCGTTTGGAAATATCTATCAAAATTGCAAATATGCGTACCTTCCATATGTGTACATTCCTCTTCCAGGAATTCGTCCTACATTATACTTATTATTTTACTGTACCTTTATTTTTTATATCTTTATTTTTCATACCTTTATTACTATACCTTTATTTTCCACTTTTTCCTCTCATTATATTTGGAATGTATCTCTTATAACTGAAGTATATTTTCCTCTCTTGAGAATCTGTCTTTTAACAAGAAAATTTAACCCATTTATACTTACTATAATTTGTTATATATTTGGATCCATCTTTCCTATTTTCTTCTCTCCATACTGCCCCTGAGACCAGGTGGTATGTTTAATCCCCCTTCTGTTGGATCAGTAAAGCTTTATTCAACCTCTCTACTACATCCTTTTCTCCTGGAAGTTAATTGTATATCTATTCTTTCAACAAGTATCCTTGCGCTTTAACAAAATTAACCGATAACTCTGTCCTCACCCCAGCAATGTAAGGACTTGACTTTGACCCAGGTCACCTTCCTCCCATCTCCTCTGCCCTTTCTTTCTAGCGCGGTCACTTCACTTCGTAAACCCACCATCATTACTATGGTTTTTATTTTTACAGTTGGCGCTTGTTTAGTCTTATCGATTTGTCCCACAATGTGTTTACTGTTGTAGATTAATAGTTATTGTTCTTTCAGCATGTCGAGGGAATTTTGTCCTGTCTTCTGGACTCATTTTGGTAATAAGAAATATAATTTCAGTCTAAGTTTGATCTTTTACATGTAATCTGTCTTTTGTTTTTAGGTGTTTTTAAAATCTTCTTCTTGACTTTGGAGTTCTACAGTTTTTCTGAACAGATACGCATCTTCAATCTGAAGACTCACATCTTTCTTCAGTTATAAATGATTCTCAGCCATGATTTCTTCAATTGCTGCCTTTTGTCCACTTTCTGTGTGCTCTGGCGCTCCTGTGAGTCACGTGTAGGAGCATCTCAGGTCAAGGTTTCTCTGCCATCTTTCCCGCTGCCTTACTTCTTTGTGCCGTTTCTGCGTCCGCCCCTCTGTTCTGTGATCCAGGCCCTAATTCTCTATGCATCTATGAGCAACTGGAATTTCGCAACTGGAATTTTAAGTTAATGACACTAGAATTTTTTTCTAGAAGTTTTACTTGGTTCTTTTTAAAAGCAAAATAGTCGTTTTAAACATTTTTAAATTATTTCTTTTCAGGTTCTATTCTGTTATTTCTAGTTGCCAGTTTCAGAGCTTATTCCCATGCCCACTGGTCTGTCTACCAGCTTCTTTACAATGAGTGCGTTACCACAGTGACTGGTAAATCTTAGTCAGGGTCGCATTTTCTGTGGCAGTGCCAGGATTATGCAAGTGTTAATATATTCGCATTGGTTTTTGTCCGGTTCCCAGAATCATGGGCTTTTTTCTCGCCATGGTCTGGGCACAGTTTTTTTTTTTACTTCAGATTTGCTTTGGGTTTTGTGGCTCAGAGAAGATTTTTCCATTTGTAGCTTTGTCTAAACGTGGGCCTTTCTTTGTGTTTCCGCAAACTCCTGGGAAGAGACTTTCTGGTCCCCTTTTCACAGGCGGGACAGCCCTTCAGGAGTCCCAGTTCTATGCGAGTTTAGCTGAGCCCCCTTCTCTTGCCAAACGCCCTGTGTCCCTGAACTCCTGGGACGTTAGAACCGCGGTCTCCGTCTCGCCGTCTGGGCTGTACCTGGCACCTCCTGGGTCACGTGGCTTCACCTGGACTCTGCCTCTGTGACTCTGGGTTTTGTCTTTATCTTTAGCATTTGAGAATTTCCCGACTTCAACTTTGCACTGAACGCATTTTGCTGGGTTTTTTTTTTTTTCAATTTTGTAGCAGTTTAAAGATCTGTGTCAACCTTGTCTTTCATCTTGCCTAAAGTCTCCTTCTTTTTTATATTAAAGAGCATTTTTGTTAAAAAGTTTTTTTTGTTTTTTTTTGGCATCAAAAATCTCACGTACATGATTTTAGTTGTATATTCAGTATCATTGAGAAGAAGTCAAATGACATATTATTTTCAGTTATCCATTATAACCACATCCACACACATTTGAAAAACAGTATTATATCCATTTTTGAAATACGCTATGTGTGCCAGCTGCAGACAGTACTTAATGCCTCTGTAATGTGTAAGACCTCTTGCAATAACTCGGCAGCTGCCTCAAGGGTTAAAAAGCTATGAGTTAAAGCTTTATTTTACCAACTTCATAATAAGTCCAAATGAGACCATAATATATTAATAATTATATTTTTTCAAATTAGTCTGTGATTCTAAGCAAGAACCTTGGACTTATTGTAGGAAACATAATAACATCTTTTCAGAGATATTTCATCTGATAATGGAAGCGAGGATGTGGCAAGTATAAGAGCAAGTTTCTGATCTGAGTTTTTTTTTTTTAATGAAAATCATCGATCTCGTTGCGTTTCTGTCCTTTCAGTTCAGGATTCCTACCTTCTACGTTTATTATGGGGATAAAATGTTATATTTGATAGACGAGGTCTAGTTAAAATTTTATTGCTTTTGACCAAAGGTTACTGTATGATTTAAAGATCATACAGTAACTTGTAGGTACCACATGATCTTTAAAAAGTTATAAAACATAATTCCTTTTAAAGAGAAATTCTGTGAGTAGAAGTACTTGATGCTTTTGAAGTTACTATCCAAATAGTCCTCCCTCGGTATATGACCCTGTGACTTTAGCAGGTCTGTAGGGAACAGCCCTCGCTCTGTGTCCCTCTTCACACAGCTCGCTTTTAATTCTGGATTTCTTGTATAAGCTTGGAAGAAAGAGGCTCAAATTTTATAAAAGTTTGAAAAGCACTATTTTTATGGTAATCGTAAAAATAATTAAGTGTAATGTTTGTTATTAAAACAAGTTACCTTAAGAGCAAAGTAATTTACAAAACTGAAAAACATTCATTGTTAAATAAACAGTAAAAATGACCTTTTATAAATCTAAGTGAACAAATGAAGCCCGCAACTTAGAAGAACTCTAAAGAACAGTTGTCACCATGACAAATGTTCAGACAAAGATAAATAATGAATTTCCTAGTTTATCTTCTCTTTAAATTTTGCTTTTAATCTTGACTTATTCTCAACATCTAGATTTTTTTGAAAGCAGATTTTGCTTTTATATATTGATAATATGTTATTACCAATATGTTATTTATGGATATACATTCATAGTTTGCTTTTGATGATATTGTAAAAACAGAAACTGTTCCTCCTGAAGTTTTAAAAGTAAACAGAAAAGTAAACCGAGTCCTCGTGATTTCCCGTGAAATGAAGGTGAACAGAAATATCAAGAAGCCCATCTTGAGGGAGTCTGGGGGGCCGCGTGAAAACATGAAAGGATTAAGAAGTACACATTGCTAGTTACAAAACAGTCACAGGGATGTGAAGCGCAGCGTAGGGAATATAGTCAGTAATATTGTAATAACTACGTATGCTGCCAGGAGGCTCCTAGACTAATGGAGGATTCCTTCGTAAGTTATATAGATGTCTAACTGCTATTCTGTATACCTGAAACTAATATGAACTAATATTAAATCAAACTAATATGAACTAATTAAATTAGACTAATATAAACTAATATAAAATAATATTAAATGTCAACTCTAATTGAAAAATAAAATAAAAATAAAGAAAAGCCAAACCTATAGAGATATAAAGTAGATTAGTGGTTGCCTGGGCTGGGATGGAGATTGACTTTAACGGGCATGAGGGATCTTATAGAAATGAAAAAAATATTGTACAATTCTGTAAATATACTAAAAACCATTGAATTGTACATTTACAATGAGCAAATTTTATGATATGTAACTTATACCTCAATAAAGTTTTTTAAAAAGAAGTCCATCCTGATAATTTATTAAAATACTCATAAAATTCTTGAAATGTACATAATTACTGTACTCCTAATGGAGAAAAATAGCATTATATTTGTAGAATGCATAAAATTATAGAATATATAAATTTATAGAAACTTACATCTCCTTCATGCCACAGGGTCAGTGTTCAACCCCAGGCCCTCTGCACACTCTGCCATAGTCCCCAGCCTCAGCTATGGGGACAGTCATACATCATCTGTCCATCATCCCTTAGCTGAGTGTTCCTCTCTAAAGTTAACACAGGACAGATTCAAAAGGTCAAAATTAAAATTCAACACATGCTTACTGAGCATTCACCTATTGTGTGTCAAACACCTTTCTAGGCAATGACAAGCCCCTGAATAACAGAACGTAAGAAACAGCCATGAATAAATGATGAAGGCTACAAAGAAAATTAAACAGGGTGGTAGGCAGTGGTAAGAGAGCCTCCCTGAACTGAAATCTAGATGAATGCAGTTGCCTGCAGCTAAGATGTCTGGAGCGGATGGGAACAGTATGTGCAAGGAAAGTCTCGGAGGAGGAATGAGGCCAGACCGGTCTGGGAGACAGAAGGCACCCGTGTCTCCAGAGAACAGTGTTTGCAGGAGGACAGTGTGAAGCAAAGGGACACAGGGACCAAGTCGGGGATGCCCTAGTGGGACTCTGGCCAGGAGCAAGGGGTCAGGACCCAAGTGTATGGAGAATAGAAATAGGGAGGCAAAGGTGCAAACAGATCAGTTAGAAGGCCTTTGCAGCGATCCAGGGAAGGCACGTGGGTGGCTGAGGCTAAGCTGGTGGTGAGCAATGGTGAAAAGTTAAATGAAATAGAAGCTTGTTTGGAGACAATCAATAGGATGCTGATGGATCAAACCCAGAATCTGAAGAAAGGAAGTCAAGGATGACCCTCAATTTGGTGGCTGTGGTGTCAGGAGGTTGGGGAAAGTCAGCTTCATGAGGTTGACTGTATTATACCGATGAAAACAAAAGGGACTGGAGGATTAGACAAAATTAAGGTTATTGATGACCTGGGTAAAAGAATCTGTAGCAAAACGGTAGAGGGTTAGGTTAAAGAGAGGACGGCCTTCCTGTGGACTACAGTGGGAAAACGGCTGGAAGGAACGTGGCAGAGAAAAAAGAAAATACATTTAAGTCAGATATATTATTAAAAAATAGAGCACGTGCGTGCGCACACACACACATACACAACCTCTGGATCGCAAATGGAATATAAGAGGGTTTCCCAAGGCCTCGGCCAAATGCATCAACTGAAACAATATTACAATAATAAACGAAGGAACCCTAGAAGACATGCAAGCAGAAAAGAAAGTCACATATTATCACCCTGTAGCAATCAGAACAACATCTATAGTGTTTAAAGAAGTTTGTGACTTCAAAATATAGCAGCATGTCGTTTTTCTATTGTTAAGGCAGCAGATCTGCAATGATAACATATATGCCCAGTAACTGATAAACAGGCCAGGAAAAGATCTCACCAGAAAAAGACAATTTCTGGTAGGAAAGCACTGCTGTGATCAGTGAGCTGGGAGGAGTTAAAGACACGAAGTGTTTTCTCCTCGGTCTCTCTCGCTCACTCGCTCAGTCTTTTATTAAATTTTGCTGTCTCTCAATTGCTCCCTTTTGTTTTCTCTTCCTTCAGCCTCTCATTTTGTTCCCCCCCCCCTTTTAAAAAGGTTCGAAAATAAGAATCGTGTCTGTGCTCAATATTTGTTTTTTGAAGACATTGTAAAATAGGAGAAGAAAACAGCTAACTATAAACTAATTAGAAGAGACCCTCGTAAAACATGACGTCAGAGGAAGGAAGCGAAAAGACCGAAAGAGATGTGATGGACGAGCAAGTTACAGCAATGTTCATGTTAGTTTAGGCCATCCTGAACTGAATTAATAATGACAAAGAGGGTAAGGGCATGAGGATAAACAACAGTTTACTGGACAGTTATAACAGTGCTGAACCTTAATGTGCCTGACAACATAGCCTGAGAAGCAGCACCATGTTTTGTAGTCAGACTGCTTGAGTTCAAATCTCAGCTTCAGAATTTACTGGCTACACACCACAGGCAAGTTGTTAAACCTCCCTGTACTCAGTTTCCTTATATTGAAAATCGGGATAGTAATGATACCTACATCTTAGAGCTGTTATGAGGATTAAACGAACTAATACACATAAATATTTTTATGAGTGTGTGGTGTCATAAACATTGGCATTTTTATTGTCGCTGTTATTTTTATTAGTGCTGTTGCCCCAAACCATACAGAGAAAAAAATCAGCAAAATTCCAAGGAATATTTAGCATTCAACAGTCTTAGTAGGAGATTTTTAACTTACTTCTCAAAGCAAGGTAAATATGTTTTAAAATGTTTGAGACAGCTGTGAGATAGTTGCAATAAAACATTTAAACGTGCTGCGTTACCTTTCAAATCATTGCAAAAAAAGTAAATAAGACAATCAAAACTCTAAGTAGAAAGTAAAAAATAAATGAAAAACAACAACCAGAGATCAAAAAAGTAAGATGACAGAGGTTAAACTAGACATATGCATAAATGTGAATGACTTAATGTGTTAAAACAGTCTTAGAACATACTGAGTATACAATTTAATGATTTGCTACTTATAAAAGACATATATAAACTGCCACAATAGCCAAAAAAAAAAAAGAATTAGCAAAAAAAAAAAAAGTCAACGATGTTAATAAAAATATAGCACAGATGACAATTTTATTATAATGTTAGGTCACAAGATAAAGTTATAGATAACATAGTACCTTTTGTAATGGAGTGATATAGCGATAAATTATTTTTAAATTGTACAAAATAATCTAAAACGTTTTCAAAAACACAAATATCACTGAGAAAACTGATATTAGACACATTACATAAACCCCCTCTCTGAGGGCGTTCGTTTTCCAAGCTCCCCCTCAGAGAGGACGTGGACACTCGACTCTTGGCTGCTACTTCCTCGGTTGGCTGGGAAGTTCATGAGCACACTAGAGACAGACCTCTGGCTTGGGGACCTGTAGGACATTTGATTAACTGAGACTCAGAGTGAACACTCAGGACCGTGGGGTGGTTGTTACCAGTTACCCCCCAAAGCAGGCTGGCATGTAGCTAAAGACTCAGGGAACCTCTAGCTGGGAGGTAGCCGTACGCTATAAAACCCCCCTAATATAAAAGGGAGCATCTCTGCATTCCCGATGGGCTCCTCACGTAATTATAAGGTGATAATTAGAAGCCGGTACGTTCACAAGGATTTGCACACAAGAGAACTTTGCGCCTCTTGCTAGGAACGCTGCGTCCTGTGCTCTGCAGGTGTGCTTTATCCGCAGTCCGAGTCCGGTGGCTTCTTTCCTCCATGACATCGCCATCGCTTCTGTCACCTTGCAGGCGGTAGGTCAGGTCACGGATGCTCTAGACTGTGGAGGACCCAGGATGGCACAAACCTCCGACGTGGGAACAGATCCCAACACAGCATCTCGTTTCTCAGCTCTGTGTTAGTTCCCATTTCCTGTCGGCGCTGGGTACGATTGCACGGGTTGGGACAAGAGATCGTGGAGGCACCGTGGAGGGCGAAGGACGTGGGAGTGGAAAAGGGTTCTGTCTCTGCTCCCAGAGGAAGCGGACGACAGATCTGGGCCGTTTTGATTTTGAGGTGTCAGTGATGCATTCTGGTTCACCCCACCGTGTGTCTTCCCATTTGTGCTTGGCACCCCAACATTCCACTTGTCTAGCGCCAGGGAAGAGCCCTTCAATCATGTTTCACCCCTCGTTCTCACGTCACGAGAATACATTATGTGCACACGCTATTAGCTTCTTATGAGAAATTCCGGTGCTAATCTTTCAACGGTTTATTTTTTCTTTTACGTTTCATTCTTTCGCACTATGGGGTTCTTAAATTCTTTTCAATGTTGCATTTGTGCCAAATGGTAAAAGTTAATTTAAAAAAATGCTTTCGATGTAGACTATTTATGATTTTAATCTGCTAAGATTTGAAGGTCCACGATCGTAACCTTCTTGCTGACAAAGGCGTGATGGCATACTTCTGGTTCCCGGAGGAACTGATTTATAAGATCTTCCCTGAGTCCTGCAGCCCCTGCCCGGCCTGTGTTGGTGACAGCTTTGCAGCTGGCCCGGCCACTCTGCCCAGCGTCGTTTTCACGTGGCGTTTCTTCTCTCTCTCTCCTCTCAGGTAGAAATCGAGAAGCTGGATTACCACCATTATCTGCCTCTGTTTTTCGACGGGCTCTGTGAAATGGCGTTTCCCTACGAGTTTTTCGCTCGGCAAGGAATCCACGACATGCTGGAGCACGGGGGCAACAAGATTCTCCCCGTCATTCCACAGCTCATCATCCCGATAAAAAGTAAGTGCGCAGGTGACGGTCGCCGCTCAGCCGGTGCGGTGCCGCTTGTTGACGACTTGCCAATTAAGCAACGAAACACAGCAGACTGAGGCTCTCCGGGTTTCACGGGGATTTTTCTAAATCGACTTATGGGGCCAGACGTCCCAATTCTGATATATTGATACTGCTCTCCGCTTAGCCACACAAATAAGCTAAATGACACCGGGGTTGCACTAATTTAACATTCTCCCAGTAATGACACCTCATTAACACCATCTCGGGCACGCGGAGGTAGATAGAGGGCGTCTCTGTGTGGGTACGCTGCCACTCACTCCCAGGCCTTTGTTAATGACGCCCCTGTCTTTTCAATTACAATATAAACACAATCATGTTAGAGGTCTTTTGGGTCATAGGATTCATAATTAAAAAAACAAAAAAACATCTGGAATGGAGAAAACATTAACGTTATTGAATACTGGAGATTTTTAATCTGTGATAGGTTCCCTGGGAAAAGTCTAGAGTAGCCTGTCACGGCCTCTGTCTGTCTGTCTCCATGGTCCCTAAGGCCACATTCTTCTGACAGGAGGCCTTTCGGACTAGTGCCCCCTTCAAAACCGTCCCCAAGATTTTCACTTCTCAGAGTGACAGCCTCTAATGGCTCCCAAAAAAGCCCCTTAGTTGTTCCTCGTCCAGTGTCCCTCACCTTGCTGCCACAGCTGCTGCTGACCCTTGTAGTAGAGCCACCCTACCAGGACAAGACTCTGGGAGGAGCCGCCCGGCCTCTCCCCTCCAGTCCAAATGGCCAGGCCACCCACCTCACCATACACAACTGTGCCCCCAGATTCTGCTGGCACCAAGCTGCCGACCATCACCGTGCAGTGAGGACCGAGAGCAGAGGGTCAGTGCCTCTGAGCACCTCCCTGGGGGAGCCCCACCCGTCAGCCGGAGCTGCCCCAGGCTTTTTGCCCGCTAGATCTGGGCCTGTTGTCCCTGGCTTCACAGGGATGAGCAGGTTCCTGTGTCCCCAACCCCAGATTTGCCTCAGTTCCTACTTCAGAATGAACCGCCTCCCAGGGTGATTGACAGGGGCCCTGCCTAGTCTCTTAGGGTCTGGGGGAACCCCACTCTCTGTGTCAAGGTTGCTCTCACCATGTGTTTTGATCAAAATAAGAACAAAAGAAGCCAACACTGGGTCACTTTCCACGGTTTGGATTATTTAATTTTATCCGTGGTCACCTTTTTATGGATTTAAAATTAAGTACCGTTAGAATTCTAGATTTTTTGTGGAAAGGAACATGGAAAGAAAAACAACCCTTTAAAAGGGACTCAACAAACCAGCCGTTCCTCCCCCGGGCAGCCGGCAAGTGACGGGCTGACCTGCAGGAGGGAATCTAATACTGGGCCACAGTGAAACCGTTCGCAAACACGGTTCATCCTAGCACGTCACGGCTCTCGAGTTTGTCGGATTCTAGTGGAAGGGCGACGTGCTCTGAAGGATGACGTACGAGTTTTACTGATAATTGGAAAAGGCCCAGAATGTTCTCCCCAGGAACTGTCTCGGGAGTGCGTTGAGCTTCTCCCCTGCACACGTCAGAGTAGCAACAGAACAGCAACTGTTCTTGTCCTTAAAATCCATGTTGCGATCACTCTCTTCTCGGGGGGCTCCCCCTCAGGCCCCCGCCAAAGACACCGCAGGGCAGAGGAAAGCTCTAAGTAATAGTTCAATGATACGACTTAAAATAAAAGCATACCGAACTAGAGCGTTGCAGGCCAAGGTGAATTGATTCTCAGTTTTGTTTGCATTTCACCTAAGTGACATCAGAGAAAAGTGATGTGGGCAAAATTTATACTGGACACTTACTAGAGGTCATTTGCTGGCGAGTGAAAATGGTATTAATAACTCAGTAAATACGATTTGTCAGGGAATATTAACCGTATGTGAATTTGATAATTTACGGTTCCGGAAGCAATGGGAATTTGTCTCGGTAGATTCCACTGCCCGCCTTCCTGGTCTCCGACACCGATACCAAATCGAACTTGGCTTCTTTCTTCTCCGTCCCTTTTCATCCCTAAAAGCCAAACTTTTCTCGGGAAGGAATACTGATTAACTCTGCAGGATCGTGCAGAGTTCTAGCTCGGTGCGGAAAACATTACGTACAAAGACCGACTGACTCAGGCGAATTCTGGATGAGGCTAATTGATCTAGAAACAGGCCGATGCACATAACTGGCGTAACATATGACAGCTGAGTGTCCCTTGTTTTCAGACGGTACTGTTAGGATAATTTTAACTCTCTCCGCGAGCAAAAATTAACCTTATCATCACCAGCTGGCAAGTTCCTGAGCAGCTTTTCTCAAATTCTAACGAGTACCCATGAAGGCAAAGCACGTTGATATGCTCCCTGCAAGGCAGAGAGCTGGGGTCAGCTGCCCATCCGTTTCCAGAATAGGGGGTTGATTTCAGCTCGTTCTAAGAGTGATAATACCAGAATGAGAAACAGACGCATCTGGCTCTGGGGTTTCTGAGATGAAAAAGGGTAGGAAGAAGCTTCATCCCCTCGTCGGCCTGGTTCCCCGGGCTCCATAATGGCTGGGGCGGTCGGTGCGCGTCCAACACCGCGTCCCGTTCCTGTTGCTCTATGGCGCAGCTACGGGCACTTCCCTTTCCTCCCACCTTCTGATTTCCACCTTCCTGAGTTATTCTGGGTCAGACTCCCCTCCCCTGAATCCCGGTATAAAGGAGTCAGGGTTGGCAATGGCGCATTAGCTGCTGAGGGCGACGGCACCGTGGCATGCCGCATGGGACGAGAGGGAGCCCCCAGCGGTGTCGGCTGCAGGTTTAGATTTCTACTCGCTCCATCCAGCGAGGGGAGCGTGACCCCACCAGGCTCCAGCAGAGCAGTACTCAGAGGCAGCCTCCGAAGCCTTCACGTCCAACCCAGACAGGGTCTCCGGGGACGGCCGGGGGTCAGAGAGACACCCCAAGAGCGGCCCACGAACTCTGGGTCTGGGACTCTCTCCTCCATAAAAGCAAAAACAATAACACTCTTTGAGAGCTCGTTCCCAGCCATATAGTTTTGAGGCAACTGCCAGTCATCGAGAAGTGATCAGAATTTGGCTCTCTTCCCCAAGTTCACCTTCTCTCCCCCTCCACCCTTTAAAGGCCAGATCACAGTTTTGGTTAAATCAGTAACCAGTTGTTAACACTCTCGTGATCCCGTAAATACTGTTCACTCCAAATCACGTCTTCTGTGGCGACATCGCTTTTCTCTGACAGCTTGTGTTTCTTAGCGCCAATTCTAGCTTCTCATCTTGTTTATTTGTGTGGACTTAATACTTTTGTCACATATTTCAGGATTTAGCAAATGAATATTATTTTCCAGATGTTGAGAATACCAGATAACCCGCGGTTTTCTTCCTGCTGGAGACATTTGTCCTCGCGCCCTCCGCCTTTCTGCTCCAATCTGGACTCAGTGGCCCGACATTCCTCATTTTCGAAGCTTTCTGTTCTTAAAACTAAGAAGAGAGGTGATACGGGGAGTTTTAGCGATGAGACTAGGCCAGGTGCTGTCGAAATAACTACCAGGCTCCACAATCAGAAGCTTAAAACAGTAGGCGACTAAGAGGTCTGTTTCGCACATTGGCCGCGTACCTGCTGCGGGTTGGCGGGGGCCCTGTGCACTGTCCTTGGAGGCCCGGCCTGACGAACGTCGCTGGTCATGGCAGCAGCGGAAGCGAGGCCTCGGGGGGCCTCTCTCTGGCAGTGAAACGGTCCGTCCTGGAAGTTAGCACGTTTCACGGCTCTTCACTGCCAGCCCCAGGCCAAGGTCGCTTCGGACTTTCTTTCATGCTGTTGTTTCCTGCACGCGCGAGGGCTCGGGCCCCACTGCCCGGCAGAGCCCGCTTCAGCTTGCCGACTCCACGCCTTCGCTCCCGTCCGGGAACGCCTGCTCTCTCACCCCCAGAGGTCCGAACGGCAAGGGACCTTCCAGCTCAGCTCCAGGAGGCGGCGTCCTGTGGAAGCTCTTCACATCCGCCTTCTCCTCCCTGCCCGCAGCCCCAGGCCCCACCCCGCCACTTTCTCCCGCCGCCCAGAACGTTGCGTCTTCCTCTCGTGCCATTTAGAATATGACGTTGGAAAGGAATACATGCCACAGCCTCGAATGTGCCGGCTACTGTACAGTAGATGCATCAGGACGTTTGTGAAATTAATTTAATCAGGTCCAGAGCTGCCATCCGCATCAAAATTTGTGTAGGCGTCATAATGAAAAGCACAAAGTGGCCCTTTGGGCTCGCCGCCGTACTGCGCGTTCCATAAAAACTATCCTGGAAGAACCTCTAATACGCAACAACGAAGAGTCTAGTGACATAGCGGAGAAATTATCGAAGTGGCGAGATTAACTTCTGTGTGTTCAGCTGTATGCTCCCATGGGACTCTTTCCGTGAGCAGCGACGCGCGTTTGTGAGGAGGTCTACAAGGGGGCGAGGTGAGCCCGGCTGCCGGACAATTACAGAAATCCCACTGACCTACAAGTAGGTAGGACGCAGGACGGTGGCCTCATCAGGACGGCTCTGATGAGCTGAGGTCACCCAGCTGCAAAGGACGGACTGGGCAGGCACAGCTGAAGCCGCTTGAACAATACCATTTTCAAAAGCAAAATACTCTTGTTCGAGAATACCGAGTGGAAAAAAATACATACCAAATAAGGATAAAATATGAGAATCCACATCACAAACAAAAGCTGTTTCGAGAATTCTATTTAATTAGAAAGGAGCAAGAACAATGGAAATCCATTATCCTTTGTTGATGATCTAATAATTTTACTTATATATATATTGAAATTTTCTAGGTAAATTCTTTTAAAAGTGACAATAACTATAAAAAGTAACAATTTCTAATTTAAGGAGAAAATATCTAATTTGTTTTGAG
>NW_006438073.1:6920692-6930988 GCF_000325575.1 Pteropus alecto
GTTACTTAGGATTACTTTGGTTACAAAATGCAGAAAGAAAATTGAATCGAAGTGCCGGAAAGAGCTAGGCTCGCCTCGTCTCCTGAGGATTTCTGCTTGTTTCAGGCGTGGGGTAATCTGGTGGCTTCCCAGAGCCACTCTGTGCCCTGTTTTACGCAAGGTCACCTTACGGAGCTGGCTCTCTTCTTGGCTTCAGGATGCTCCAAGCAGATCCTGGGACTACATGTTACTTATTTACCCGTGGATTAAAGAGCAAGTATCATTGTCCCTGAATTTCCAGGAAAAAAAAAGTCAAGGTTTCACCATGATCCCACCAGCGAGGGGCTTCTGCCGGGCTTTGAACTGTGTTCACGGGAGTGGAACTTACTGGCTCGGCTAACCTGGACCGTGTCACCTACTCAAAGTACTGGTCAGCACGAGAGAGAAGAGCAGGCCTCCCAAACGCACGGGACTTCGACCGCAGGGCTCAGGCGTGCCGACGACGGGGCGAGCTCGGCCAGTGGGCTGTGAGTGGGAGCGATGCGTGTGCTCTTCCAGGCACGCCGCGGGGCCCGAGCGCTGTCCCCCAGCTCTCCCTCCTGCTCTGCCCGCACTGACCCGGGTAGGGTCCACCCTGAGTGAAAACGGCCCTTCTCTGTGCCAGGCCACCGAGATCTGAGGGCTAACCCGTGCCTCAACGAATTCACCCTATGCCGACCAATTTGGATTCCCAGATGAGAATTCATAGCTATCGAGGGAAATCGAATCTGAAAGCCGGAAACATCCGTTTTCTGAGGAGCCGTCCGTGGCTGATGCCGAAGACCCCGCTTCTCCGGCCTCCGGGAGAGCTGGCGTGCCATGGGAAAGGCGAGGCCGGGGCCGGCGACCGTCTGCGCAGGTCAGTCCATCTCCTTGAGCTCAGGAGTTGAGTTCACACTCCCAGAAGAAGGACATTCCCAGGCACTGTGGAGAGCTGTCGTGATCCTTCAGCGAGGTCGTGGAGAAATGCCTAGGTCAGGTGATAAGCGGCTCTCAGGAACTGACACCTGCTGTGCTGTGCTGGATGTGAGCGGTGAGCCGGGCGGGGCCGTGAAAGCCAGCTCAGCTCAGCGGTGCTGGCTGCGCCCCCTCCCCGCTCCGTCCAGCACCTTCCCACCTTGCATTCCCCGTAGAGAAAGTCACATTCTAAAAGCCGGTGTCACTCTGCGTGAGGTCCCGTGCAGAATGATGTGTTGGTAGAGGGAAATCTCGGGCAGAGGCGAGACATCGCAGAGGCGTTTGAACGGTCCTGGGCCTGCGAGGCGGGGACCCTGTCTGAATAGGGACGATGAGTCGGAGCGATCTGAGACAGAAATGATGGGAAGGGAGATTACAGCTGTTCAGGCCAAAAAGGTATAATTGAGTCAAAGGGAGAAAGAGCTGGAAATAGCAGCGGTGCATTTCCAGACTGGACTCACCACCTGCTGGCTGGCCCTTCGCTATCCTCCAGTAAACAGACAAACCCTATCGCTCTCCCAGGGCAGCCCGATGGCTCAGAGCAGGGTTTCGGAAGCCAGACCGACAACCCGGTCAGCACCCCACCTCGCCACACGGCGGCCGTCAGACGAGTAGACCCCATAGACGCCCAGGCCCCATTTATAAAACTGTGACAAAGACGCACCCACCCCGCGGGTTCCTGCAGTGGCTCCGTGAGCGAATGTCCTTCGGGCTCTCGGCAGACAGCGCACGTGGTGCGTGGTGAATGCTGACCGTCGTCGCGGCGACACCAGCAGCATCGCCGCCATCGTCATTCTCTGTCTGGACTATGGCAACAGTTCTTAGTCGCTCAGGCTAAAACCTCACGCGGGAAACCTCCCTCCGCCCACAGGAAGCCTGAGGGACACTCCCGCAGAGCGTCGCTGGCTTTTTCAAGAACCAGCTGCATCACGATGGCTTGTTCCTGAAGCACAGCCCACTTAAGCTCAGGACGCTCCAAGCGTGGATCTGTGCAGCTCGGAACACTTCCCGCATGTGCTCCGCGTCCGGCCCCGACGCGGCGGGTCGCTGGGAGGAGTGGGCTGTGACCGCCCTGCACGCGGGCCTCGGGCTCCTACAGACCAGATCCCGCTTCCACGAGCCAGCCACGTCCTTCTGACCACTCATTCCTCCCTGTCCCTCACGGGGCTAACAGCGACCGCCCCACGGGATGGAAGGGGGGGTGGGGCATGCGGGCAGACCCCGGGCCCGGCGCCACACGAAGGCGGCGAGAATGCATCTCTCTCGCCCCTTTGGTGTTCCATCAAGGTCGTGTGTCGGCAGCGTCCCAACTTCGGGTCACCCAAACCCTGAGATTCCTATCCTTTAACTTCCATCCAAGTTAAGATAAAAAAACATTAGATGGAAAATGGACCGGGCCAAGTATCCACCTCTCCAGTGTCCCAGGAGGGACAGTACGGGCTGACACCGAACCATCAGAGCATATTACTTGCGTTCAAGCGTTCACGCCCTTAGAAAAAGAAGAGGCCTAGCTCTTCCCCTGTTTCTGCACCTCGCCCGTGGGAGAGGTCCTGCCGGGCACCTGGCCAGCGGCCTCTGTTGGTGACCTGCTTCGTGAGTCAACTTACAAGAGCCCGTGAGGTCAGCTTGGCTGGCTCAGTGCAGGGAGCTCCCTGTGGCCCAGGAGGGACAGTACGGGCTGACACCGAACCATCAGAGCATATTACTTGCGTTCAAGCGCTGCTGTTTTCCTGGGAGCCTCACGTCGCTGGCTCCGTCAGCCCCAGAACGGAGCCAGGTCTTGCTGGCACGCTTGGCAGGATGTCGTGCTTCAGACTCGTTCTTTGGGGAGGAAAAGCCTCTTCTTCTTGGAAACCGATACGTTTACTCACTGTTGTTTCGTAGCCCAGCTCTCAGCTTCCCTGTTTTGTGGGGAAAAAATGCCGGTGCGTATGACACCTTCACACTGCGATTCCTCTTCTGTCTTAAAGCTGTGGCAGATGTAGAGACACCTTTCTCAACCGGAGGAAGGAGCGGAGCTGTAATTCAGAGAAGCCGCGCCGTGAGCACGGTGCCGAGGCTGCCAGCCACTCCTTCGAGCTGAACCGAGCCAGCGGTCCAGGGACAGGGGACAGAAAAGGAGTGTGTTGGCTCGCTCTGTTCTTCAGATTCCTCCGTGTCTAGAATGTTGCAAGTTCTCGACACGTGATGCTATGGACTGTATCGCTGGGACCGTTTTGGAAACTGAGTTATGCCATCCTTAAGACTAAGGACGAGACGGTAGGAAGACCAAACCCTTTCACCAAATGCCAGATCGTGTTCTGTGGTCCTAAGGTCAGAAGATATTCTTGTGTGTAAAAAAAAAAATGTGAAAAAGTTAACTACTCATAACGACAAAGCTTTGATGGAAAATCTGAATTGTGCATAAAGATAGTTCCTTTCTGTACGGGATGAGAAGGGAAAAAAAATGATGCTTTTTGAATACAGCACTTACTGGAAAACAAGAATTAAAGAAAACACTGTAACCCTTATTATAGGCTTATCCGTGCCCGTAATAGCTGAGCTAGCTCTATGACACTTTAATTGCCCAAAGCGTGAGAATTGAGACTATGTTATATCTTATCTATGTTATATCTTATCAAGTGCACAGCACTTGAGTTCTGTTTTGGAAGAAGAAAAATTCCAAAATTTCGAAGCCTAAATTTGGTTTAAAATCATAGTTTGGTTTATGCTGTTCTATAATTTAATAAATTGTATGGTTAATGCCTCTAAACTACAAAATGTATGTCCATTTTAATCTAATTCAATTAACATGATATTGGGCACACAATCTCAAATATTCATTAGTTTAGTATAAAAAAATAACACTTAAAATACTTTAAGACATCTAGAATAGGCAAATTCCTAGAGACAGTAAATTAAAGGTTACTAGGGGCGCAGAGGAGGGAGACTGGGTGGTTTTGCTTAATGGGTGTGGAATTTCTGCCTGGGGCGATCAAAAGGTTTTGGGACAACTTAGCCGTGATAATTGTACAACACCTTGAATGTAATTAATGCACTTAATTGTACACCTAAAATAGTTAAATGACAGTTTTATTATGTATTTTACACACTAAAATAAAAATAAATCATTTAAGATGCAAAATAAATAAGAATGATTTAAAAACTAGAATGCCTACTCTAAGCATTATAGCACTATATTTTCTTTTAGAAATTTTGGCCTCTGTCATATGACCAAAAATAAGTATTAGAAAACAAAGATCAACTTAGTCATGTTTTTTAATATTGCTTATAAAACACAACCGAATTTGCTCAGAAACAATTACAACCAGTAAGGAAATTAATTTAACAGTTATAAATAAATATATGAAATTCATATGCTTTTCTGTATTACCAATTATTTTTAGAAAGCATATGGGGTTAAAATGATCTTACATAAATTGTAAAAAAAAATATGAAATTCCTTTGAATGAACCCCATAAAATTATGCAAAATCTACATGAATACTATTAAGGTTTTCTAAGGAATTTAATTAAAAACAAGAAAAATTGAAGAGATATATGTTTCTAATGGAAAGATTCAATAGTAAAGATGATAATTTCCCCCAAATTATTCTCCAAATGTATTGGAATTTATATCAAACTGCTAGGCATGTTTTTTTAACCTGATGGAATTGTTTTAAAAAGTTTGTCTGAAAATATTTATGGTTAAGGATAATCAAGAAAATATTGAGAAAGAATGAGGAGATCTTCATGAATTTTGCTATATTAAAGCATTCTTATAATCATGAAGAATAATATTTTTAGGGAAACATGCAAAGTGTAGTTATAATTTTTTTAAGAGCAGTGTAAAAAGTATGTTTTTTTTAGCGGAATAAAATCCTATGTTTACATATGCCTATGGAAAAGGTAGTATCTACTGTTAGCATCTGAATATCAGTATTTTCTCTGTTTACATTTTATTCTATAAGATTATAGTGGAAATATTCTTTATAACGTACTTCTTTACTCACCTCTATCTTATAAACATTTTCCTATTATTAAAATATTTTTTTATTCGAAGACTTTAATAACTTCATAATTTTCTATTGTATGAATATACTAGACTTTACTTAAATAAGCCATTGATTTTGAAACATTTAGATTATTTCTAATTATAAATAAAAATACTTATACCATGCTTTCCTATAAACTTTTCTGTACAGCTGTGTATAATTCCTAAGACTAAATGCCCAAAAGTAAAATTGCTGTGTCAAGTGTTTTATGCATATCGCTATAGAAAGATTGTGATGGTTTATAAAAAGGAATCTTTGAGAGTGCCTCTTTTCCCAAACCTGTTTCCACATTGCTTATTAAATTTTTAAAAAACTTTTGTTAATATGATATTCAAAACTATAAAGTAGTACTTTATTTCATTTGATTATCAGTGAAGTCGAAGATTCTAGAATAGTAACTATTCATTTGTATTTAATAATTCATGTATTATCTGGTCATATTCTTTGCTCCTCTTTTAATTAAAAGATTCAATCTTTTTTTCTTTTTTTTTCTTCTTTTTTTTTTTTTAAGGCGAGGCAACCAAGGGTTAAGAATAATCAAGAATAATCAAGGAAACCAAGGGTTGCCTCGCCTTAAAAAAAAAAAAAAAAAAAAAAAGAATAAGATTGCAAGGACCTTGTCATCTTCTAATCCCTTATTTTTTTATTTTTTTATACCTACAGCACCTGGTCTTCCTAGTAGAAGATTCAATCTTTTATTGGTTTGTGATAGCTATTTGTGTATCAAAGATATTAACATGTGTAGCATATGTGAAAAATATCTTTGGAAATTTATTGTTGGCTTTTGCGTTGTTTGGTGTTTCTAGTTTTAAAAGAAGTAGAAATATTTCCATTTTTCCTGATTCCACAGTAGTGAATCATATCTAATAGTAGAAAATGTTCTCACTTTGCAAAAATTATAGCAAGAATGGATTTATGCTTGAGAAAATCGTACATCTACTTATAACAATCTAAGATGAATAAGTTTTACCATTTTGACTTTAAATTATACTTCCCTTATTCTGCAACAATTTCTATATATCTGGAAGCTCTGTCTTGTTGATTATACTTGAAGGCAGTAAGAGGTACAATAGAAATCCAATTTTCTGAATAGAAAATTTCCACTAGTTGATCTATAATGTCAATAGATTTCTCATGTAAGACCTTTTTTGAAACCTTAAATCTTGAGTTCAAAGTCCTCACTTGATATCTTGACAATAGCTTTCAGGGCCATCAACACGAGAATAAACACATTTCTTCTCTTTCAAGCTACAGAATCATATTCTCTTTATATCTGTTAACACACTTTTTCAAAAGAAAATAACTTTGTTTTTCTTTAAAAAGAAAACTTTTTTATTTAATTCTACTGAGACATGAGAACAAAAGACTTCCAACTTAATGTCATATCTTAATTCTCTGAGAATAAGGAAGGAAAATAGAGAAACTGAAGTGGAAACGGGCAACGTAAAAAAATCCGCTTGGATGAAGTTCAGGGGCTTTCATAGTGCGCACCCTGGCCTTGCATCAGAGGGCTGCGGAGGTGTTAGAGCCATCCCCTCGTCATCGAGGAGGACTCAGGCTTCCATTTTAGATGTCATTAGGAGGAACAGTTTCATGTTTTACTTCTCAGTTAATGTCGATCCAATAGCATCACAACCGTGTTAATTCAATAGGGGTTCCAGTGAAAAAAATAATTATTTCCTAATAGCTGTGATTACTGTCCAAGGCGAGAGAGCTAATTAATTTATCCCCAAATGATCAACTATACGTATATGCATAAACTCAATCAACAAAGTTTGATGTTATTATTAATCGTATCTATGAAAAATTTACTACTTAATATATTCTATACTGCAAAAATTCTAACATTCATAGTAGATGAGCATACTCTAGCCTGTTTTATTTCAAGTTTTGGCATGCACGCCCTGAAAGAACACTGTGGTAAGCCAGCAGTCAGTAGCCACCATGACTACCAAAATCTCTGCAGTCACCAGATGGGCTCTACCCGTGCCGAGGTACCCATGTCTTCTAATATCTTCAATAGTTCTTCTATTTGTGATTTTACAGTGTCAACAGAAAGGCTATCTTGGAAAAACAAACTCACAAAATGTGATGAGAATTATATATACTCTATTATACATTTATCTGAATATATTAAAAGAATAAAAGTAACACACTCATGTAGTTGTGTTTCAATGTCTAATCTTTCTTCACTATGCAGTTTGTAAAACATTCAGCTGGATGTGGCTTTAAGTCCTTTCTGGGACGTGGGATGAGAGAGGGATGAAGAGAGAGAAAAGGCAGAACCCTAGAGTCTTAAACATCCGATTCTGTTTGGTCGATGAGGACAAACTTGACCTAGGGACCTTTCAGCTCAGGGGTAAAAAAGTACTACAGCCTCGTCCTCCTTTCATACATCTACATCCATCTGCATACTTCTTCCCACCACTTCTAATGATCTCAAGAAAACTATAAACACAATGATAAAACCACTTAGGAGACTATTCCCGTGCTACATGGGGCTTTGGTTACATATCACTAAGTAGAACTTTATCCATATGAGCTTAGAGCAGAGCTTGTGGTAAAAGGAAGACTCCTTTATCAAAGAGGGGACAGTCCCCAGCATGCTGTTCCTGCTCCTGGAACACTCTTTGCCTACATAACATCTACTCATCTCTTGGGTCTGTCCCTGAGTCTGGGAGCCTTCCCTACTGTCAAGACTGGGCCGAATGCCTCTTTTGCTTAGCCATTTGAATGCCCTGTCCTTTACGTGAATACTCATCACACTTGTATTTGTTCAGTATCTTCTTCCATCCTATAAGTCCCAGGGGAGTGAGTAATATATTTATCTTGTTCAATTCTGTATTTCCTATTCCTAAAATAATGACTGATATATAATACATTCCCAATAAACATTTGATGAGTGAGGATTAAGTAAACTAGGAAATGTGAAGTACTCAGTTTAATTCCTGGCACGTAGAGATGCTCGGTGCATGTTAGCTGGTGGTGTATGAGCCATCACAGACCTGTGTGGTCCTGAAGCCTAAACATGCTGCCTGTAACCCTCAGGACAACTCTTCTGCAGGCTCCAAGGTCTCTTCTGTTGAACTGACCTGGTCCATAGGCAGGATTTGATAACCTCTGGCTTCCGGAAAAGACAAAACAAATTTTAGATTGGATAAGACAGGAAGAAGGGCCCTCACTCCTGGCCGTGAGATCCTCTGCGTGCCCTTTTCCCTCTCCACTCCCCGTGGTACTCCGATAGTCTGCTGTGAAATAGGTCATTACTACAGCTTTTTAGCTAAATTATAGCAGCCTATTTTTAGCTGTTTTTCAGAATATACAGTATGGCCTGCAGTGTATCGCAACGTTGTATTAGCGAGCCATCGTGCAATCAGATTCCACAGTTATAGTAGGTCGGTTCCCTGAGTTAAAACTGAGCCATCTCTATTCATCATATTTGTATTTACTTTTAAACCAAACAAGAGCGTAGACCGAACTGCACTAGATGTCGTGGGGCTGCCTGAGGTGCTGCCGTACCCTGAACCCCGACCCCTTACCCCCATTTTGTTGCTAGAAGGAATGAAATGGACCGCATTTTAGTGTTTTAAAACTTGTTTGTGATTCCAGAGGAAATAGTTGCAAAACCACTAAATGATACCTTATAGTCTTGGATTCGTAATTGAGAATTACAGTTTGGTTCAAATTTATCCTAAGTGTCACCTTTGTGACTGGCTAGTGTGTACTTTATTACGTTGAAAATGAAGTCAGGGCGACTCTGAACTTTTTGAGCAGGCGGCGAGGTCATCAGGTGTGCTCTAAGAAGGTCCACCCAGCAGCAGCGCGAGAAGACGGGTTGCGGCCAGGTGGAAAGGGGGAGGGGCATCTGCTTGGAGGACGTGACAGGCCCAGGGAAGGGGTTCCGAGGGCCAGAACCGGAGGGGTGATAAGAATGGAGGTCCATGACCGAAAGAGCGAGGGAGAGGGTGGAGGCCCAGTACCAAGGAGTGGAGGTGACGATGTGGATCCCAGGGGAGGCGGGGTGGGGACGGGGAGGAGAACAGAAATCTAACGATACTACAGAAACAGGACAAAATGACTTTGCAACACGAGGAACGTGAGGGATGAGAGACAGATCTTGACCCTGGGCGGCTGGGAACCTGGTTGTATCATTACTAAATGTGAGGGACGTGGGACAAACAGAAAGTTTATGAGGGAAACTTATTCTTGGAAGAAACTGAACTTAATGTGCTAGCAAAATCCACTATTGGGGATGTGGCTGGATTTCAGGAATGATGCTGGCGGGGCCCGCCTCGCAGACATATTGACGTGGCTCATTTGATAGACTGGTTCCTTTTGTCCCTCCGTAGATGAAATGTACTTTAAGGCCAGAGTCAGTCTTTCTTTTTAGAAGGTAGACCGCCTCACAAACAAGAACCTTTGGCTTTGTCATGGAATAGTCTGAGGCTTCGCCGTTATCCGTCACCACCTTTGAGCATCTTCTGTAAAGGATGCTTTATGTAGCTCTTCTATTAAAGTCTTGGGGCTTTTAGTCATCTTGGAAAGGAAATAATGGGTTCCCATGATTGAGGAAACTGGGGTAAGAAAGTGTGGGGCAGTTGGCCAAGTTCATACAGCCAGTTATTGTACTGGTTTCTGCCCCTCTGAATTCTCCACGCTGGAAGGTGCAGGCGGGGGACACCAGGTAACTTACTGTCTCCTGTCTCTTGCACAGCTTGTTGTTGACCTTCAGAAGTATTCTTTAAAACTATTTGTATTTCTTCACACTCTTGTAGTTATTTGCTGTTGATACCTTTCAAAGTTCTAAGTATTTAAATTTTTGCTTTTCATCTCTACATTCTTGAGAGTCGAAGCATAGTCAGTTTATGTTCACTTCTACCAAGAACAGTCTTGGTGTTTGTCACCACACCACTCCCAGGCCCCCTTTTCCAAATAATGGTTTGTTTTAAGAATACCATGGATTGTCAACTGTAAGGGACTGTTAGATAAAAGTTTATCTGTTGTCAGCCTTCACGGGGTCCTTCAACTCGGACGACACTAGCTTACACTGCCCCTTCGGTAAAGCACGACAAGCTGCTCTCTCAGGGTTGGTGAGGAATCAGCCCCGGTCGAGAGACCAAATAATCCCCCAGCGAGGCCTTGTTTGTGGCAGTAAGGGACACAGCGTACCGTTCGGAGCTGTCGTAACAAAGGCTCATCCCATCGGTGAGCCCCGACAGACTACAGTTTAATTAAATGGTCCACGTGTGGATTCGCCTCATAGTCGCAGACACTAATGCTTTTGACTT
>NW_006438073.1:6931007-6954807 GCF_000325575.1 Pteropus alecto
ACTGTGTAGATGCTTTGAACCTCCGCAACCGACAGGTCATCTGCGTCACTCTCAAAGTTCTCCAGCATCTGGTCGTGTCAGCCGATATGGTGGGCGAGGCTTTGGTGCCCTACTACCGACAAATCCTCCCCATCCTGAACATCTTTAAGAATATGAATGGTGAGTCATCCCCGGAGTCAGAATGTCTTCTCAGCCCCGAAAAAGGGCCGTGGTTTGAAGCAGAGTTCATTAGCAGCACGTTTAGGGCTTATTATTGCAGATAAACCAGGATCCATTTGGAGATCTAAATAGCTTAACTCCCACTCCTTCTCTTGCTATACCTGAGGGACTCAGTAAAATTAACAATTTCATTTATTACTCCTCACACGTACAGCTTCCTTGCTCAGTACAGAGGCACTGAAGCTGTTCTGTAATCTTCCAATAATTAAATTGTAAAGTTTTTAAGCTAGTTTTTTGAATACATTAGTAGATTTTGAGTTTTCCCTTTCTCGTGATAGTAATTCTGCCTTTAGATGCTTCCTGTTAAAATGGCCATTTTTATTGATTTAAGATGACTTTTTAAAGCAATATTATTAAAATCTGGTACAGGTAATTTGGAGAATTTTAATATGTGTCCTCTCTAAAAAAGAAGTAAAAAATGGATAATTTGTAGCTACTTGGTTGATGGTGAGTACTGTTTAAAAAAACATATGTCTATGCTGATATATTTATTTTGAAAAAAATATATATTATTTTGTAAGTTTTGGAAAGCACTGAGGAGCTCAGACGAATCTGCTTTACGTTATCGAAGGCGTTAGTGAGTTGTGCTGGTCGCTCAGCGTAAGGGGAGGTTCACCTGCTCGTGGAGAGTGAGTTTCCTTTCTTGCCTCTTGAAGTGATGTAAATCTGATTTTCTTTTATGTTGCTAACACGGAAGTTTCATACTTCTCACGAGCACGGTGTAAGTCAACGTTTGATGTTAATTCCTGACAGCCATGTAAATGAGTTAGCAATTTGATGGAACACTACATGAAAATTTTGCAACATGATCTGCTCATTGTACATATAAAAAAATAAAAAATAAAATCAAGAAACTGAGCGTATGGCAGCTCCCACCACAAATAAGTCCTCTATTTGGAATTACTGTTTTTTATATTGCTCCTCAGTTTCTTTCAGGAGTCTCCTTAATCAGGCAGACTATTCAGGATGTCATGGACTCCTCAGAAAGTCTACAGCTGTCTTTCAGTAGTAGGAGCGACTTATATGTTTAATATTAAACATAGCAAATGGGACTTCAACTGGGCTTATGGGAGCTCATAATGGACTGAGTCGATATCCATTCTACAATATCCGAATAGCTATAGAGTTAATGTGGACATTTAGATGAGATGTTTGCTCTTTCGGGAAATTAAAAATTGGGTATTGGTAATTAAGTAACTGAAAGTTTTAGTAACGGCATTTCTACTAAATGGAAAATACTTGTTAAATATTCTTGATTTATAATCACGTGTTTTCTGTACAGTACCAGCAGATATCCGTGGAGTTACAGAATGACTCCATGCATGCATGTTGGTCAAGTATGATAAAAGAAACCCTACGTTCGCTCATTATGTTTAGATCCTAATTAACTTGAGAGAGATAGAGCTAGAGGGTATAAAGCTGAGGTTATTGGAGAAATGGAAAAATCGACCAACGGCCACCCCCAAAAGTCTCAGAGCGAACATGTTGGAAGTATGCGATTTGCAATTGTCTTTTCAATAATCCTCACAGAAGCCTATGACATACATACTATGACTATTTCCATTTTTTTCACTGTAAAAGTTGCCTCTCTGTCACTTTCCTCCTACGTCCACATTTGCGTCAGCCCTTGACCATCACCGAAGCTGGGCGCTGACGGACACACTTCCTGCCTTGCCTGGGGAGGGGTAGCTCGAGGCTACGACACTGTTCACGCTTCTGTCATCCCACCGTAGGATGTGGAACTTAAATGTTCTCTACCTTCCTGTCTAGAGGAAGCAAAACAGTGACATTCAAAAGACACTTAGAATCTCCCTCGTCCTCAGGGAAACCCGTAAAGAAGACCACGGTCACCCGCCACAAAGACGGGTCCCGCTGGGAGCGCTAGACCAGCAGGCAAAAACGGCTGGTTTCTACGTCTTCTCATTATACTTTTTATTTAAATCTTTAACACACACATGTTCATATGCTTAACGAAAGAAGCGATTGGCTTTAGGACTATATCCCTACTTAGATTTTATCAAGTGGGGAATTTATGGTTTATATCGTAGCCTTAATTGGTCCCAAACGTGGCTAATTATTTTGGAACATTCTGGATGCATGCACCAGGAATTCTGCATTCAACTATTTTCTGCTTAATATCTTTCTGACATTTGAAGGGGAAAAAAATATATGAGCTTCAGCTTCATTTTCTACTTATCTTGGAAACCTGTCAGTACAATGCCAGAATGCAGTTTGCTGTATTTCCAGAGGGTCAAATTATAAAATTGGAACATTCTAGCTATGACTTAAACTATTCTTCAGAGTGGCGGTGTTACCGTAAATCAGCTCTACCAGAAGCTTGTCAATGACAATGGTATTTTCACTATAAAAATAATCTCGCTTTAATAGCATTTTAATAAATCCTGCTTTATGATTAAAGGATAGCTTATTTTCATCTTCACAGAACTATATATACTCTTTAAGCAGATGTCTGTAGTAACAGATACATTTATTTACAATTAAAATTATATTAGAAATTTATAGCATGTAGCATTAGAAAAAATTTCATCCTCAATTTCAATGGGAGAACAACGTTATCCATCTGTGTCTTTTTTCTTCCCTCATTCGTCTTTTATGTAAATCAATGTCTTGTCAAATTTAGATTCAAATATATTTCAAGTCCCACTACAAAACCGTTTTGAGAATGAGACCGGATGTAAATGACAGACAGAAAGCAACAGCGCAACAGGGCGCGTATCCCTCCGCGTGTCACGGCCGGTCCGGTCGGCGTTCCCCGGAAGCGCGCGCTTTCGCTCAACTCGGTCGCCTGCTCCTTTCTGCAATTTATGTCTTGTTTTTCTGTCAGTTGGACCTTCTCTGAGACGAGCAGTGACACTGAGTTGCTAGAGACGGCACAGACATTTACGCAGTCACCCGTGGCGAGGAGCCCCAGGCCCCGGGGCTTCCCAGGGCTTCCCAGGGCACCCGTGGGAAATAAGGAAAGTCAGGGTGGAGCCCACGAAGCTGGCAGCAGCCATCTGTGCCCCACCTGCACTCTTATAGGTGTTAAAACTTAGATCAACTGTGTTCCAGGAGAAGGAGTATTTTTGAATTTCTATTTATGAAAAATCTTTTTTCACAGGGTGTCATTAGGCTAGAGTTAAAAAATAAATAAATCTAAGGTGTGACTTGCAATGTGGAATAGAGTAACATCTTGGAGCCAGAAGGGGTGTGAACTTTGTCAAATCATATAACTTTTTGGACTTCAATTTCTCCATCTATACAAAGTAGTTGTAACGATGCCTTTTTGTAGGGTTGGCACGACACTTCGAGATAGCCCTGTCCTGTAGAGCCTGGCCTTGGCTGGGTATTAAAGGAGATAGTCATTGTCATACAATATGATATACGTGTACAGTGTTCTGTACATATATTATATATTATATGCAAATACAGAAATAATGTATACATTATTAGATAGCAACATAAACAGGTGAGTGAATGTACCGTGCGCCCCGGTTGGGTAATCCACCCCCTTGGCCCTTCAGTGAGCCCGTGAATGAGGCGTGGCCTCCTGGTTTTCCAGCTGTGACAATCCCCTCGTTTCACAGGATTCATCTTCCGGCTGATGGCCAAATGCCAGGTAGGTGGCCGGATAAGTTAAGGACTCTGGGATTCGTTCCAGGATAACTGGTTTTCAAGTCCCTCCCTTCTTGGCATAATCTCTAAGCTCAAATACGTGACTCATGTTTGGGGGAACGTCATATTTGAAGACGAGAAGCCTGAGTGTGACAAACAGAAGACGGGTGGATCAGGTTCCTTATTGGAAGAGCCAAACTAGTATCTAAACTTTGGGGCTCATTTTCCTTAATCCTAAACGACTAATATTGGGGTCTAAAACATGCTGTCTTTCCAGTGACTGCTTTGGGGTGAGACAGACAGAAGCGTTTCTAGAATAGCAATTTCTTCTTTCCTGTGTCCTTTCGCAAATGTTATTAATGGTTACATAAAATTAAGACAATAAGAACACTCGATTTATAGCCTTCCGAGATGAAGCCGCAAAATTAACGATGCAGTGTATTGCATTTGAGAAGCTGGAGCCAATACATGGCATCGAAATTTTTACAGCTGAAATATGGAGCTCCGCTGGCAGGTGCGGGATGGCCAATGGCCCTGTTTTCCCCAGGCAGTCCTTATTTTGGTTCCTTTGTTCCTAACTGTACCAATAGTCCTGACACAGGCTCTGCCTGGGATAGTTTAGAGACTCCAGGTATCAGAAACTCTCAGAGCACCATAAGTTTATGTCATGGCATATGCAAAAGTAAATGTGATTTCGATGAAATAACACGTTCCCATGTGTGTAGAAATCAAATAGTCATAGGATAGATCTCGATATCTAGGATAGATCTGAGACCTATGCCGCTGTAGATTAATAAAAGTCCATAAAAAGGAAGTTCAATTTTCAAATTTAAGTTCAGACACATTAGAACATATAGGTAATGAGAACGCATCAAATTTACAAAATTTAGCATGTTTGTTCCAGGTCCTTGACCCTGAAATTGAAATAGTTTCTAAAAAGTAGAAACTACTGTTTTATGCTGATAGTCTTATAAAAGAAGTTCTAATGCGCACCTAAGTGTTTTTAGCCTGATTCCAAACCTCATACCTGTGCTTGTGATTCTTTCAAATGTTGATGAACTTTGGGGAGCTGATTGTTTACCGAAAAAAAAAAAAAAAAACATTCGTTTTTCCGTCTTATAATTGACTTGTGTAAAGGTTCTGTGTAGAGCTTTAAATTTAATTTTGGAATTAAGGTTTATTCCCTATGGGATTCTATACAATTTTGAGTCTCTGGGTTTATAGTTTAGAAATTTACTTCGAAGTTCCTTTGAAATCATTAGGTTCATGAGATTTCGAAGCATTCGAATGTTTATTCGAGGAACGAGTTTATCGAGGACAGTGTTGGAACTGCACCACGATTGCCGGGAGGTCGGCTGGAATGGTCACGTGCCTATTTCACGTCTTTGGACTGCTCTTCCGCTCAGCTTTGACCAGTCGGTCCAAGCGGAATCCTTGGATCACAGCAGAGCTGGGACGTACATGGGAGGGTTGGGTCTGCGCCTCTCTCCGATTTCCTAAACCGCAATCTGTCAGACCCACGAGGGCAGAACGTCTGTGTTGGGCTCTCTTTTTCCTGTGCAGAGTGTGGGCCACCTAGAACGAGGTGCGGAAAACATGCCCGTGTGGCTTTTATTCCCTAATCCCGCCTGCGTGACCAGGGCTGGTCCGTTCGGTCCTGCCCCGAGTAGCTTTGTTCCGCCATCAGGGACCCTGTTCTCCTGCCAAAGGCGCTGCCTACCCGGAAGTGGAATCTACGCCTGCAGGTCCACCTGGTCTTCTCTCTGGTCCGAACTACAGAGAACAATGTCTAACCCCCCTTTTCAAATAACGCGTCCCCCCAAAATTACATGAAACTTTCCTTCCCCCTCAGTCTTCACTTCTCCAAGTTCAATGCTCCTTCTTCTTCCAAGCGCTCTTTATAAGCACAGCTCCCAGAGCTGGAAAAGGTCAGGTTTGGGGCGGGAGCACCCGCGCGTGTGAGACCCTGATGCTGTGCAGGGAGCTAAGGCAGCAGCCTGGGGACAGACGGTCCTGGGAAAAGCCAGGGCTTCTGTGCCGTCGCTGGACGCCCCTCTCACGTGCCGTCGGCCCATAAGAGGACCTTATTTTTAGGAAATTTACAAACTCGTACTAACTAAACTTCCTCTTTACTCAGACTGCTTCGTTCAAGCTTGTTTTCACCCTAAATTCACTTCCAAGGCCGTGTTGGCCGCAGGAACACGTGGAAGTTGCTTGTGTCTGTTCTCGCTGTAGGCGGCCCTGGTCGCGTCAGCCCAGAGGGAAGGTCTCTTCCAGAGCTGTCTGTCCAGACCTGGAAACACATGACCTGGCAGGGTGATGACCACAAGAACTGGGATCCAGTTCCCAAGGCTGTGCACTGGCGTCCTGAGGCTCCTGTAACAAGTCACCCTGGACTGGGGCCTTAAATGACAGAAATGTGTTCTTTCGCAGTCTTGAAGGCCGGAAGTCCAAGCTCAAGAGGCCGGCAGGAGCCTGTTCCCCGCCTCTCTCCCTGCTTTGGTGGCCGTCCTTGGCTTGGGGCTGCACCCCTCCCATCTCTGCCCCCACCTCCTCGTGGCATTTTCCCCTGTGTGTCTGTCTCTTCTTTATAACGACACCAGTGCGTACGAGGATTAGATTAAGGGCCCACCGCACCCCACTACGAGCTCACCTTGTCCTTACTCATTACCCCAATTCCGAATGTTGGCCACAATGGGAAGTTCTAGAAAGGACATGAATTTGGGGACGCTGTTCAACCAAGGACAGGCCACGTGACGCTCGCATAGGCGTGTGGTGATCAAAGCGCGTGACCAATGAAGCGAGAGGTTTGGCGCGTCTTCACCCGCCGTCGCTGCTGGAAATGGACTCACTCCACGAAACCTCGTGACACCCCCTCTTCCAACAGCAGGAGGCCCTGCTGCGTTTCCTCTCAGGAGGAAGGGCTTCTTTAGTTGAGAGAGGGGAAGAGTCGGGTACGTTTCGAGTAGAGGGGACGGCAGGGAATTGGTAACGCTGTGCACTGGAGAGGTGAGCAAACGCCTTCTCAGCCGCAGGTGCTGCCCCAGACGCCCCGCAGACACCCGCAGACACCCGCAGACACCCCGCGAACGCCCGAAACACCCCACGGACACCCGCTGACAGCCCGCAGATGCCCCACAGACACCCGCGGACATCCCACGAATGCCCACAAACACCCCGCGGACACCCCGCAGACACCCACAGACACCCCGCGGACACCCCGCAGACACCAACAGACACCCCACGAACACCCGCAGACACCCACAGACGCCCCGCAGACACCCTGCAGACACCCCACGGACACCCACAGACACCCGCAGACACCCCACAGACACCCCACGGACACCCGGGGGCACTGCTGCCATCAGTCTTCCGGAAGACCCTCGCGGGCCGCTCAGGGCGATGGACTGTGTCTCCTGCGCCTGTCCCTGCCCAACCAGCTGGGCAAGAGGATCAGGCCACTTGGTGCCTGAATAAGGTTTGGACCAACGCGTAGTTCACCTGGTGGGAAGTATGGAGGGAATGACAAGTGTAAAAACAAGGAATGAGAGAGCGTTTGCGAGCAAAGGCTCTGGCATCAGGGTTCCGGGGTCTGGGTCCGGCTGTGTGACCCGCTCCATGGCCTTTGATGGGTTCCATGACTACTCTGTGCCTGAGTCTCCTTAACTTAGGTGGTCGAGAGGGCTGAAGAGAGCCCGTCGGCCTGCAGAGAGCTGCGCGGGTGGCAGCGGGTGAGGGAACGTGAGCGAAATCGATTTGCGGAGCCGCCGGTGTCAGGTCAATGTTAGAAAAGTCTGTTATCTGCGTCACGGGGCGGGCTGTATGTATGTGGTTTCGTGTAGTCCTTTCGGGATAATTAAGTGACCTCTGTGAGAATAAATCTGGTCATTTACTAAGGCGGTTAGATGCCACATAAACCTTCAAGAGTCCGTCGCTTTTTTGATGCCGGCAGTGTGCAGTGCGATGCGGGGGCGTCTCTGTCCTCACAGAGATGTTCCCGAGCAGGCGCACTGTCCCGTCCAGCCCCGCTCTCCCCGGAGGAGCTCGCACTCCTCCCTTCATTTCAGAAGAGAGTTGAGGTGTCGGTCGGTCTCATCGCGAGGCCCGTGGAGAGCTGTGCCAGGAACCGCGGCCGTGGCGGGTTCCTGATCCCGAGCCTCCTTCCCGGCCGGACGCTGCCTCCGGCTTCCGAATGGCCCTTCTAAGCGCAGTTTCTCTGTGCGACTCTGCAGAGCTTAGCGTCCAGGTTTCGTCCTGGGCATCCTGGGGCCGTGTGCGTTGGCCACGTCCCTCTGGCTTCGCCCTGTGCTGTCGTGACCGGACTGTCGGAGGACCCCTGCAGTGCGGACAGGTGCCGGGCGCCTCTCCGTGTTCCCCGATCATGGCAGCTCCGGCATGTCAGGGGTAAACCTCATCTGTCAATTCTACGCTGCAGGAAAAGGGCCACCTGCAGCGTAGAATTGACTCGAAGGCCTGCGGTGGGGATGGAGCCGCCGGCTGTGTCCCCACTGCCTGCTCGTTGGGAGGGGCCACGTGGCCCACACCCCTGGTTCTGGGCTTCAAGCGACCAAACCTAACGCGGCCTGGAGATCCTCACGGGGTGACGCCGATCTCTATCTCCAGAATTAAACTCGAAAGGTCGCGTCCTCTCGGGGCCCTTGGTCCGTCCTGCCCCCACGCGCAGAACACACCGCTGTCTCCTCTCGGGCCGTGTGGCGATTCCGTTTCCTGTGTCTGTCTCCGCAACTGGCCCGGGAGAGGGTGGGGACACCTGGCGATTGGTTGGCAAAGCCGCGTTTGAAATGTGCACTTTGTCACCCCCCCACCCCTGCCCGAAAAGCATCTCCAGACACAGGGACTGCCCGTCCCTGACCAGAAGCATCCCCACTGCTGGCTGGAGACGGGCACGTTTGCCAACGGGAGCTTCTCCGCAGCTCAGCCAAGGCCTGTAACGTGCCTGGAGGAACCTGCAGAACACGCTGCAGTGTGTTTAAAGCTCGAGACGGGCCCCGGATGAGTGCACGAGCGGATTTTCACCCGGGAGAAAACCGCGTCCTGTTCTATTTATGCGCCAGAAAGTTTTACGTAACCTGGGCAAGAGAGCAAATAGTGATTTCTCAAGTCTTCATTTAAAGAGGCTCCTGCATTCGGTCAGATCCTAATTTGTATTTTTCGATCACCTAAAATGTCACCTGTCCTGGACCGGCCTGTAACTAGTCTCGCTCTCGTTTTCCTTTCTATGCAAATCTTCCGTGAAGGCCAACGAGGGACTTCCTGGAGGTCTCTCCGCAGACATCACAGGGAAATTAAGAGTGTCACCAGGTGTAACTGTTATGTCGAATCGTCACTATTCACGACATAATTGAAAGGCGAGTTCAGGGGGGCTGGAGACGAGTAGTAAGCTTTGTTTCAGTGGGGAGCCTTTCCTCACTGCTCTCCTCACCCCCGGCACACGCGATGCTGGCGCTTAGAATCGCTTCTTTAACCGAATGATCGAACTCCACCCTGATTTACCCTCAGGCACTCTCCCCCTCCCCCAGCTCAGGTCTGCTCCTGAGGGAAGCTGGCTCTGGGAGAAGGGGGTGCTGGGCTGCACCTCTGTTTCTCGGCCACAGAAGTTACTACTCCACCCCCAACCTTGACCAGCCCGGCTCTGTCCCCCAGTGCCGTCAGGGTCGGGGAGGCGGGCGGCAGGGAGAGGGGACATTCCTTGTCCTGGTGTTATCCTGAGCTGGCATTACAATCCCTAGGCCTGGCCGGCGCCTCAGGCCGGTCAGCTGGTGTGGAGCATGCCGAGGGCTCCCCAGTGACCCCCACCAGGACAGGGCTCTGCGTTCTGGCTGTCTTGTGTTCAGGACCTCCCTTCCCTTCGCTGTGGGGACACCTTTGGGGCTCTGCAGATGGTTCTCCATCCGAGTGGGACTGGAGCCCAGCATGGGGCAGTGGGCGCCCTCAGAGAACCCCCTTCCTGTCTTCGTCACCTGTGGGTCTCTCCTCTGTCCGGCTGTGGAGCCGGTCCTCCGAAACTGCCACAGTCACGCTGCCGATGACGCGCCGGCCCCACCGGTCACATAAGGCGGAGAGCCCATTAGAACCCCCTGCCACACCGATTTCGGTGTACTCGAGCCAGACACAAAACAGCGGGAAGAATGTTCTACTTAGTATGAGATCAGCTTCCCATTTCTATTTTCTTCCTCGAAAATCTATATTTTTCGCATTGACAGAATGGCATGTATGCGTTTCAGCATAAGCTTAACCACCGATGAAAGAGGAACCGAACAATCCAGTGGACAGATTTCCTTAGAAAAACTACAAACATTGGTCTTTCTGTGCTCGCCTGCTTTCTGTGTCATAGTCTCGTGTGCATCTCGAATTAATGTTTCAGATAATAAAGGAAGAAGTAATGGTGGCAACGCTATTATGACGAAGTTCTGTTTGGCTCCTTCCAAGATCAATTTACTTTTTTCCCCTTTAAATACAGTACTTTAATGTGAACGTCTCATGAGCCTGTTTACGTTCATGTTGAGGTGGCAGTGAACGAAAACATGACTTTCCATTAAGTGACTTAGATGTTGCCTGCCTATCACAGCTCTGCCTCTGCTTCCCCCCGGAATGACCCTCATTTTATTTTGAAATTTATTTCTTGAGCCTTGAAGTTATCTTTATCACACACTAAAAACACTAAATAATGATACGATATGAACATTTTGAAAAACAGGAATGCGGTCGGGCCATAATAACAGGAAAATTGCCCGTGATTCTCCTTCGTTTTCAGCTTGAGGCCAGTGGGGCATTCATTTATGCACGTCAGGGGTTTCGAGGAGTTTGTGGTTCCTCTAACAGAAACCACTGGATATTGTCCGTATTTGTGTCGGTGTGTATATGTTGTAAATACGGTACATAACCACCTCACCGGGTGACTGAGACGCGGTTCTGTCCGGAAGCGGTGGGATGTGCTGTCCTTTCAGAGTTTCCCATAGCCTGTGGCTACAGAAAGATAACATCGAAAGAAAGCCGCGCGATACTTGTGTTTGTGTGGCGACCAACACAAATTTCTAAAACTGTTTCTCTTAGAAGTTTAGGTGACGGTAGAATGAGGAGAAAGAATGCGATTCCAGGCCCGTCAGAACTTTCTCCCATGCCCACCTTTCTTCATATGCTGCCCGTCCTGGGGCCCGAGGCCTTCCTGTTCTCATCTGAGGCTGCTCTCACCACCTCCAGCAAGACAGATGCTCCAGCGAACTCGAAAAGCCTCAGCGAGACCGTGGTTGCCTAGTTATTGGAGGGATTCATGGAGAGGACCATACAGCACATCATTCGCCGATTCGTTGAAAAAAGATCTGAGTGCTTACGATGGGCCGACACAGCAAAGCCTCCAAAAATCCTTAAAAGAGCGAACGCATGCTTCACGTAGCCACCTTCCACTTGCTGAATGCACCGAAGGCTCTGGCAGCCTTAACCTGCACGCCCGAATCGGTGTGCACCTCCGCGGAGGCCCGAGCAGAAAGGGAGGGCTCCACCGCCCTCAGGGGAAAAGCAGGTGGAGGCTCCTTCCGCCCTCGCCTGTTTTCCGCTCTCTTTAGTAACCTGGCCCTGTGGTCAGGGCACACAGTTGCCAGAGTGGAATCCAGATTTGGCGGTAGACTTTTCGAGGCTGTTGAGTGAGAAGATCGATCCCGATGCTTAATGCATTTTTCTCAGCAAATGAAATGGTGAAGAAACATGACAAAGGTTTAGATTGACCTCCATAACCATGACCTTGTAGAAAAATGGGAACGCCGGCTTCCCTAGTCCTACCGACACACTAGTCATTCCTGGGAGGACCCTGCGGAGAATCGTCCTGAGGTCATCCTGATCAACAGGTTCCTTTTATTTAATGTCCCGAAGGGAATGGAAGTTCCATCGATCGACTGTAGCTATTATTATATGCTGTCAGATCAAAGCAGCTATTGGTGTCTTCTCCACCAATTCATATTCATTATGAAGCAAAAACGTTTCCATATCGTCAATTTCTACTGTGGAGTAGTGATCAATAATAGCCTGAGAAATAACTCTGAGCACAGAAAACTAGCAGCGAGTTCACCTGACTTAAAGCATCAAACACAGAGTGTAACTAACGCTCTAATGGAGCGCCACCCTTTTTTGCCAGAAGACATTCTAACGTATGTATATTTTTTAATCCAGCAGCATTTCTTTTCATAAGTACTGAGAAAAACGACATACATAGTATGGTCACCTTGTGGACCAGGTCTTCCTAGAAGAAAGTTTTCCCTTAAGAACATTTCAAAAAATGTTCGAAAGCTTCTCACCGTATTTTGTCAAATCTAAGATGTAATCAGGAGTTAAAGTTACTTTATATTTTATGGGAAAAAAGAAAATATCGCCAACTAAACTATGACACATTATCAACATCCTTTTTAAGAAACGTAAAAAATGTGACTTAATGAAATGTACTGAGTCTAACTTGACTGGCTGAGCAAAGAAAGCATCAGCTGTCCCGCAAATAGAAAATAAATCATCACAAATGGAGCGAACACCACGCCCCGTCCACTCTGTCTTTGGGATTTGCCTAGTCACCGAACCACATCCCCACAACTGTCATGTAAAGCAAATATTATGACCCGCGTGTGGAAAACAGATTCAACTCACATTGTAATGCTTTGCCCAAGTCACTCAGGAGCAGTCAAGATTCAAATCTAAATCAGTTTGATTTAAAATATATTTGTTTTGTTTTCTAAAAAGGTTAGAATCTCTCCTTTTCCTGCTTATGATTTCTTGGCCATTGTGTTACCCATTCCTTGGGGATGGACCAAGATGATCAAGGGAGAAGAGGCCAGGCCAAAGACTGTATTTCCGAATATTTGATATGTTATCAAATTAACTTCCATCGAAAATTTATAGCTAAATTAAATAACTAGGATCTTCATGACCATGGGTGTTCACACATATTTTACAAAATAAAGAAATTATTTGGGATACCTCAATGGATGCAAAAATAGATACGTCTCAATTTCTATACAGTGTTCTCTACAAAACACTGCAAAGCAGTGGTCTGTAAATTTACTCTGTTGTGGCTACACTCTTCACCAAACTTAATTATTGCTTGATCTCAAAAAGACCCACTTTTCAAAATAATGAATTTGAAATTATAGCCATAAATAAATAGTAGAACTTTAGTTCTTCTTTATGAAAGTAGAACAAAATAGCGACACGTTATAATAAAATTAGGAAAGTAAAATAAAATAGGTATTATGAGAACAGAGTAAAACAATTCAGTGACCCCATGATGGATTAAATGTACTGTAGTAA
Organism: Pteropus alecto; assembly: GCF_000325575.1. Lineage (NCBI taxonomy): Eukaryota > Metazoa > Chordata > Mammalia > Chiroptera > Pteropodidae > Pteropus > Pteropus alecto. The sequence continues at coordinate 6,944,151 of NW_006438073.1, forward strand.
CTAAACTGCATTTGCAACTGATGCCTAATAATTTGTTCAGTCATAATTTCTTGTTTGATGAATTTGGATTGTGTTTTATTGTGATATTTGATGTTTATTTCAGAATTACTTAATGGGGAAAGTTAAAATAATAACTTCCGTGTGATTACTTGGGAAAAATTTTAATAAGATGGAGCAGGTTTAAACCTTACTTTTAGGTAACTTAATTTGTACCATGTTTTTGTTTTCAGACATAATTCTTTAAGAAAAGACCACGCGTTTTAGGTGGAATAGTTCACAATCCTTTTATTCTAAGTAATCACATAGTTCCCTCAATAAGTCTTCCAAATAACAATAGATATATAGATTAAAACTTGCTCTTGCCATTTTTTTCTTCATTTATTTAGCTAAATCAATATTTTGAGTTAAGCACAGTTGTAGATTACAGAGAGAACAATGTTCTCCTAATTTTAATAATAATGCAGATGTTCTTATACTATCTATGAAGTGATCGAAAATGTGACCTTTATCCACATTTATTAATGTATCATGGAGAAGCCCGTCTATGAACCTATTTCTGAAAAACAGCCTGTTTTTTTCTTAGATGTCACCTACTTTTACTAAAACATTTATTGCACTACTAAATTTCTCTTAGTTTCCCATATCTTAAAACAGAAAGCATAATCCATTTCAAATAAAAACTTTTCCAGGGTAATAATCATTTTGCATATACATGAATTTAGTATTGACATAGCTAAATTTCTCTAAATAAATAATTACCACGTTCAATGCATAATATACCAAGCGTGCCTGTTAAACGATAGTTTTGTTACGCAAGAATTTCATTATGAAAACCTGCGAAATACAGTCTAACACATTTGAAGAATTAACACCCTTAGATTGTAATTGGAAGATAAGTTCTAATTACCGTTTAATTTCTTGGTTGAAAATCTTTGGCACATATAATATAAAATTGACTTTGAAATTATGCAATTAATATGATTAGCATTTAGATACTCCTTTTGTAGCTACAGTGGTTTGATTTGTTTGGTTCAAAAAATGTGCAACCAGAAAAAAAAAAAAGTGGTTAAAGTTTGGGAAGTTTAAAAAGTGGCCATTAGTATAGTTAAATCTATAATTTTCTGTGTTTATGTGAACCGGTTCAGTATTGGCTTGCTGAAAATATGGTATATTCTATAGAAGTATGCTGTGTGAAGTATTTTATGCCAGGAAGATAAACTTTTTTTAGAATTCTGTTATCAAGGCCATGAATTAATATGCAATGTTGTAACACGATCCTATGATCTTTGTCAAATCAATTATGGAAAGTTAGAAGTCTCGTCTCTTTAAAATTGATGTGTTCTTAGAATTGATGAATCGATTGATTGCTTAAGCTATGTGTTTTATTAATACAGATCTCAGGGAATTGTTTCGCCAATTATATTTCTAGAGTAGACATTCCTATTTTTAATGGGATTATTTACTTATTAACTTTTCCCAAGTTTTTTCTATTATTTAATTGTCTTAATAATAGCTCACAGTATTTAATGTTTTCTACATGCCAGATACTGGATTAAAAGCTTTTCGTGAATAATCTCATTTAATCCTCACCAAACCAGGAGGAAGAAAGTATCCTTAATCTAATTTAACTGTTGAAATGAAAGCAGAGAGATTAAGTAATTTATGCACCGTCAGTCAGTGAAATGGCGCTGATGGCATCATTTATATCAAAAGAGGAAGAAAAAGTGATACCTTCTGTAATTTTCTCTATTTCATGAATACTCAGTGTCCACTGCGCTAATGAGGTATCTCATTACAGCGTATAGACAATCATTCCAATATATTGATTTCATCTCCCAGTGTTTAAACCAGTCATGTTCAACTGATAATACTCCTAAACCTGCCATTTGTTCCAGAAGTTTTTTTTAATTCTTGTTACTATATAAAAAGCATGTTCAGCATGAATTATTAATGAATTATCATATATTTTTTAAATATCATGAGTGGCAGTTGATCTGGAACAAAAATTAGATACAAGTTCAGGATTCGGGATAGAATTTTTTACATGACTATAGTTTAACAAAGAATTTTAAAAAACAATGTATACAATAATAGAGATTTTTATTGCAAGTGGTATATATTTATGAAAACTCTTTAATAGTAGTTAGAGCATGCAGAGACTTTTGTTGAATTAATGAAGCCAAAGTACCACTTGTACATGATAATATGAATAGCTTTTAAAAGTGAGAAGTTTTATCCTGAAGTACACAGCTATGCATGTGCAGTAGGTTGTTCTTTGTACAGAAAGACAATTTTGCTGACAGTGAGAGTTTCTGCATGGAAGCCCCCATCGTCAGCAGGACCTAAGGTGATTCGAGACAATTGCAAGAAACACACCTTAGCGAGGAGGGTTTATAAGATTTGTCCATTGAAGGATGTGAATGAATTGTAAGTTGGAGAGAGGAAAAACCCCTAGTTTCACTATTATAAGTTTGGGAAAGATGAGTTGCTAATAATGATCAAGAAAAAATATATAACTCCATCTAAATTATGGCACGGTAGAGTTTCTGCTGGAATGTTCAGTTATTTTGAGAGAGAGAGAAGGGAAAAAGGAGGCCTAGAATACGTTTAGAAGCACAGAAGGAATCTTAGTAGATGGAGAGATAACATTCTAAAACCAGGACTGTTCCATTTTCCTGAAAATCTCAGAGAAATATGATGAGAAATGAAAAAGCACGGAAAATGCACAGGTTTTAACTGTGGGGACCAGTGAGGCCTGGACGCGTTGAAAATAAAGGCTAAAAACTGTGAGCGAAGGAAAATGCCTGGGATGTGATGACATCAGACTCAGAAGGGCCTCGTTTATCTGTGCTGGGTCTCCCAGTACGACACCCCGCAACAAGCGGTCATGTGACCTCTGCTTAGAGCCCCTGGATCCTGTGGTGTTTGCAGTGTCACAGTGCAACCGACACCCGTTTTGAACAGAGTAACCGATCACATTCTTTCCTGTATTTAACCAAAACCTTCCTCCTTCGCCCTTTTCCCCTTCGGCCGCGTACTTCTCACTCAACGCTCTCCTTATGTCTGGGCCCCTCTTTACCTCGTGGCTTCCTCAGGTTTCTGGCTGTATGTTTTCCGTCCCCTGCTTTCTTGATTTATCAGTTGTGAACAGCGTCTACCTTTGCGTTTTCATCCCCTGAATGTGGTGAAATTCAGTCTTAACTGGTCCTCGTGCTGACGCTTCTGGACACTTATTTGCTATACGTTAGTCCTTTGTTTATCAATTTCTCCAAAATCTTAATGTAGTGTTTAAAACGTGGATTTTTTTCTCTCATACAAATTATACTACATCCTAGATATTCTAGGAATCCTATGTTCCTCAAACCGTGAAAAATTAATCATTGTTGACATTCTTCTGTTACCTAAGTTTTAGATTGGCATACGTGATACTGTTCGAGGCCAGAGTCATCCATCCACACGAGTTTAATAAATGCAGGAGGTCCCTTGTGTCCGCAGGATGAAACTTGGACCGCTGTGTTCGTCCGACAGCAAAATGTCACACTGGCAAAACACTGGGTCAGCACTCCCACAAACATGCTGACGTGATTGTTTTTCTGCTATTTTGCTTATTATCAATTTCTCGGCCATCCCAACTAGCTGGACATTCAGTGACATGTTTCATATTGCCAAGGAAAGTTCTTGATTGCATGTAAGACAGCTTCTTTGAAAAGTCAGATGGAGTACTCTAATTCTCGATTGCATGTAAGATGTGTCTACCAGACAGCTTCTTTGAAAAGTCAGATGGAGTACTCTTCCTTTGCGCTCCAAAATTCAGTCACTTGCTAATTGTATTACTCTCTGATGTACAGCTTCATTCCTGCCCCTCCATTACCAGCTTTCCTTACTGCCACCATTCCAGTTCAGGGCATGACTGTCATATGTCTTATTCCCTGTCTATTACAGTCAGTTCTTCCTTGTTCCCCTTGCAGTGAAAATCACATTCCATCTCACATTGCGAAACCTCCCTGCGATGCTAGGAACACGTACTCACCAGTCTGAAAGAACACCGGACGAGAATGAGCTAGTAGGTTTTGGTTTTCTTTTCCTTCTTTTAAAATACTTCTATCTTTATACTCTGACATTAGTACCATCCACTATGGAAGAGAGAAGATTCAACTCCCCAAGCACCTCCTGTTCCCAGCGCTTTGAAACTTCGGCACGTATGTTCTTGGGACAAATGACGGTTTTATAAAAGAAGAACTGTGTGAACTCACTGCGTGTTGAGAGATAAGGAGGGAATTCTAATCTTTTTAAGAAAAATTTTGCTTCGTTGATAGAGTACGTGGAAGGTATCGCTGAAGTGTTCAAGGGGGAGCAAGAACCCCCCCAACAGTGAGACTGACAGGGGGTGGGGCCTAAAACTGTCCCATGAAATCAAGCACATGCTTGGATTATTGGAGAGACATCCAAGACGAGTGTCAGGTTCATAGAGATGGCAGGAAAACCACAAGACGAAGCTCGATCGCCAAGATTTCTAGCCTGGAGAGATTCTGTGCTGGTCGGGGTTATGGAGAGACGTTTATGGAAATTTTTCAGGGAAAAAAGACAGATGGACTGGGCTTCACAGATTCAGACTGAGACCAGGCAGAGGAAAACATAATTATGTCTGTCAAAAGCTGCCAGGCCATTATTTTACCTCTTTATGTACAACTGTGAAGCCAGGCTGGGAGGACTAAGCCATTCATGTGTTCATTTTTCCAGTAATTTCTTACTGAGTCCCTCACGTGTGCCAGGCACTGTTCTAATCACCAGATATATAATAGTGCACTCAGACAAATAAAAGCACAAATGTAAGTTCACTTTCATGAGTTTGAAGCAGTGGTGGTGATGATGGTGAGGGGACAGTGGTGGTGACGGTGATGGTGATGGTGGTGATGATGGCGGTGGTGATGGTGACGGTGATGGTGACGGTGGCGGTGATGATGATGGTGATGGTGGTGACGATGGCGGTGACGGTGGTGGCGATGGTGATGGTGGTGATGGTGATGGTGATGGTGGTGATGGTGACGGTGACAATGGTGGTGACGGTGGTGGTGACAGTGGTGGTGATGGTGATGGTGCGATGACGGTGGTGGTGATGGTGATGGTGATGGTGGTGATGGGTGATGATGGTAGTGATGGTGATGATGATGGTGATGGTGGTGATGGTGGTGGTGATGGTGATGATGGTGATGGTGGTGATGGTGATGGTGGTGATGGTGATGGTGACGGTGATGGTGACGGTGGTGGTGTTGTGTAATGATTGGACAATGGCGGTAACAGTGGTGGTGATGGTGATGGTGACAATGGCGGTAACGGTGGTGGTGACAGTGGCGGTGATGGCGATGGTAGCTCTCTTGAGCATGAGGCACTGCCCTAAGTGGTGACAATGGCGGTGACAGTGGTGGTGATGGTGATGTGGTGATGGTGATGGTGACGATGGTGATGGTGATGGTGACGATGACAGTGGTGGTGATGGTGACGGTGACGGTGATGGCCATGGTAGCTCTCTTGAGCATGAGGCACTGCCCTAAGTGCCCTTGATGGATTATCTTGAGAAGCATCAAGCTCAGCTGGGCAGCACAGCCCAGTCCTGCCTGAGACCCCTGGTGTCCACATTGCTCCTATCACCAGGGAGCTCTTTAGGGAACCAAAGCAAAGAGAGGCTGTGTTGACGGTGGGAGGAGCTACAGAACATCAAGTTCAGGGTCACGTCCTGTTCACACATCTTCCTCTTGCAAGCTATGGAAGCAGCCTCTGGAGGGACCCTGTGGGGGCGCATGGCCAGCCTCTCGGGTGTGTCGTGTTGGCGTGAACCAGCTGACAGAAAGGACGTGAAGGAAACACAGCCTCTTGAAAGAGTCACCTTGTAGCTGATCAGAGCCGGGTTTGGTCGCCGCTCAGCCTTGTGGGTCGTGGGGTCCTACGCGAGTCCTTCCGTCTCTGTGTAGCTGCTCAGTGAGCGAGTGGGAAGGATGAATGCTCCTCTGCCCTCCAGTACGTCAAACCGGAGTAGCGCCCCCCCCTTCCCGGTGACACGCTCTGCGACACAACTGCTCCCTCCCCTCCTGTATCTGTCTCCCTTCTCTTCAGCCTCAGAGTTGGTCACCCTTTATCGTCCTGTGATGCGCCCCCATCACTCCTCACCACCCATTCTGTGTGGAGCCTTTCACTCCAGACCCTGAGAAAGGAGAGGCCCAGGTCCCACTGCAGGTGGCTGCGGCCGTCCCTCCCCCGGCCCTGCCCTTTCCCCCAGTGCCTGCTCCATCTCACTCCCCAGGCGCCGAAATCAGTCGGTTAGACTCCGTGATGGCCTGGCAGACCACTGGCAGAGTCAGTGAGCCCGGGCAGCGCTGACAGGGATGCTGTGACAGTGAGCGCCTCTGCAGAAACGCGACGTAAACGCGGGTGTTCCTGCTGCATTTATGCATAACAAGGCGTTTATGCAAACAACATGCCCACAGCTAGCCGAACTGCCTGGGGCAAACTAATATTCAACCTTCAAGCTTCATAACTGCATAAACTGAGAACTGATAGGAAGCATTCTGCTCTAGTTTAAAGTGCCTAATTAAGAGCACTCAAGGAGCTTTTTCCAGCCGCCTCCCTTTGAAGCGCATTCGTGGAGGGCGCCAGAGCTGATGGCTGCTTTAACGTTTCATTGTCGGCGAACCTTCCTGATTTCTGTCTTCTTTAATGCAGTACCTGTGTCCCTTTGAAGTAATCAGCGAGGTTTCGTGCTAAGCCTCGCTTTTGTTCTTTCTACTTTTATTCTAAGTGTATTAACCAATTCTCTTCGGAGAATGTGCTTGCAAGCTCAGGTGTATCTCATTTTATCTAATAAACATGTGCCTTGCACGTAGTATGTAAATCAAGTTTTAACAAATTGAATCATATATTTAAATGCCTGAGGGGCATTCATTTTAGGAAGTGAATCATATTCTGAATTTTAAGTGAATTTTTATGCCCTAATTTTTCTTTTCTGGTAATCCAGGTTTTCACTTGGGTTGGCTTTCTTTAGGTAATACCTGTGTATCAAATTATTAAAGTCACTGAGGAATTTTAGAAAGCGAGCCATTGAAACCTACTTTTTAACGACCCTGGTGTTTGCCTCATTACCGCCATAGCTGATTAACAGCAACCGAATAGACATAATTAAAACTTAAACCAGTTACAGCATCTGATTGCGGGTAGGAGAGGCACGGGGAGGGGAGGGGAAGTGACTTAGAGATTTTAAAGTTCTGTAAGCATCTCTCTTGGGCATTGGCGGTAGACCTATTAAAATAAACTTCTCGAGGAAAGTAATCTGCGCCATCCCAGTGGAGTGCGCATCTGCGAGAGGCTGAAACCCCCTCTGCCCGCCAGGCCTGGGGGGCAGCTGGAGCGAGAGTTGAAGGCGGCAGAGAAGACAATGAGGGCAGAAGCGAAGACGCAAACGGACTCGACCGACTTGGGTCAACAATAAAAAAAGCAGAAAGAGGCTACCATTTTATATCGAAGTCACCGCATGTCTGCACCTAACTTAACGAATTCGACCCGGTCCGCAGAGCAGGCCCGTCCCCTCCACCCGCCCACGCGCTGTTCTGCTCCTGAGTCGCGCTCTAGGGGGACCGAGAGACTTGGGGCGCACGCGGTGTCCCTCCCGCCGTGTCAGCTCCTCGTCGGCCTCCGGCGAGCCACACTTCTGTCCCGGCCCCTCGGTGTGTGCACAGCCTGAAAGCGAGGCGCCCGCCCAGCTGCCACACGGCCCACGACACGGCGGCCTGGTCCCACGTGGAAGGGGGTCGATCTGTGCCTCGGGATGGCACCCCGGTCCCCACTCCCTCCCACCCTGAGCGACAGGCCGACTCCCGCAGGTCGGGGACCCCGACGGGGGGCGCGTGTGCATGGAAGTTTGTCTCCTGTGTCCTGGGATGACGATGACGAACGCTCAGAGTCAGAACCACACGTGCCTGTCGAGCATCCTGGCTGCAGCTTCCAGGACGTTCGGAAGCAGAGAGCGGGGGCGGAGTCCCCCGCACGAGGGAGAGCAGTGGCGGCCGTGACTGGTTTGAAAGAAACAAGTAGGAGTTCGCTTGCGACGCTGTCCCTGTGGTTTGGGTCAGAAGCTCAAGGACCTAAACCAAGGTTGGCTCCACCGGGGTGGACAGGAAGAGCAGGCCGGAGGGAACAGGGTGGACAGGAGGAGAGGCCTGAGGGATGGCGCTTGGAAACCTGCCCGTGAACGGAGACCGAGCTGGCACGGAGAGCCGCGGCAGGCTCGGGGGGCAGGGACGCCGTTTCCGGAAGTGGCGGATGCGGGGAGAAACGGGAGGTGTTGAGCTCGGCCTTGGGCGTGGCGAATTCGAGGTGCCCGGGAGGGAGTTGCATGACAGGTGCCCCGTGCTGGCCGCTTCGTCTTGGTCACGCACAGGCTCATCCGGAGGTGGACGAGAAGCCAAGGCAGAGCTCGCACAGTACGCCGGAGGAGAAGTCAGACGCCGGGGACTCATCCCGCACTTTCTGGAATCATCCTTGGGGTCTCTGCAAACCACCTGAGAAGCCAGCACCGCAGCCCAGCCCCACCTCACACCTGTGAACGGAAGTCTTCCCGGTGGCAGGGACGGTAACGGCGTCCCCGGGAGGCCCGCGTTGGGGCCCCAGCCCCCTGTTGCAGCGTAGAGGGGGAGACGGAGACGGAGGGGGCCGGGCGCCTAGCGCCCCAGCATGAGAGGGGTGCGAAAAGGATGCGAGTTTGGAAGCTTCAGAAGAAAGTTTAGTGAGAGGGGGAGGCCGGGAAGTGCTGGGGCCGCAGACATGTCGCCTGACCTTCAAGTTGTTCCCAGCCGGGAAGGAAGGCGGGACCATGGATGGGAAGTCCGCGGATGTTCCGTTCTGTTCAGTTCTGTTTGCTACGGGCGTGGAAGCCCAGCACTGACGGGCGTGGAACCCCAGCATTGATGAGCGTGGAACCCCAGCACTGACAGGCGTGGAACCCCAGCACTGACGGGCGTGGAAGCCCAGCACTGACGGGCGTGGAACCCCAGCATTGACGGGCTTAGAATGACAACGAGCTGGGAAAGAACTCGGCCCTTACGAGTGACGAAGCAAACGCCCAGCCTGAAACGGACATAGAGAACCGGAGGTCCGTTATCCGCTGCTCGTAACTCATCACGTGGCCCCAGGCAGAGTCCCTGTGCGTCAGGGCAGGCAGCGGTGGCAACGGCAGTTATGTCCTGGGAGCACGCTGACATTCGCCCATGTGTGACAGAGAGGAAAATGACACGCGCTGCCTCCCTACCCCATAGACGCCAGGTCTGCGGAGCGGTTCCAGACCCCTGGGCGAGAGGCTGTGTGAACAGCCGTGTGTCGGCCCCTCCCAGCTGTCCCGCCGCTGCGTGACTTAGCTCTCCCTGGCGCAGTGTCATTTGAGTTCCTGGTTTCGAGTGTCCTCATCCAGGGCGCACGGCAGAAAAGACTTGGGAGAGAGAGAACCCATTTTTCACGATCTGCTACGACGTTGCCAACCGACCTCAGTGCGACTATTTAAAGACAGGCATCTGAAAGGAACTAAACAAGGTTACCGCGTGGCCAGCTGTCCTTCAAGGGGCCTCATTTCTGAGTCCATTAAAGGAGAATCGTTATTTGACATTTTTTCACCTTACCTATTTCATTGGCTAACTTAGCAAAGAAGAGCTAGTTTTAAAAATTCAGAGGATGTCGTATTTATTTTCTATACATCTTGTCACTTACTACGTATGTTTGTAAACAAATATGTTTCATTTTTTAGGAGACATATGGCTTCTAACTTGTTTGACTGAATAAGGTAACAGAAATTCCACGTCCAATCTGCTGCGAAGGGTCGTCTTCTCGGTGACTCGGTGCTCCCAAGAGTGTCCCGTTTGAGGACCGAGCCCGAGTCTCTGTCCCCTCTCCTCTCCACCTCCCTTTTTCTTCCCAAACACGTGCGAGAGTGACCCTCGCAAAGACACTCAGAGAAACTCTAGAAACAAAACAGATGAAGCTTAGGATATGTTCAGCGACCCGCTCCGATAGTCTTTCCTTTGCTCAGAAAAGTTCGAGGAGTCCAGTTCGTTCTCAGGACGCCCCGTCAGGCTGCTCAGCCCGAGTTACGAGAACCCGCCAGGGGCCGAGCGCAGGGGCTGAACCTGCGTCACTGCTGGTCTCTTTCTGGAATGGCCAACGCAAGGCAGCGAGGCCCCTGCCCCACAGGCTCTCGGGGTGTGCGCGCCGCGGGCGCGGAGCCGGGAGGGTGAGGGCGCAGAGGGGACGGCCGCGGGCTCCGGCTTCGTCACCGCACTCCTGGGCTGCGGCGCCGTGAGACGTGCGAGCAGGACGACTGACCTGTCGGCCCCTTTATGTTCTCATCCGTGAAAGGAGCTGTCAATGGTCCTTTCCTCGTAGGACTGTTTTAAGGACAGAGTAAGCGTTAGCCAGACATTCGGATGTGGCCTGGCACCTGGCCCCGTGGGACTGCGCTGAGTCTGCGGGGGGTCGGGGGAGGGAGAGACACCCCACTGAGGGCCTGCTTGTCCGCCCCCATCTTGGGATGACGAGGACCTTGTGTGTTTTGTACAGTGTAAACGTCATCACTGTGAACAGAGGCGGAGAGGTGGTTGTGACCTACACTTTTCATTTATGA
>NW_006438073.1:6954834-6965054 GCF_000325575.1 Pteropus alecto
ACAGCTCACTGCGGTGACAACGTAGCAGGGACAGGAGGACGATAAAGGCAGGGAAAGTCCCCAAAAGTCGTTTGTTTAAAATGCAATTTCAACATCCTTTTATATATTGGGGAGATTTTTATGTTTATTTTACCCCTTTAAATGCTGAGATTCTATTTGGGGGCTCGTAGTCCAAACAAAGTGGCTTCCATTTGTTTTATATTTCTGCATTTGAAAGAAGAAATGTTCTTTATTTCTGGTGTCTGACCAGCCTCTGACTTCGTTTCTAAGACACATTTTGTAGAATATTAGTTTTCCCACTCACGATATAGTAATGATTTGAAATCGCTTTCGGAATAGGTAGAGTTTTAGGGGAAAAGGCTGTGTTTTGCTTGGGTCTGGAATGAACAACATTTGAAATAAGATAAGAGAGAATGCTACATGGTGGGGGCTGACCTGGTATTCTGCTGTTTTCGAAAGAAGTTCTACTGCGTTTAGCTCCTCTGGTCCCCCCGCAGCGTCAGCTGTCCCATGCCGCAAGTCGGAACAAATGTCCCTTTGTCCCACTGTGCACCTGCCCCTGTGAACAAGCCAGGTGAGTTTCGTCTTAGCTCTTCTCCTTCTGTGAGTAGAATGTCCCCTTTCAGTGGCTCCATCACGGTGGCGCATCGTAGCTCTAGAAGATCCTGTTAGAGCGTGAGAGCCCTCAGACGAGGCAGGGGCATGTCACGAAGACAGGTGCCCTGGGCTGATGGGACAGGTGACGAGTGAATACTGTTGGCCAAGAGGGTGAGCAGAGAGAGCACATTCGTTTGTTCCACACGTAAGCACTTGCAGTGCGCAAGGCAGAAGCCCACCCCTACATTCTCCTCCCCTTTGGCCAAAGTGTCTCTGCTTCTGTGCGATTTCACACACTGCAGCCTTCTGTGAATAGCACTGATTTTAGACAAAACTTTGCAACGGAAGTGTTTGAAAGCGGTGATCTAGGCGGCCTCTGGATGGGGTCTGCTTATGAAAGAGCTTGAAGAAGCTCCGTGGCGTGCGGGAGTGGGCCAGACTCGGCCCTCTGAGGTCTGGCCTCGATCCTCTGTCCCGGCCATCACCCCTAGACCCTGGCCACACGTCCCTTCTACCAGACGTCCGGAGGCATCTGACCGCTCATCCTCAAGGCCAAAGTGTTGCTTCATGAATAAAATGGAAACTCTTCTAAATTTAAAGCTGTTCGGTAGAGTCTTCCATTTTCCAAAGTCACAAGGAAAACACGTCACTACCAATTTAAGAGGCGGCTACACTTATCCACACCTGATTAAGTAGATACCTGAAATGTGCTTTTTTTTTTTTTTTTTTGCCCATATATTTAACATCTCGAAAGCAGAAATAATAATTATTTCGCTATGAAGATCGCGTATGATAAAGCACTTTGTGAGCTGTAAAGCACCACACACTAATCACCTTTTCCGGGCAAGACTATACTGCTACAGGCTTACATCTCAGTGTGACCAGGAACTCGTGCGTCTTTGCTCAATACTGTAAACTTAAATTAGCGTATGTCACATCTGTCCGATGAGTGTGAATCTGTTCTAGGACTTTGGCGCCGCGCGGAGTGATGGGCCTCACCTCTGTCTCATGTCGTGGGTCTGATGACCTGTCCTGTAAGGCTCACATCCAGCCGCCCTCAGGCTGAAGTGGCCCCCTGTGTGGCTTCAGTGCACCTGGAGTGTGAAGTTCACCTCACTCTTGTCATAAGGAACTCGTTTTCTTGAGTTTGTTTTAACTTTGTCGAACAGCCATTTAACTCTTCGTGGGGTCTTTTTTGTGGTTAATCTATCAAATCAGAAGGTTATTCGGATGAAAAGGGTTCTTTTGGGCACATGCCGTCAGCGTTTAAATGGGTCTCTGTTTTGACTGAGAAGGGTAGAAAACTTTCCAGTGTAAATACACTCAGAACATTTGGATAATTATTCTAAAAGAAAAAAAAAAGTCGACAAACTTTCATGTTCGCCTGTGATTCATGGGGCATTTCCGACCCGACTTGTTTGTATGCTCCATCTTCAGCCTCCCTGAACTGAGAAAGAAAACAGAAAAACCTTTGGAAATATATCAAGTGAAAAAAGATGGCGGGGGTGGGGGGGCGGGGGGCAGAGATAGGCCAACTTTGTAAAGATGAATTAAAACTTTACTTTTTTATTAGGAAAAAAATGCGTAAAATAAAATACGATGTTAGGAAATACTCTGGCATCCAAGACCTTGTCTGCCGGGTCTGCAGCTGAAAATCCTATATATTAGAGCCAACTCAGCAGCTTCGGGCAGGTGAACATAAATCAAGTCACAAAACAAAAGTTAGTTGCCATGATACAAGGAAAGCCCCGCTTTCTGGCAAAGTTACCAAAACCGGAAAAATATAAACACCGAATTTGATTTTTAGCTAGGAAATGACATTAAATTAGAGCAAACGATTTCCGACTGCAGAACTCGATGTCCAGCTTTTGATGGAGATGGCCACAGAGACCACTCCTGTTAAGTTGCCGAGTCACCGGCTATTTAAACTGTGCTTTAATTGATAACAGTGTAAACGAACATGAAATTACTTTTGCTTCTCGAGTACTCTTTGGGAAAGAGGCTGAGGAAGTTAGGGAGGGGGCTCTGACCCCGTGGAGGAGGCGTGTCCGGAGTTTCCTGGGGAACGGGGTCCCGCACGAGGCCAGCAGCAGGAGCAGGGCAGGGCCGAGTGGAGGGGGCGCACGGGGCTCACAGCCAGTGGGGGAGACAGCACTTCTGTGCCGGGCCCCCCAAAAGCAGGGCTGTCGTAGGGCACACTTGCACTGCCTGGCACGAGCCCCACGATTGATGACGGGATCGTAAGTGGTGATTCTGGTACTCAGACAAGACCCCTCTCTAGGCCCCTTGTGAACTTTTTAAAAGTCTAACTCTCACGCACTCCAAAATGTATACTCTCGTGAGTTATACTCTTATGAGAAAAATAGCAAAGAATATTTAGAAAATATACAGGAAGAGAAAGAAGAGGTTTTAAATAAAACAGCGCAGGGATTGAGAAGTGAGGAGGAAACAGTGGAGAGTCCAGACACAAGTCTCAAAGGGTGTGGGAATCTAAAATTCAATAAAGATGGCATTTCAGAGCGTCGGGAAACGTCTGAGTCATTCAATAAGTGGAATCGAGTTCATCGCTGTCCATTCGGAAGGTGTCCCTCACAGAACTACTCAAATACTTTTCAAGCAGTTGAAAGATTGAAGTGTAAAATATTAAAACTATAAAAGTACTAGAAGAAAATATAAGATGATTTTGTTACATAATGTCAGAGTGGGGAAAGCATTTCTGACCACCACACAAAATCTTTTCCTTGAGGAAAAGATTGACGTACCTGACAATATAAACACTCATAACTCATCTGCAGTGAGAAACAACCCAGCTAGAGCTATATGGCAAATGACAAATTGGGACAAAATAATTTCGGTGCATTAACTAGTAAAGGCTTAATGCCCCCAACATACAAAAAGCTTCTAAATAGCAATAAGATTAACAACACAATAGGAAGAAGTTAATTCAGAGAAGAAGCACAAATTGTCAAAAAAAAAAAAAAGAGGCGATCAGCTTCATTAATAACTAACAGTTATTAAATCCACGATGGATATGATCTCTAGTTTTTATGAAATTCTTAGAAACACACTCCTGTTTACAGTTGATGATAAGGTAAATAAGCATGGTGTTTTGCAGTATGGTTTACTACTTGCCATTTATCTTAGGTGTGCGTTCCATTCAGCCCCTAAACTCTACTTCCTTAAAACTCTCCTACAGAAATAGCAATGCAGATGTCTTTACTCTGAAATAGGGAAGATTTGCGAAGTGTCTAGGTGTCCAGTAGGAGAACAGAAGGTTGTGCGGCGTTTTCATGAAACCAGGTGTATATTCCGCCGTGGAAGAGTGAAATGAAAGCATGATTCTGTTTTCGTCTGATGGGCGACACACGTGTAGGCGTGTGTGTACACACAAACACATTTATGTGTATTCTAGTAAAAGCACAGGAGCAATGGGCGAACAGGCAGAGGACCTGTCTTTGGTAGGTAAGATTCTGGCTGGGTGAGAGACCTTCATTTTAATGAAAACGTGCCCAGCGATGCTTTTCATCTACAACCAGATGCCAACGTGCAGTGGCCCAGAGCTTTACTCAAGGAGCACGTGGAACGTATCGCCTCGCTAGTCCCTAGCTCAGGCCTTACCCCTTTGGCCGGAAGGGCTGACCTTGACACGGGCAGTGGAACCACCACACGGCCATCCGCTGCATGCACTTCACTCCTCTAGATGGCCCCTGCCTCTTCTGTCCGTTTTACAGAGCTAATTTCTGCGACATCTTATTTTCGCACAGCACTGAGCCCGAGAGCGTCTTCAGTATTTACGAGGGGATTTACGAAAGGGATGGAGCAAACGCAGTTGAGACAGGTCGCAGTAATTCTCCCAGTCTTTCTGACATCGCCCGTTTCAAGCCTCACCTTTCTCCTGCACATACTCAGTTAAATTAAAATAGAGATGACAGAACAGCGGCAAAGAATCCGAAAGGACACTGCAGAGGTGACGTTAAAATAACTTCGTGTAGACCGTTGCTATCGTGAGCGAAGGGAGTCAGATGTTATTAAAATAAAAACCCAGGGTAATTATCAAAATACAGACGGAAAGGGGAAGAAGACGCAGGTGGTGTTGACGTCCACAGGGCCTGTGGATGTCACGTCGTTTATTGTTTTCCTCAGCCCCGAGCTGCCACTGGGCACTGATGCCGGACCGGGGGCGGCTGGACCAGCAGACTGTGCTGCTTCTCACACCCGCCACATGGGTCAGACACGCGGGAGAACGTGCCCTTGAACCCCTGCCCACCCGTGTGCACGTGGCTGGGACCTCACTGGGCGGCGTCAATTACATTAGGACAGCACTGGGGAACCGCAGGCTCACGCTGCAGGGGAACTTTCCATTCTCTTATTAGCATATGGAGACTCATAACAACAGAGAAGGTGAAATTGAGCCCAAGCAACATGTTTTCCAAAGCTCCGAGTGGCCTCTTTTTCCTGGGGGAGCGGTGGGGGGACGGGGGGTGCCCGCAGCGGGGAGAAAGAAAAATCGGTACTTTAATCGAAGACGTATTTCAGACAAATCTTTTTTCAATTATGATACTTGGTCGAAGTATGAAGTTTAAAGAACAGATGGCCTCAGCCTACTTCTTCATGCTTTTTATTCAACTTACAAAAAAAAAACAAAAGCCAAAACCTTTGTTTCCACTGGTGTTTTTGTCAATTGCCGTTTCTGTGGCGAGAACACGGACTGTGACTTCACTCCCCTGAGACGTTCGGCCCCATGGAGGAGGGATCCTCAGCCTGGTTTTCCCCGCATCCCGAGAGCCACCTGCACACAGCGAGTCCCCCATGAACATTAGTGCTTGCAGAGTGAAAATCTTCAGACGACTTTCTAACTATACGTCCTCATTTGGGTTGACTTTTATTAGTTTTATTTCCCATGGCTATGGAATTAGGACAGTCATGACATTTACGTAGCCGGAGGCTTGACCACACACAGAAAAGTATAGTACTCTTTGTAATTCAGAAGAAGAAGTTTTCTTTATCAAAATGACTTATGAGGATCTCATCATTTGGGTTATGTGCTGTCACTTGAGTGCCACGAGCCCATTACAAAGCCCATCTACATTTGAAATGCGTACAAAGCCCAAGTAAAGCCTGCTCACTGTTTTTAAATTAAGAGATCATGTTCAAGTGTTATGTCTTGTTTTGCAGGCTGTACATATATTAATGTCTGACTTGCTTTTATAACCCATCTCGTAACATGAAGAGAGGGTGTGTGCTATGTCTTTGTTAATATTCCTTTGTTCCTTGATTGTGATTTATTTTTCAAAGAGCTTTGAATTTTCCAATTTCCGGAAGGATTTTGAATTAAAGCGTAATTGTTTTAAAATACCAGAATTGATGAGATTATCTAAAGATGGTTCTACATACCTAGAAAAGCCACTTAAAATTGGATAAAATGGAGGAATTAGAGCAAACGTTTAATTCCCACAATATTAATCGAAGCTTTCTTTGCAACAAGAAGCAGAGCCGGGAAATCGCACTCGGTCGTAAGTGGAGAATGAGTTTAAACATCCTTGTAAAGAATCATAATTTAATTCTGCTCAGGAGTAGCTGAGCAAGAAAAAACTCGATTACTGAAAGGCACCACGTATGTCAGGAAGAGAAACACCAGCACCTGCCATGGGGGTGGCCGCCGCACTCAGCCATCTAGGGTCTGGTGTCCCAACAGGACCTGGGAGGCTCCGTGACGGACGTCCACCACGGGGAAGGGAATTCGGAGTGCCTTCGTCATGTCTCTTGTCTGTAGACTGAGCTTCTGAAAAAGCTGAGCTATCAGCATGCAAGTCACGCACCTTAATTTACTGCTGAAACGGAACGCACGGTGTCGGGTGCGTGACGCTCAGGCTCCCCGGCTTCAGAGCCCCCGCAGAGCATGCATGTGAGTTTGTGTCACTGGCGCAAGGTTCGCGTGACACACGCCATTGGAAGCGTTGCAGGCGGAGCCTCGGGCTGTCGGTCAGCCAGGACTGTGGACAGATCGCGCATGGAGCAGCTCACCCAAAACATAACTGACGGGGCCACGTCCAGCTCGATGTGGGTTTCGGAGACGGTTCCATCATAGAAAGCTGTCTATATCATCTAGTTTCCAGAGGTAATGACTCTCGGAGTATGTTCTTAAAAGATTTCTAATTTCAAAATACCAATGATAAAATTTGATAGATGGCTCCTAGCATTTGTTATTTTAGTAGAAACCTGGCTGGTGTGTATTAAATGTTGAATATAAGAGTATTTTAATTATTCTAAAAATAATTCCAAATATTGAGGACAACACCTAAAATCTGTAGATGCTTCTGGAGGCTCAGGCTCTAAGGACATTTCTTAAAGTGTGTCCTTGGACAAATGCCTTAGAGAGTCACCTGCTTATTCGGGTTCGCCTCTTCCTGGGTGCCACCCGTCCCCTGAATGAGAACCCAGGTTGTAGAGATGGAAGGGTCTGGGATTTGCGCGTCAACAAATTCTCTAAGTGATTTTTATGCTTACCCAAATTCGAGAACCATGCTCTGAGGTCATAATGTTAATAATTTTGGAACCAGATTTAGTCCCATCATAGAAAACTGTCATTTGTATGTGTCCAGGTTTGTTGTGTCTCCAGCCGAGCCGTGGCATGTCTTTGCCACTGGTCCAGACGGTGAGCCGGTGAGAGATGCACGTGTGACGCTGTGGCCCCCGCCGCCAGCCGATAGGTGTACCGGTTCCGTATTTA
The DNA here is from genome assembly GCF_000325575.1 of Pteropus alecto. Lineage (NCBI taxonomy): Eukaryota > Metazoa > Chordata > Mammalia > Chiroptera > Pteropodidae > Pteropus > Pteropus alecto. Next base: position 6,962,162 of record NW_006438073.1, read on the forward strand.
ATGAGGAGTAATTCTGTTCTTCACACGATATTACTCTCAATAGTAGCTGCATTTCAGAAGTGTGACCTTTTCTTGTTTTCTTATGATTAGGGGTTACAAAATGCTCTGTGTCCAGTGGCTGCACAGGTCTTGGAGACCAGGAGAGGCCGTCCTGGTCAGCAGCCCCCCATCTTCCTGGCCACAAGGCAGCATGGCAGTGTTTAGGAGCAGGGACCCGGCCTCTCACCCGCTTGCCCTTGTGCGTCCTTGGTCAAGGTTATCCAACCTCACTGCGCCTCAGTCTCCTCATCTACAAAATGGGGGTAAGAGTCTATCACACAGGGTTGCTTCTGAGGCTTAAACAAGTGCGTATCTGCAGAATGCGTAAAACGGTGCTTGGCAAATAATAAATGCTATGTAAGTGCGAGAGAGAGAGAGAGAGAGAGACTGACTAGAAGGTTTAGATCATTCCAAGAAATGAAGGGACAAAGAGAAAGATGTGAGATCGGGAATAGGCATCAATTTACAAAGAAAAAGTACGCACCGTGCATCTCTTTTCACGCCTGGGGACATCGTGGGACAAAAGAATTCAAAGGAGAAATGCAGGAGGCGACATAAGCGGCGTCTTAGATAAGGAGTTAGTGGCGTCTTAGATAAGGAGTTAGCGGCGTCTTAGGTAAGGAGTTAGCGGCGTCTTAGATAAGGAGTTAGCAGCGTCTTAGGTAAGGAGTTCGGGAGCTGGAAACGGTGGAGCCGTAGACGGTTTATACCCGCACAGGTGCTGGGTCCTGTGCGCGCCTCGACGTGCACACTTTGTCGGCATGAAGAGTGGTCGTGTTTAGGAGCTTGCAGGTATAGGGGAGGCTGGATGGGTGAACAAGTGAAATCAGATCTTGTGCCCAACTGACCTGTGACTGTCAGAAGAACCCTCACTTCCTCCAGCTTTCTGGGCCCAGCACCTCAACGTTTCTTTGTTTTTCCTCCTCTTCCCACCTTACGATGAAGTCGCGGTTCGTTTTGGCCGTTTTTCCTTTCCGACATCGTCGCTCCTCCCTTCGTGCCCCCCTCACCTCCTCTCTGACGTTCTATCTTGAATGCTTTCACCTTCCGTCTCAACGACCTTAGTGCGCTCCCCACCGATGGCTTACAGAGCTCACACCTCCACCGTGTGTCTGTGACTTGCCTACGATCATGTCAAAACGTTGGGCGGTTCCCAGAGGCTTTCCCTCTCGGGTCACACTGGCCTTTCCAGAATTCCAGAATCATCTCCCGCTGCTGACCCCGTCCCCTCAGGCCTGGGTCCTCGCTCTCCACCCCCACGAGCCACACCTCAGCTTGACGCTGCAAGCACTTGCATGCCTTTGTGCACAGGGGCCCTGTGCTGGAATCCAGTTGTGACCTGGATGGGGGACAGTTGGAACGCTCCACTCAGCAGGAGGGTGCGCTGGGTTGAATAATGTCTCCCAGAACTCATGTTCCTCCCTGAACGTGACCTTGTGCAGATATAATTAGTTACAACGAGGTCATGCCAAAGTAGGGTGGGCCCTTAATCCGCTCTGACCGGTGTCCTGTTCAGAAGAGGACGCACAGAAACAGCCACGTCCGGGGGAGAACCCGGGAAGATGGAGACAGGCACTGGGCCCCTGCTTCTTCTACAAGCCAAGGTCCCCCCAGGGCTGGCGGCAACACCGCAGCTGGAGAGAAGCTCAAACGGCCTCTGCCCTTAGGGGTTTCAGGGAGAGAACGGCAGGGCCGACACCTCGATTTTGGACTGTGCATCAACAAGTTTCTATTGTTCCAAGCCGGCAGGTTTGTGGTACTTCTTTTCCAGCAGCCCTGGGTGTCGAATGCTAAGTGCCCTCACCTGCCTTACGCAAGTGTAAAGTTCCTGTGTTTTGAAACTTCCTCCATCCCCTTGCACAGCCATAATACTTTGCCCATGGTTTGTGACCAATAAGCTTGTTGAATATTTTGTTTGAATTTATTCTTTTAATACACTGAGTCGCTTTTATCGTAAAAGATCTAGAACATCGATACAGAGAACAAGGTTCATATTCAGATTAGTCTCTCCAATTACATGCAGCTTTTACCACGTGTAATATTATCTCAGAAAGACGTGATTCGGTTTGTCTCGTTAAATATAAGGAATACATTATAATGTTCTACTTTATATTAATTTTTAATATACTAATGAAGTTAATCTTTATGGATTTGAAAATTAGATTTATTTAAGATGGAAAAACATTTAATTTGTTTTCACGAGTATGACTGGTTTTATTTATGCTACTTACTAGTAATCTAATAAATGTATATTTTATTAAAAATGGCTATTTTAATAGCTTTCCTTTGTGCTCATCAATAAATTTAATCAGTCGCCCATTCAAATAATAGAACAAATCTTCCAGTCTTAGCACAATAAAATGGTCTCTTGCAAGGAGGAAAAAAAAAAAGACTCTGCCAGGAATTATCATTTATAAACTGAATGAGAACAAATTTCCCTTTTGATACCAAACTTCTATTTAAAGTAAAACAACTAGAAGCTTATTCTTTTTCTACTCCTTTTCCTCTAAGACTCTTTAAGCAGCTTGCGTGTGCCCTGTGGTTATTGGCCTTAGGATATAGACTGATGCCAGCGGTCCCTCAGGGACAGGAACCAGACCACGCACATCATGCGCGGGCAACGGTCAGGCCAGCTAGAAACCCCAAGGTGTCTGACACCCAGTCCATCTCCTTGGCAGGAGCTGTGCTCGAGTGAGAAATTACTTCTGGGCTCCTAATGGAATTTATTAGGTCCAGAAGAAAAACACCTAAATAACTCTTAATTGTGTTCAATATCAATCTGGATTCTTGGGAGTCAGGGGCACAAGCTTTATTTCATTCCCAAGCGGTCTGCAAATCATATCAATCGGATGTG
>NW_006438073.1:6965416-6994048 GCF_000325575.1 Pteropus alecto
AAAAAAAAAAAAAAAAAGCCTTGGCAATTCCTGCTTTATGTAGGGCCTTATTGTCTTGTGCATGCACCAGTCATAAAGAGAAAAATTTTGTGGAGGGGCATCAGCCTCTTCTTAAAAGTCTTATCCCAGAATTCCACACATCACCTCTGCTTCACACCCATTGGCTAGAACTCAGTCACATGACCGTACCTCACAGCACAGGAGTCTGGGAAATGTAGTCCATCGAGCACACACGAACAAGAGGAAATGGGTTTTAAGAAATAGTTACCAGTCTCTGCCACAGGAAAAAACATGCACTCAATGTTGATTACGTATAATCAGAATTAACTATTTTTATATAATCCCAAGCAAAAGAAGTCTGATTCGGGTTCATTTGTTTCTAAAACAGAATGGATCACCTGTGGGAAATGTGATCAGCACATCCCCGGCGAGGGGCCTCCTGTCCAGCTTGCTTCCTTCTTCCTCTTCTGTAGGAGACGTTTCCCCCGGGCTCCAGCTCAGGCCCAGCCACTGGGTCTAAGGCCCTGGCAGAGGGACACCGTGTCTCGCTCACTGAGCAGGGCTGGCTGCATAATTTGTGGGGCCCAGTGCAAAATGAAAATATGGGACCCCTTATTCCAAAAGCAGGAAAAACGTGCCACTAACTAAAATATAAGCTTTTTTTCTTTCTTCCATCTTCTCTCTCTCTTTCAACTTGTCGTGGTGTTTTATATTTACCCTTTAATGTCATCCTAATTTTCAAACACTTTTAATTACTGGCGTAAGTTTTCAGATTCATCTTTCTAGTGTTCGCTTCCCATTTTAAATGCAAGCATAAGAGCATTAACTCACCGTGAAATCCCCGAAGTCACACAGTTTGCGTTTCGTGGCCTTCACGTGCGTACGCACTGTGTTTGCAAGAGCAGCGGGAACGCTACGCACACCAGTTCGGCCGTTTCGGTCTCGGTTCCCGATGCCTGCACCTCTGCCCACGTTCTGCCCTCAGCTTCCTGACGAGTAAGGAAGGGCTGAAAGGAAACACGGGATACAGTTCCCTCACGGTTTCCTGTTGTTCTATGTCGTCCTTTTCAGCCTAAGTTGCAAGCGTGAGCCGAAAGTAGCAGGGGACAGAAAAGGTGTGATGGGCTCTTCAGTCCCTTGTGTGGTTGGAACGCCACCTCCTTTCTGTACTGAAGCGAGTTCTCGGCACTGTACGTGCCCTGCTGACTCAGTCGCTCACACAACACGATTACCTGGAGCCCCACCTGTCATGGGCCCAGCAGACCCATTCCCACGGGGCACCGTGAACGCGACTCGAAAATGGGCAGCAAGGAAGGGTGGGCACACGCACTTTCCCCGGACCTCCTCTGCAGGTGCACATGCCATGCTGACCCATCACGTTAGTCACAGAACTCCTATTGAAAGATCGTGTAATTACGAGTGTCCAGACAAGGACGACGAGGCAGTAAGCCCGACCCGGAGCCCCTCTGAGCCCCGGGCCCCGTGCAGCTTCACAGGTGGCACCGCCGTGGGACCAGCCCCTGGGGAGGAAGATGCGCTTCCATTTCTTTCGGAAAGAAGACTGATGGCTCAAAGCAGCAAATGACCTGGCCGATAAATCCATTGCTTCTACCACAGAACATAGAGGTCGGGATCAGAGGGGACGCAGACCCACACGGAAATCCGAAGCCCAGGAGCCGCAGGACACCACCTCCCTTTGTAACGGCTTTAGGGGGAAGGAAGAAATACTCGTTAACCTGCATCTTGGTTGTCAGGTGCGTCCTGACCTAGCAAGTCCAAAGCGAGGATGGGGTCTTCACTCACTCCCCGGAACTGCAGTCTGGCGTTCTCTGCCTTTCAGATAACTTCCCGACAATAGCAATGGGTTAGCATTTGGTTTTAAATATTTCAGGCATCCTTAAAACCACAGAAACCGGTGCCCGAGTACCTGTGTACCCACCAATTTTATCAAATCTTTGTGCGACAAAACAGTCTTCCACGTTTACTTCACAAGCTTTTTCAAGAAAAAATATTTCAGATGACATCGCCACCCCCCTGGGGACACCTCCTCTCTCCTCGGAGCTACAGTTTCCTGAATCAGTATTTATCGTTCACATGAATGTTTTCATACCACCAATACCTATATCCTTACCATAAACAGTACATTTTCATGTTTTCGGATTTTACCTCTATGGCATACTACTGTACATAATCTTTCGGCAATATGTTTTCTCATGCATCCTTATTATTTTGAGATTTGTATTGCTTGTGTTCTAGTTAGTTCATTTTAATTACCAAAGAGTGTATATTGCATAAATATACCTTAATTTATCCATTACGTTGACTGTCATTTAAAATGTTCCTAACTTTTCTTAATTTTAAACAGTTCCACATTTTTCTTGGCACACATGAGCCAGAGGTTATTAAGGTATAGATCTAGAATTGGAAAGGCTGGCATGAACGTTCTGAGCATTGCATCTTTCAACTTCTACGTACTGTCAAAGGTCACTCTCGTTGTCATGCTCGTGGGTCATATACGAGAGATGGGCCCTTCATGTGCCAGCTGACACTGTAACTTTTGCTAAACAAATGGACGTAAGGTGGCATCTTTCAGTTTGCATTTCCTTAATGATTAGTGAATTTGAGCATCTGATACTTGCTAATCAAGTTTTTCTTCTATGAATTGACTATTTAAATTCTTTGCTCATTTTTTTCTTTGGGTTATTTATCTATTTCTTATCAGTTTGTTGTACCTTATTTGTGATCACTACTACTCCCTTGGTTATATATATTTACAGACTTCATTTAATTGTTTCATCCTTATTCATGAAATCTTTTGCAAAAATAAAATTATAATTTTAATATGATCAGATTCACTGATCCTCCCTCTGTGGTTTCAGGTTTTAGACCCCGATTGAGATAACTTTCTCTCCCCCAAGTCCATAGATATACTCCTATATATTATTTTTAAAGATTCTAAGTTTTGTTTTGCGGATTTTGGTCTTTGATCCATTTCAAACGGTTTCGAATGGTGTGACAGGCGGGAGATTGTCCCAATATCATTTATTGACTGCCCCATCCCTAATCCACTGACTTGTCTGTGGCCTCTGTCACGTGTGCGTGTTTCCTTCACGTGTGCGTGTTTCCTTTCATTCTTGTTTTAATCACTATAGGTTTACACCCCTTCCCCTCCTTCTTCGTAATTATCTGACCTATTCTCAACCCTTTGTGCTTCTGTTTGAATTTGAGCATCAGCTTGTCAGAATCCATGAAAACCTTGATGGGATTATTTTTTAGAGCTGCTTTGAATTTATTATAGATTAATTTGTGGGAAATTGACGTTTCCAAAGATTGAACTTGTCCATCATATCGCTATTAATTTAGTTCTTTTTGTACTTCATTCATGTTTAATTTTTTCCCCATAAACGTTTTACATGGTTTTGCTTAGAGACATTTAAAAAAAAAAAAACTTTGTTGTTTACTATACTTCTTAGCTTTATATATATGTTATGTTATACACACACACACACACACACACACACACACACACACACACACACACACACACACACACACATATATATAACATAATCTCTTAAATTTGTATGGTTTTAGCCGAAACTGTTATACTACATCCTGATTTTTCACCAGTTTGGGGATTACTGAATGAACGAATGTAAAATCCATTTTATGCCAATCTATACGCTTGATTTTGAATAATTTATTCAGTGAAATACTTTTTAAAGAAAATCATATGCAATGAAGTAAAATATCTGGAAAAGATTGGAAATGTTTCTGTTTTGTTCTAATTTAAAATGCATTCCGAATGTGTTAACAACACAAAGATTCTAAACTGTAACTATTAGGCTCCTCAAATATAAAGGCTTTTGGCCACATTACTGTTTCAAAAGACGAACAGTTGAAACAGTATTCCTGTTTATAATCATGTTTGCAAATGCGAGGGGAGGGCATGTTTTACTTGAAATATTTCGAGATTTAAAAAAAAATAATAATAAGCAAAGCGATTTCGGCAATATTTTTTGAAGCGTGAAATAGGGCGGTTGTCTGTCATCCCCACTGAAGTCACAGACGTTTAATGAGCTCTGTTTTGTGGCATCTACGTATGTCTCACTTGTGAGTCTCCCCGTTCTGTGCGATGCCACCCAAATTCTGGAGAGGAATTTAAATGTCACCGCTACCCATGCACGGGCCATATGCATTTCTCATTTTTTAATACATTCCAAAAATTGCGCCTCCCGTTCTGTTTTATTGTTTACCTCCAGTTCTCACTGTCATTCGATTCCTCAGCCTTCTAAACACAAGGAAGATTCGGTCTCATTCCCTGAAGTCCTGAATTAGGCCAGCGAGATCCTCAGAGAAGTCTCGCGGATTCCAGAGGCAGCCCCCAGATTCCACACGTGACAGCAACAGACAGAACGGACACTCCTCCGCCAGAGAGAGCTCTCGGATCCCTTCACCCCATCCTCCTCCTGCCCCTCGAGTCCCAGGAAAGCTGCTGGTCCTGCTTCAGATACAGAATCTGGTCAGGGGCTGCTCCCCAGCCAGCCATGCTGTAAATAACAACAGCAATAATAGCTAACGTGTAGAAAGTGCTCACTAAGTGCCAGATGCTTTGGCTGAGTAGACTCATTTCATCCTCCCAATGGGCCAGGAGCAAATTTTGCAGAGAGAGAAACTGCTCGTCAACGACAGGGTCTGGACCCGCGTACAGGCGCCTGCCCCCCACTCAGGGACCCTGAGCTTCCTTCCACACACACGACCTCACGCTCCTCCTCGTGACCTGCAGGGGCACGATATTCTGCCATGTGTTAGGGGAGGAGAGAGTGGCTCAGCTAAAACTACTCTTCCAGCCCTGCAGCCCAGGGCTCCCTGACTCCAGGCTCGAGTCAGGGCAAGGACCAAGGACCAGAGAGCTCCTTGGGGAGTTAGCATGTCCCAACGCCGAGCGCGGCAGACTTAAAACTAATCACACACCTGCCGTCGGTTCGGCAGTCAGGCTTTTGTGTTTACGTGTGACGAACTGTGCGTGGCACTCACCCGAGTTATCAAGCAGTTGAACTGTGATCTTGTGTAACACGTCGATTTGCACTGCAGAGGTCACAAACGGGCTTCCGAAGGATAAATGAAAATCGTCTGTTTACAGCCGTGGCTGAATATCTGAGCACTCTACCCCCAAACGAAACAATTTACCAGTATGATAAGCAATATGCCAAGGATATAATTAACACTAGAGCATTTTCTCCTTTAATACCCACCTGGTACTTGAACCACTGAATAAAAAGTTAGCTGAAATGTTCATTATAATTCAGATGCCTGGTAGCGCTTGAGTGATTGCCGTAGCCTCCTGGACGATCTCCCAGCTCTAGTTTTGTCGTGTTTGGTTCGGTTCCGTGTGCCATTTCTCGAAAAATCATCCAAAGTCAGTGTTTTCTCCCTACAGCATCGGTCATATCTCGACTCCACCTTACATCGCGTGCGTTACTGTCGTGTGTCTGCCATAACAGATGGCCACAAACTTAGGAGCTTAGGACAACAGGCTGTTTTCTCTCACAGTCCTGGGGGACAGATTCACCGTCAGTGTCTTTGGGCTGCAGTCGAGTTGTCACTAGGGCTGCGCTCCCTGTCAGGCTGCCAGGGAGGTTCCTTGTCTCTGCCAGCCCTGGTGGCTGCCAGCGTGCCTTTGCTGGAGGCAGCATCGCTCCAGGCTCCGCCTCTGACTTCACATCTCCTCCTCCTCTTCGGTGTGTAGCAAGCCTGCCTCTGCTTCTCTCTAGGTGAGAAGCGCGCTTGTGACTGGGTTTAAAGCCCACTGGGTAATCCAGGGGAACCACCCCTTGTCACAGCCCTTAATCCCTCTTGTAAAGACTCTTTTTCTTTATAAGGAAACATTTATATGCTCCAGGAATTAGGATCTGATACGTTTCAGACCGTTCTTCAGCTGGTGATGCTGTCTGTGTGAGTTCAGGCAAATTTGTTAATCTCTCTAAATTCAATTTTCTTATTTAGCAAGTGTATATAATTATAACATCTATTTCATAGGATTGCTTGAGGCTCACACATGAGATAATTTATGTAAAGCATTTGTACCGTGCTCGGCAAAAAATAAGTTTACAATCAATAATAGCTGTTTGCTCTGTTTCCGTATGCAGAAACTTCAGTATCTTTTCATCGCTCCCTGTATAAATCTTTAGTCTGGAAATCTGGATGTCCACTACCTGGCCCAATAATTCTCCTAGCCGCGCCTTTTACTAACTTCTTCACGGATCTTCTCGTCTGTCCAGATTTGTTTGCTAACTGGCCCCTCAGCCTCGTCTTGTTTCTCCTCCTGGGGCTCCCCTCTCTGTGGCTCTTGTTGGCAGCACCTGACCCCTTCCTCTTCACCTGTCCACGTCCTGTCTGCCCTGGCAGGGCCAGTTCAGATCTCTCCTCTCCCTGAAACCTTCACCAGTCAAACCAGTCTGGGCCCGTCACTCCCTGAGGGGACCGCCAGTCCTGTTCTTAGAGCTTTTCCAGCTCTTCCCGTGATGGCTCTGCTGCATACGAGTGCGTGCTGGATGCCAAGCCCGAGGCAGTGATGGATAAACCCTAAAGACAGTATCCAAGGAAGTCAAATCCAGGCTCAAAGACTAGATTAACGCGTCATCTCCTTAGACCAGAAACAGAGTAGAAATACCGGGTGGCGATTGGTCCCGAAGCCACAGTTCTCCTGAGGCTCATCGGTAGGGCAGGTGGCGGTGGCTTCTGTGGGGTGCTGAGGGGTGAGCAGAATGTCAGGACGGCCCTGTGGGGCGGAGGTCAGGGCCAGGCCGGGCGCTCGGGGACAGGCTCAACTGGACCTTCCACAGCTGAAACAATGAGTAGGACAAAACCTGCTGGCAGCTGCTGCCCGGGGCCGAGGGGCCGAGGGGCGGAGCGGACACGGCCACTACGCACTTGGCAGGAGCAGGGGCCACAGACCAGGAAAAAGCAAGAGAAATGGGAAGAGCCTTCCCGCTGAAAAGAAGCCTGCAGACAAGAATTCCATGACACACGAGGAAACCAAATGCTGAATGACGGCCAAAAAAACTTAAAAATGGGATCATATATTCATTCTAGATTAAGTTAAAATTATATAATAGTACGAGAGGGACTAGAGTCAGTATATTCTGGATGTACAAAGAAGTAGTCAAGATAATCATATAAAAATTAAAAGGAAGCTCTTTTAAAAAGGATAGAAAAGCTGAAATAAGAATAGTGGGATCTGAAGAAGAACAAATGATAAATTTAGTTAAATAAAATGCCAAGCTTCAGAGAGATGATGAATTTGAAACCAGACAATTGAAGGGGAGACGAGTGAGTTGTAAGCTCTTACTCGGACTGGAAACGCATCTCGAATTGAGAGATCGATTATAAAAATCCCGCCCGGACACAAGAAAATATTCAGAGTCACCAGAGGGAAAAGACACGTCTCCACGGAGCTGGCAGTGGAGTCATCAGCAGGACGAGGTACAAGACAACGGATCGGTATCTCAGCAGCGCTAAGAAAAAATAAAACCGAATCCCAAAATCTCACACACAACTAAAATAGTATTCAAGAGTAAGAATGAAATAAAGACAGTTTCAGACACACCAAGATTAAAACTTTACCCAACTCTACTTAACTCTAAGTAAAATTAAAGTTAAGGACATCGGCAAAGAGAACAAACCCTAAGCTAAGACTGAGACACCAGAAATAATGGCAAGTCCCAAAATTAATCAATTGTAAGACTTATTAACTATCGGCTGCTTTAAGAAAAAAAAAAAAAAAAAGCCAAACGAAACTCCAGACAACAATAGCAGAATGTTAGAAGAGCTTTTGATCCTCATCTAAAGCTTTGTTTTATTGAGAGAGGATAAAAATATTGAATCTGGAAGTTCCATCCATAAAACCGTGCTGAAAGGTTTTCAGGAGGGAAAGGGAGATGGAAAACATGGGCTAGGAAAATGCTCAGCTGAAGGAATCTCACATAGCCATAGTGATATCGGACCGAAAAAAGATCAATAGAGGAAGGGGGGACATCATGTAAGAAGCAAAATGCACCAAAATGACATTAAAATTATAATCTGGTATCGACCTTGCAATATAATCCAAAATACATAAAGCAAAAGTTAGCGGAGTTATAGGACAGTATGACAAATCCATAAAGTGGGAGGTCTTATTTCTAACAAGCTAACAGATCCAATAGACAAAACGATTGAGGATATAAATGATTTTAAGCAACAGAATTAACAGGCAAGTCTCACTGTATAGATCAGAACTCTGCACCCAGTGGAGAATTCACATTATTTCTAGGACACACAGAACATCTACAGAATTGGTCGTGAAAAATATTAAAATCTCAGTAAATTACAAAGAATCTATATTATTCAAACCACAATCTCTAGGTATAATATAACTAAGAAACCTATTTTAAATGAATTCATAAATTAAAGAGATCGAAAATAAGTGTAAACTATTTAAGAATCAGAGAAAAAATAGAGTAAAACCGACAAAAACAGGAAGAAGGAAATACGTTAAAGAACAAAGATTAATGAACTGGTCTCTGAAATGGCTGATGAAATAGACAGATATTCACGATGACCGGGCATGGGGAAAAGGCACCAATACACAGTAATTGAAATAAAAAGGGGACAATCATAGCCATTTAGTCATAAATATAAACAAATTTATGCTAATGATTTGAAGCTTAATTCAAAGGAATAATCTACTAAAAATATGTAAATTACTAAAACCGTCCACGAAAATATAGGTGTGTGAGGTGGGTGCTGCAAGAGGCTCTGGGGGTCCGACCAGGGTGGGCTGCGGGGACAGAGTGGGGGGATCCCATCTGAGCGACAGAAGCAGGGGGTGTCAACAGGCCTGGGTGGGGAACCAGGGGAGAAGCGAACTCCAGGGTCGGGGCGGACGGGGCGCTGGAGAAGGGGTCTGAGAGGAGCTGGCCGAGGTTTCCAAGTAGACGTTTCTACTGAGTAATTGCATTTTTTTTTTTTAGAAAAGTAGCTTTTTGTCTCTTGGTGGATCATGCATTCCATCATGCATCCCCTCGTGCATGAAAAACCAACATACAACACAGATATGTAATACGTATTGTATATTATGCATGTTACTGTATACATAACAGTTATACCCAATATATGATACTATCCATTACTACACTAATGCTCATTTAACTAAAACACAAGAACAAACGTTTTAAAGGAAATATGAGCACAAGCCTGTGTCTGCCTGCGCCGTGTGGCTTGGTGATTGCAAGGCGAAGCCTCAGGCCCAGGCTTAAAGCCGGAAACACACAGGGTTGGTCTGCACAGGATCCCCGTACCAGGAGCCTGGAGCTGACAGCGGGGAGCCCTCCCAACCACCCCTTGTCCCCTCAAAGTCCCCGACATTCCCTGTCTCAGCTCTGAGCTCTACTGCCGGTGAAGCTACGGCTCAGGGGTTTCTGGCTCGGCCACCACGGGCCTCCCCGCCTTCCGTGAGAGACAGTTTGTGGGAAGAACCTAGAATCTGGAGTCTGAAGGCCTCGGCTTACATCTGGTCTCGATCTTTTGCACTGTATGATCTGGGAAAATCACCCGACCACTCCGAGCCTGAGTCTTCTAATCCATAACTAGGGATTATATATTTTTCACCTATATATTACAACATAGCATATGTATTACAGATGTCCACGTGTATTATATGTTCACATATATATTTTCACATGTGTACTATATAATACATATCAGGGATTAAGCGAGGCGTCGTACATGACAGCGATTCGTGAGCGGAAACCAGCGTTTCCCGTGGTGCCAGGAGCGACACCAGCATCGTTTGCCGTTGCTCTGCAGGACAAGCCTTAGCCACTCGGTCTGCGTGTTCGGCCTGCATCTTCCGTGGGCTGTGAGGACCACGTGCCACTGCCCTGGGCCCAGCACCGACCCCGCAGTTGGGCAGTTACAGTTTCCTGTCCTGCGTACAGTGCTGCTTCTCACTTGGGAATGATTTTCCCACCCGAAAAACATTTAAAATGTCTGGAGACATTGTGGGTTGCTACGGGTGAGGGCGAAGGGACAGCAGCGGCATCTGGTGGGGAGACGCCAGGGGCCGAACCCCCCACGGTGCCCAGGACACCCCACAGCGCAGTGTGGTCTCTGTGGTGACACGGCGAGACCCCTCCTTGACCTCTGCGACTCTCCCGGGAAGACTCTGAGCGTGCTCGCGGGAGGTGCAGGGGGGAAGTGACCGGGTGGCCGGCAGGGCGTGGCCCTCGAGTTCTGTTTCCTGCGAGAGGCCACTTCCCCGCGTTAGCAGAAGCCCCTGGCGGGGCCTTGGGCGCTGCGCAGAGGAGGCACGGACACCTGCTGGGATGAGGCGGGTGAGCTCGTCCCGCAGCGCGAGGCGAAGGAGGGCGGCAGGGCGGCGGGCACGCCGTCGCCACGCATTAACATTTTCAGTGCGTGTTAATTTTCCGGTGGTGAAAACCTTAAAAGTACTGCATTTCAGTGTCACGCAAATAACGCTAACATGTGAGTGGTTTCCTGCCCCTTCTGTTCAGTTCTGACGCTACAAACATGCTCGCGCTCTGCAGCCGACCGTCGTTCTTACGCTCCTCCTCCCCGTCCTCTTCCTGTCACGAGTCTGTGTGCGCAGCTCGCATTAGTGACCAGGAGGGGCCGTCGACGGCCTCGTCTTCGGTTTGGGAGTCCCGAGACTGGCCTGTCCACTGCTCCTCCCCGCAGCGGAGTCATCGGTTTGCAAAGGCACCCGGGACACTTCCTTTCCCACGCTCGGCCGTTTACCCTGACGCGTTCTGTTGGTTTCCCAAAACAGAAATGGAGTTGGTCATCTGAATTGTGAATTATTCAGTCTATCGGCATGGAAATTAATAAGGCAAAGTCGTGCAACTGCCATCTGTCGCAAAGTTCTCTGCTCGTGGATGTTTATCAAGCTGAGGAACTCGCCATATGCATAACATATTGTCTCAAGGGAAGGAAAATCTCTACTTTTTTCAAGAGAATTCCGACATTGGACGTCATGCTTTTGTCCTATCTTGTTAGATGGCCTTGTTTTTCTCTCACAGGTGAGTCCAATGGCCGCATCCCATTTATCTCTATTAGCTTTACATGATAGGAATTCTGAATGGCTTCTGTTTATGTAAGGTGTTCGACCTCATTCTGCAGAGGGTCTGAAAACATCTCTTAAGTCCAATCTGTTCTTCTGTTTTGCCTTACAAACTAACCTGTTTTTCGAATGCCTCTTCAGAAACGATACACATGAATTTTTCTCATAGTGGCTTCCGTCCAAACATCCCTAATTGCTTTGCAGATAATATCCCATTCGTTTTCACAATATTCCTCTGAAAACACAGCAATATTCTACCACCTTGCACATGGGCAAACTACGGCATGTGGGCGTTGATCGGCTCTCCGCCATGCCTCTAAATCGTTCATCCCTTTTCCATTCTGTCAGCCCAGGGAAGGTAATTAATTCTCTTCTGAACATCCCTGGCAGGTAGCTGCATATGCCTTACGAAGCTCCGTCTCACCTCCCACGACAGTTACTTGAGAATGTCTTGTCTTCCTTCATTAGCCTGTGCGTTTAGTGTCCATGTCTGATGAATGTGAGTTCTCATACCGAACTCAACACGGCTCAATGTGTAGATTTATAAGAGCGTTTATGATCCAAACAAAAGGAAGGACCATGAGCATTACAAATAGATGCTTGGTTTAACATATAGACACATTTGTATATATGGGGGCCAAAAAAAAAAAAATGAGACTTTTCCTTCTCGCTTTCTAAGTTCTTCTAGCTGGGCTAATAATCAAATTAACAGAGATGGAGTAACAGGAGAAAATCACATTTTAATACAGGCACATGGGGAATTCACATATACTTGAATTCCAAAGACAGCGAGGCAGCTTCGGGTACATGTGGCATTTGGGACAAAGGAGACTGGGGGAGCACGGGGGTCTTAGATTTCAGAAGTGAGAATGTGGGACTGAGAGGTAGCTGAGGAAGAGCAGAACACACCTGGCCGGCAAGTCCTTGCTGGGCAACTGGGAAACAATGGGACAGGAGAGTCTCCCTGGCAGGCACCTGCCTGAGGCCCTGTTTACTGTACTTAATAAAAATTAGGCTGCTAAGGAGACACCCTCAGATTCCCTTCCTGGAGTGGGTTTTTCTGTTTGACTTTCTTGGGCAAGAGAATGGGGAGCATCAGAGGTTCTTTATGAGTCTTTTGTTTCTTAATTACCAACTTAAAATTAGTATCCCAAAACGCAAAACTTTTGGTCCCCTTCTATGTATTTCTTGAATGTAGCAAAAAAATGAACGTTTGGCATTTTGATGGATCTTAGTAGTATGTGTGTTCTTGCTGCACTTTACTTCATGGTTCAGTCCTCATGACCGTCTCTGTGCGTGGGCAGATTGACATCCCCAGTTTCAAGACGGGTAAACGGAGACCGTGAGGGGTTTGGTCACCCTCCCCGTGCGTCGAATCTAGTAAGGCACAGAGCGCTTCCCAGCGAATTCTGGTGCCCGAGGCAGTGCTCTCCACTGTCTCTTAAGTCCATTCTTTTCTATTTTCACGGTAACATTGTCTCTAATCCTCTGCTGACCAACCTTGACTCCGTATTCATCTCCTACATTCAGGATGTCTGATTTCCCTAAAACTCAGCTTTTATCATATTTCTACCTCACTCGAAAATCATCAATAGTTAGCAGTTGCCCCCTGTAAAACATGTGCGTGTGTGTCCGCCCCCAGTTCCTAAAACCTTTGTAGGCGATAGGGGTGCTAGGAGCATCTTTTGTTTTAATATTTGATATTCGACCCCAATTCTAAGGGACTCCTGAACCCCTTAGAATTTTCTGGGTGACGGGAGTGTCTTTTGTTTTGTTGAGGCAACTTTCGGTGGGCTCCTGCATAGCTTAGGATGAGGGCTGTCACCAGAAAGACGGGCAAAGATTAGGAGCTTAGAAATTTCAGCGTACTCCCCCGCCCCACCCAGTCAGACAGAGGACAGGGGCTGGAAAGTGGGTAAATAATCCTGCCCACCACGTGAGGAAGCCTCCACCAGACTCTCGGAGGCATGGGGTTCAGGCGGCAGCTGAGTCGGTGAGCACGCCCATGTGCTGGGAGCATGGCACACCCCATCTCCACAGGGACAAGAGCTCAGGGCACCCCCAGACCTCACCCTGTGGACTGATTCATCTGGCTGTTTATTTGTACCCTTGAAAATATCCATTGTAACAAGTCAGCAATGGTAAGTAAAGGCATAGGAGTTAGTTCAAGGGCATAAGGTTAAAATGCTTGCTTTGCTGGGCAGGTGAATTCAGGTGATATTGATTTAATGGTAGCAGGACATACGCATACGCATACGCACCATTTGTAACAAGTCAGCAATGGTAAGTAAACTATTTTCCTGGGCCCTGTGAGCTGCTCTGGCAAATGCTCAGACCACCACAAGTACTGCGCAATGCTCTGACAAACCCCCCCGGGCCCTGTGAGCTGCTCTGGCAAATGCTCAGACCCCGGGGGGCGAAGGGGGGGCAGGCCATGGCGACGTTACACATAGAGCCACGTTGGACAGAGGCGGTGGGTAACCTGGGACCCACCACTTGCAATTAGCGCCGAAAGCGGGGGGCAGTCTTAACGAGCGGACCCTAACTCCCGCAGGGTCGGAATCGAGTTAAACTGTAGGAAATGCGTGGTGTTGGAGAATCAGTCAGGGTCACAGAGACCCACACGTCGAGTGTCAGAAGTGTGAGTGTGAGAAGGAGAGAGGACCGCGTCCACCCTCTCGGCCTCTCAAAGGAAACAAAGCTATCCAGCATGTCCACGAAGCTTTTTCGTAAAGGATCTGTATCCCGTTCTAGAGCGTGGTCTCACATAACTCCTGTTCCCCGCCCAGTCGTTTCCCTGTCTCTGCCTTGGGGCGCACCACCCCCTCTGCCGTGCCCGACTCTCTGCCCAATCCAGCCCCACCGCCAGCCCGCGGCCCCCCGAGAGCCTTCGATCAGCTGCGCGTCAGAGCGGGGCGCACACCTGCGTTTCCGGCCCAGCGCTGCCGGCTTCTCAGGCACCTCACACGCCTACC
Source organism: Pteropus alecto (assembly GCF_000325575.1). Taxonomy (NCBI): domain Eukaryota; kingdom Metazoa; phylum Chordata; class Mammalia; order Chiroptera; family Pteropodidae; genus Pteropus; species Pteropus alecto. Next base: position 6,979,511 of record NW_006438073.1, read on the forward strand.
GCGCCCCTGACCCTAACGCTCTGTCTTCCACGGGGGAGGGGTTAAGTTAATATCCGTCGCTTGGTCAAAACCACTGGAGACATGAAATTAAGCAGCAAAGTTACTACTGAGGGCCAAAGCAAAGGATGCTTAACGATCGTCCACCTGCGGAAATGTTAGGAATTTGCCCCAGGTCGCAGACTATTACAGCGTGAGGGGTGCGATTCTCACCAGACTTTGTGTTCGAATGCTGCCTGTTGGTGCCCGCTGGGTTTTGAGTGTCTGTGGCCGCTCAGAGGCCACTTTTGGAGGCAGTTGTCACGTCAGTCACCTTTGTACCCTTCCTCTGTGCCTAGGACAGTGTCTGATACCTATCAGGCTCATTATGAAGATCTTAAAGGTTCCCTTTCATTATTATATAATTAATTTAAATCTGATATACTAAGGGCCAGATCCATTGCGAATTTTCCATTAAAGAGCGTCACGCCGGGCATGGCACAATGCGTGCCAGCCGGATTGGGCCGCCTGGCCCGCTGGACTCTCCCAGGAAGTCTGGAGCTCGCGGTTTTCTGAAAGAACAGGGCAACGGCCGTGCCCAAACCCACGCTCCCCGAAGGTTCAGATGTTTAAATATAGCACGACATTCAGACTCAGAACAATAAATCCCAGAGGCACCGCTTCCCTTTGCACCGCGGCCACCTCCCCTCCAGCTCTTTCCTCCCCGGCTCCAGCTTTGCGTGGTATCTGCGTTTGAGACGGGGCGTTCGAGGCCACGCAGCCCGCAGAGCTGCAGGCAGGTGCTCCCGCCGACGGTGTTATGTTCTCATGGATCTGGCCTGTCTGTGCGATGCCGCTGAGAGGCCCCGGCGCCACAGGCAAGACGCGACAGCTGCGGCCCAGCCCGTCGGCGAGCGGAGGGCGCAGTGTCCTCGTGGAGGTGAACGGATGTTCCGCCGAGGGGAGTCGTGCAGCCGCCGACTGGGTCTGGTCGGAAGGAACGGTTCGGTTCCCACGCCCTGCCGAGTCCAGCGGCTCCCCTCCCCTTCCCTCCGGTCCCCCTCTGCAGCCTGCAAGCGGTGCGCCCTCTTGGCCCAGCCACCCTGCCCCCCATGCCAGCCCCGCTGCCCCCTCTCCTGGGGCGTCCGGCTTGACCCTCCGCAAGTCTCCTTGAGAAGAGAGGAGCCGGAGGCCGCCCCTGCGTGTCTCTCATCCGCCCTTGCTCAGCCTCTGGGAAACCGCCCCATCGAGAAGCCTGGGCTCCCGCACTTTCCGCTGCTCTTCATTCCGCTGCGGACTCAGCGTTTGCCTGAAACTCCCCTCGTTCCCAGACGCTCGGCCTCTTCCCTTCTCCACCTCCTCGACACTGCGCAGCCTGCTGGCCACGTCCGCCACTGACACTCTCGTTTCCTTGCTGTCTGAGAAGTCGAGGGGCCTGGTCTGCCTCCTGTCTGCACATCCCCTGTCCTTGGCCTGCCTGTCCCCACCCCTCAGCCTCCACCCTCTGCGCATTCACAGCCAGCCAGCAGCTGAGAACAGCCAGATCTGCTGGAGTTCTGGAAGGTTCCACGCCTCCCGTCCCAGCATGTTCAAAACGTTCTCTCTCACGTGTGGCCACCTGACCCCTCCGTCGCCAGGAGACGCCGCGCCGTCTGGGACTCTGTCTCTGGGACTCCTCACTCTCGCTTGATCACAGAGAAATCACAAAGCTTTTCTCGTCCCTGAGTCTCTTTCTAGTCGTGCCTCAGTCAATCCCTTGTAGTTACTTGCCTATTTCAATGGCTGATATTCCTGCCACGGGCTTTCACCTCCCTGTCCCCAGCCCTGGCCCTCGACTCACAGACGGACGACATCCTTCCAACCGTCCGGGACCCACCACGGCTTCATGACACCAGACGTGCTCCTCGATCTCTCGGCACCTCCGTTCGGCCGCCCACACGAACGGGGGCACCAATGGTACCGACCTCATAGAGTTAGCAGGAGGATCAGATAAGTCAACCCCAGTCACGCCGAGGTCCAGTTGCTGAGTCAGAGCTGTGAGGGTCCCTGTTACCACTGTGGCCGGTCCCCTCGGACGGTCAGCGCGCGGCCGCCCTTCGGCTGGGGCTTGCTCGCCGGCCTGGCGTCCCCCTCCCCTTTGCCCCCTGCAGCTGTTTCCTTGTCTTCTCGGCCAGGAACGTCCTCCCTCTCGTCCCCCATCAAGGTCGACTCACTGCTTCCTTCTGGAGGGATTGTTCTGGGCTCAAGTCACCCTCCTCTCACCTCCAAAATGGGGGAAAACCAGCAGAATTACGTGTTCCCTCTGTGTTCCTACTAGCACGCGGGTCACGATTTTAACCCAGCACTTACAGCAACACAGTGTCATCTCTGTGGCTTGGCGCTGACCCCTCTGACTCGTCTGTCTTGACGTTCCCAAGCCCAGCGAATGGCATGCAGTAAGGGTAAATAAATACTGGCCGAATTTAAAGTTTTTAAATATAAACTTACTGAAAATCATGGCAAAGGATAATGTTTTTTGTGCTGGATTTTGATTATATCATTATTAGTTTAGGGTGTTTGTTCTACTCCTGAAACTGTAGAAACCAGTTTCAGCTCTTCTCTTAAAATAATAATCTTTAAAGAAAAATCTCTTCTTTGAGACTTGACTGTTATCACATTGTTTTATTTTCTAAGGGAAATCTTAAGTAAATCATATATGGATATTTTAAATTTCTACCTCCCCCAAAAAAGACATGAACAACTGAAAAAAGCACAATTTGATTTAACATAACTGCAATTTGATACATATTTTGGAAATCTATTTGCAAAAGAAATATAAAGAGCCTTTATTTTAAAGACTTATTTGGCGGAGCTAAAATATCATCATTGTACTCCACCAGAATGAAACATTTGCTGTACTGAGATTTTTGTTGTTGTTTTAATTCCTTGCTCTTTAGACTGTTGTTTAAATTTTATGTGTGGTTTTGGTTTTTTTTTTTTTTTTTTTTTTTAAATGCGTTACCAGGGAGAAAATGGGACAGCAAATTCCATAGTGTAGAATGGCATCCACCCTCCCTCCCCAGCAACACACACAATGATGTCTGCATATGTTCCAATCCTTATCCACAGGGTTTTGTTCCGGGCCTGAAAAAGACAGCCTCCCACGGAACAAATAAGCCCTCTGAAGGATGTGTTTTTCTTTGGTGTTCCTGCAAATTAGTACGTATCTACGCCGCATTGTGTGGCATTTCAAACAGCATCCCATTATTTGTCCTAAATAGGAAAACGTACAAAAAGCATGGTTTGCTTATTCCAGAGGCAATTCTCTCACCTTTATTTGAATCCCCATCAGGAAGCATGAATTCGGTCGCATAAATGGCTTTACTTTGAAAATTATGAATAAAATCTGAGCTTACCCACTAAAACTTGCCCTTGGGTCCAAGGAAAATGATATATGTAGCCTTAATTTTTAAACCGAACTTAAATATTATCAAAACTGTAGTTCCAGGGTGAAGTATGAAAGGCGATCGACATCTTAGAAATTTACAGATGTCACAGAATAATATTTTTCCTAAATAAATGCTTTAAAAAGTCATATTTATACTTTGAGCCCTTAGAATCTACCCCCAAATATTTTTTCTGAAATCCATTGTTTCTCTTTTAGCTTTAATTTGGGTCTGTTTGGCTTAATGATAGCTACTGAACATAAATGCCATTACAATGCCACTTTCCAGCTGTGTGTGGAACTTGCTATCTAAGTACCAATTTGTGACAGAAGAATGCTGCCAGCTCAGTTCTCATCAGCATTAGAGGTTTTAGCAATTGCCAATTATTTTTCTAAATTACCTATCTTAATTAAGTAAAATATTGTGAATTTAAGATTGCCAAGTGTTCAAGTATTAGTCCATCTCTAACTAATTAGTTAAAAAAAAAAAAAAGAAGAAGAGACGATATTTTGTGACAGTGAGTGGCTATTTATAGAAGAAATCGCTCCTATGGTTTGGATGCCTTAATTTAGGGGAAGAAATACAAATTCTTCCTGAAATCCCATTACATTAGGGTCGTTGCTGAACTATATCCCGAACTGATGGTTGGTTTTAAAACAATGTAAATTTGCATATTCATTAGAGCCGAAGTGTCCAGGATGTTGAAGGTGATCGCGCCCTGGCCTGTTACACACACCTAGATCTCTCCGAAACATTTAAAAATTTCTGTTTTCGTTTCGCACTGTGAAGACAAAAAGAAAATGACTACGTTTCCTCCCACCTTCTAAGTTCCTCTAGCCGGGCTAATAATCGAATTAACAGAGGCGGATTAACAGGAAAAAATCATATTTTAATACAAGCACATAGGGAATTCCCACATACATGAAAATTCCAAAGACAGCGACGCAGCCTCGGGTACACGTGACGTTTGGGACAGAGGAGACTACGGGGGTCTTAGATTTCAGAAGTGAGAATGTGGGACTGACAGGTAGTTGAGGAAGAGCAGAACACACCTGGCCGGCAAGTCCTTGCTGGGCAACTGGGAAACAATGGGACACAGGGGGCATCCAGCTAATAGGCCCCAGCCTGAAGCCCCGTTTGCCATACTTAATTCAAGTCAGGCTGCTAAGGAGACACCCTCAGATTCCCTTCGTGGAGGGGGCCTTTCCATCTGAACCTCTTAGGCAGGGGAGGGGAGGCTCCAAGGTTCTTTGTGAGTCTTTTATTTCTCAATTACCAGCTTAAAGTCAATATCCCAGAAAGGCAGCTACAGCGGGGCGAAGCTTTGGGTCCCCTTCAACGCTCACTGGACAAGAACGAGGCCTAGAACTCGGGAAGGACCCCATCAGAACTGCGGGCGCCACGGGATTCGTACTTCCGTTTGGAACTTCCGACCCCAACTTACCACTGGATCCACATTTGACTCCTGACAAGGGGAGTCGATACCCAGAGCCCTGTGCCCAGCAGCTCGCAGCCAGTGGGAAGGTGTCGGACGCCGTCACTAGCTGACCTTGGCAACATGGCTGCGGAAAGTCTTTCTGTTGTATTTCGGTGCAGACTAGGACCCCCTGAAACTGCTGGTTCAAAGCAGAGATCACCAACCGGATCACGTTGTCAGCGGCTCTGCCGCACCCACCGCGGGGTGGCGAGCCCCAGCGGGGAGGGCCAGGCCAGCCTCAGGGCAGAGCCCGCGGTCTGCGGTCTGCGGTCTGCGGTCTAGTGAACCAGTTATGCACTCGTGAGCTCATTAGAGGACAATAAAGGAAAGGAAACAGTTTGCAATATGTGTGGACAAATTTCCACACAGAATAATTTTTGTTTGTATTTAGATGTCGGGTAGAAACTTTCCGTTATGAGAAAAAGTTGGTTTGTTTTTTTTTTCTTTTTGATCTTCAGATAGAAACCCTTTCAGCACAGAAGTATAGTCAGGAGTTTTCTTCCTTTATAACCACCACAGACGATGCAGATAGTGCTGCATTTTCAGCCTGAGAGGCGGATGCTCACCTCATAATGCACAGTGGCCCCCGCCACCGTGGAGAAGGGGGGGCAGGAACCCTGGATCCCCATCTACGCATCTTCAGTGTTTGTTTCGTTCATTCACCCAAATTTGAAAATAATTCAGCAGCGATATTTGAACTTTACATGTAATTTTATTAAAATACTACTTTCAAGATTCTTTTCCAATGTATTCAACATGCAATGTCAGGTAACCTATTTTAAAATACAAAAATAATTCATTTTGTCATTGTTTCCAGTGTAATCACAAGAATTCTTGGAGTTTCTAAAAGGGGAATTTTTTTCATCATTTGAGAGCCTGTGTCACTTGACAGTTTGAAGCATCCAAAACGACATAGGCAAACTGGATGGATGATGGGTCAATGAAATACAATGGCAGTCAATAAAGACAACGCAAACTACTGTCTTGAGCAGTGATAACCCTATCAATACAAAATGAGAAAGAAAACCAATTGGATTTAGAGCGGGAGAGAGATGAAGAGGTTTGGATAAGCGGACACCGAGTGCCAGCGAGCGGACAGCGGACGAGTCCGTGCCACGTCGACACGCTTGCTGTCGCATGGGAGATGCGTGGCATTATTGCTCGCAAAACAGAAACCAGGCCCACAGGGCGCACACGGTGCCGGGAAGAAAGAAACGGTCCCAACCGTGGGCGGCCGCCAAGAGGCGCCAGGCTCAAGGCAGAAGAGCCAGGGCTTCTGCGCCGACGGCGCCGTGTCTGAGGGAGGCCGGCCCACTCCGTAGCCTTGGGTCTGGGGCCCCTTGGCTCTGGGGCCGGCGATCTGTAAATGCTGGCGCCCTGACAACCGCCCTGAGCAGCCGCGGAGGGGCCCCGCTCACAGATGCTGAAGTGGCGCCCAACGGGCAGGTCGGAGAGAAAAGACGAGAAACACCTGCAGCGTCGTCGTAAATGGCTCCGGTCGGTGCTCTGTGGTCATCTGTTCTCCAGTGCCACTGCACACATGACCAGGAGAACCGCCGGCGACCGAGATGTTTAGGTTAAAGACGAGAAAGGCCCTTGTGACAGCTCGGGGAATGCTATGACAACTCATCTTAAAAGGTCGTGGCCCCTTCCTCACTTGTGGCATATAACACATACCACGTGGGGCGGGCCGCGGGCATCCTCCCGCCTTCAGACTGAGGCAGACGAAAGGGCCATAAGCTACAGGGAAAGAAAAGGAATTAAATAAGCCGCACTGATGTGCACTGCATCGGATAGTACTTCCTGCACGGACGCGATCTAGGCCGCTGAGATTTCGCAAGTAAAAGCCTGGGATGTTCAGCTGATCAGGATTTCATGGGAACAAAGAGTATTCTTTAGCGTAAGTACATGTCACGCAACGTTTAGGACATACTTATACTAAAACACTTGTTGTCGTTTGTCTGAAACCTGGAGGGAGCTGGCAGCCTGCATCGCCTGCCACGCGCGGCTACAAACCCTCACGTCTCATACGTTCACGGTGTGTGTCCCGCGTCACCTACGTGCGACGGGCCAAAACCGCCACCTCAGGAAACAAGCCCCGGATGTTCGGGGGACTGGAAGTTAAGCGACTAGATGTGATTACTACCCTAAAGGGAACGAGTATACGTTAAGAAAAAGTGAGTTTGAAAAATCATGGAACACACACATTACACACATCATATATTACATTACATATTTATCTATCACAGTCGGTGATGCAGAGTGAGTTATCCTTGGCCACCAAAGGCCTCACCCCTCGACTGCTGAGTTAGCTTCCTACCCAGAGCACCTGCTCTCCCGCTCGTCCCCTCACCTGCGTCCCGTAAGACCTCCCGCATCCGCTGGGGGAGGCCGACTTCCTGGCCAGGAAACAGCAGCGCGTCTCTAACCTGGCGTGGAAGACCCTCCCCAGCCGCCCTTTCCAAAGACGGTTCTGCTGCCTGTGCGCGTGCGTCACACCCTGTGCTAGACAGTGGTAGGTCAGGCCAGGGACGAAAGTCGCGAATACACAACCGACTGCAGCCTCGGTAAGGGCGGGGAGGGGTCCGGATAAGGGGAGCGGGTGAGTCCAGCTCGGGGGTCAGGGGACGCTCTCTGAGGGACGTGCCGTTTGAGCTATGCTTGGAAGAATGAGTGAAATTTGGATATGGGAAGATGGGAACGGAAAGCGTGGCAGGCCGAGGGTCTAGGCTCATGGGCTCCAGGCCGAGGAGAGGCCCTGACCGGCCCGGTTCAAGGAGATACTGACCTTTTCCGTAATCTATAGAAACTTTCTGACTTCCGTGGCATAATTAGAGCCATACAATAGGAAAATTTATCTGCCAGCTATTTTAAGCATCAGAAACCAGGAAGTTAATTTAAAATATCTCTGATCTGTGCCTTTAAAAACTAATTTTCAATGTCACTATAAATCCGCTAGCTGACTCTAATACCATCCATGCCCGATGCAAAACTCCCTTCTGCTCTCCTGCTCCGCCCCGCCCCCACGCCCACTGACGGGTACGTTCTGTTGGCCTTAAGTCTTGGCTATGTCTTTCTCTCTTTCTTCTTCGATGCCTCTCCCTGGGATGCGCCCGCCCCTCTCCTCTCTGAGTTCACCCTTCAGGACACGGATGAGCTACCGTCCGCTTCGGGAACGCGTCCCCTCTCCCTGAGACGGGCTGATGGCGGGGGTTGGAAGCCCCTCCTCGTTGGTGGCCCTGTCCGTCTGTCTGTGAGCTGACCTGGTTTCCTCTCAGGACCTGGCTGGGGCGGCCCCTCTCTGCAGAGCTATCGGCCCCCCTTCCAGGCTCAACCATCACCTGCAGGCTCGTGAGCCCAAAGTTTCAGTTCCAAATTTCCCCTAAGTCACATGTTTGTGTATCAAGCCACCTGTCTTCCAAAAAGTCTCAAAGGCACACCGGTCTGAACGTGCCGAAGCTCGCTCTCCTCTTCCCGGAGTGCAGCCCCGCCTCCATCCACCTGCTTAGCAGCTGGACCTGGGAGCCATTCCTGTCTTTCTCTTCCCAAACCTTCGTGCCCAGTCCGCTCAGTCACAGATCCTGGGCGTCCGCTGTCCCCCACTGCCCTCTTTGTCCAGGGGCCCAGTTCCTTTCCGTCGCTACTGCCTTGGTTCAGGCCGAGGCCCTCTCTCCTCGGCCCTCCTCCAAACCGTCTGCCTTCGTTCACTGTTGCTACTGTGACAGAGTTAGTGGCCTCGAACGGCACCAGAGTATTACCTGACGGCTCTGCCGGTCACAAGTCCAACACGGGCCTTCCTGGACGAGCATCGAGGTGGTGGCGAAGCCGCATCCCTTCTGGATGCTCCAGGAGAACGCGTTCCCTTCCACGTTCCAGCTTCCACTTCTCGGCACGTGACCCTTTCTCCATCTCCAAAGCCAGCGATGGTGCATCCTCCCGACTTCTCTTCCCGTGGCGTCTTTAATGCTCCTCTTTTAAGGCCCCTCATGATGACGTGAGACCCACCCCGATTACCCAGCACAGTCTTCCCATCTCAAGGTCCTTAATTGAAGCACATCTGCAACGTTCCTGTGCCATGGAATGGCACCTATTCACAGGGTCCAGAAATCAGGACACAGACCTCCGTGGGGACGGGGTGGGGGTGGGAGCATCGTTTTGCCCACCACACCACGGCCAGAGGGGCCCTGCTCAAACACACCTCCTGCCCTTCTTAGGGTGACTAGCTGCCGCCTGTAAGATGAAGTCAGACTTCCTAGCTGGGCGCGTACTGCTCTCTCCCTCTCTGTCCCATGTCACCTAGCGCCTCCATTCAAGAAGCCACACCTGCTGCTGTGCGCCCCTTTGCCTTTGCTGACTCTCCCGCCCCACCAAGAAGCTCTTCCCTTCCCCAGCCGTGAACACCCTCCCTGGCCCTGCCATGCCAGGAGGGAATGCACACCGCCCCCCTCGGGTGCTGGCCTCACCTGTACCGCTCCCCCCAGCTCGCCTCTGCCACGTCACTGTTTACTTACCGAGCCCCGCCCCCGCCCCCTTGGGCAGGCGAGTGGTCCGACGTGCCACATCCCCAGGAATCTGCCTTGTCGTGGGGGCCGCGGAGTGCACGGATGCAGAGGATGAGCAGAGCACCCGTCCCGCTGATGATGCTCGCGTCTGCATCCAGGGTGGGATGCGGAGCGGGTCCCAGGGGGTGGGAATAGCAATAGTTATGGCTCGGAATTAAAAAAAAAAAAAAAAGGAAACACTACCTTTTCCCTTTACTGCAGCACTAGCAAACTGAGCCAGACCTCCAGCACGGGCTTCGAGGGGTCTGTCCGTCGTCTGTTCTGTTCCCATGGTTCTGGTCTCCAGTGTTTCATTCAGCCAGCCCTTCCTGAGTGTCGAATAACTCCATGAAAATTGTCATTAAACCAGAGAAAAAACGGGGCAGAATTTACTCATCAGTTGACAACTGGTGAATGTTGGCAAACAGATGGCCTTCGGGTTTGAGATTTGTATTAGGACCCAGGAGCCCATGGGCAAGTCCTGCAGCTCTTGGAAAGGGATGGAGACCAAACATTTGTGGGTTCACCCACCGACCCCTCGTGGGCAGCACCCTTTACTGGCCCACTGTGACAAGAGTGACATTTCACAGAGGAGGAAACTGCACCTCTGAGCCGCGGAGAAGCCCCCCAAGCTGCCCGATGAGTGGAGGAGCCCAGCGTGGGCCTCAGCCTTTGTTCTTCTGCCTCTAGGAAGATGGGGCCACCAACCTCGTGGAGACCTGTTCCTGCAGGTCCTCTCAGCTCCCGTTTGGGCCGGGGGAGGTCAAGGTCGGCTCAAGTGGAGAATTATAGCCAACACAGCACGGCGAGGTGGAGAGGAAGAGATGGTGTCCGTAGCTCGAGTGTCTGTGCTTGGTTGAGCGGAACCCCTGTCACCCCTTTCACCCCTCATTACTGTGTCTTAGGACAGGGAAGGAGCTATGGGAGCCGATGAACCCTTAAAGATCAAAGACTCCGTTTACATGCAGAGAGCCAAGAGCAGTACAACCCAGAGAAACGAAGTTGGGAGAGTGAATTACGGTAGGGCGTACATCATCGAAAGGTACAGCAAACCAGGCTGTTATTCAGAAGTAAACTCGTGGCAATGATCACTTTTGAAATTTGTGTTTTTAATTACTTTTTAAACGAGAAGAGGGAATGGTAAAATAGGACCCTGCATTTCATCGCCTCTGTAATACCCCACAATCTTAAGATGACTTGAACACGCAGCAGTGAATGACATATCGTTGGGAGGTCCACTCCAGGGTACCAGGCGCCTCGTCGCCCTGGGCAGGCACGGGCTCGTGGTGCCGAAAGCCCTTGGGATGCAACCTAAGTACCGTTCTCTGAACAAACGCGCTTCTCTCGTGATGGAAACGCGTTTGTGGTCTCAGCAAAGTACTCCGGTTATTCATTGTGCAGGCGCGTTAAACTGGGGCTCTGCCTGCGAATTCGCGCGCACGTCCTCCCGGACTGGACCGACACGTGGCTTAGAGGCCGGACGTCGCACTGAGGCTCAGCGGCGTCGAAGGGCGAGAGCACGGACTTCACAGCAGCGGCCGCGAGCTGGTCCGGGCGGTGCGGCCTCGGGCAGCTTAGCTCCCTCTGAGCTCGTGCAGGCCTCACTTGTTGTGAGGCTCACGTGATAAAATATTTTGAAAGGATTTCAATGTTGAATCTGGCGTTTGATAAGCGTTTTAAAGTGTCATCGTTTTTAGCTAAAACAAAGGAAATTGATGTGCTCTAAAGGAAAGGTTATTCTACTTTATTATAATTGCATTCATACACTATTTTTAAAAAAAACAAAAACAGCGTTGAATGCTTAGTAGAAAGAGTGGGCACTGGACTGAGCCCCGGCGTACAGGTTTTAGCCCTGGCTCTGCATCCCTAGCTTTCCCTTCCTTCCTCAGTATTTACTATGACAATCGTGCTGCCAAGTTCTCGTCACATATTCTCTTACTGACTCTTACGAGGCCAGGCATAGCCTTGATCAAATGACTTATCCTTTCTAGATTCTCCTTCTGCAGAATAAGAGTGTCGAACACTCTCTCGGGCCTCTTCGGGAAAAGCATCCTAAACGAACGCCTCCAAGAAATTATTTTCTCATCCTTCGTGAATTTCAGAGCCAACGGTCCTGGAGGTTTCGTGACGCTGCTGGCCACTCCCCCTCCCCCCCTCTCGTGGCCCTGTCTTTGTCATGTTTCTGTTACTGAGGCCTCCTCCACCTTCCTCCCCGAAGACCACCCTGGACCCCCACACCCGGCCCTCCGTTCTCCTCGCCAGCCCTTTTCCCGGTCAGCCCGGCTTCCTCCCGCAGTGCGCGGCCCAGCCATGTGCGTAGCTTTAATTATTTTTCGTTTCAGTTAGTTGTGCTGTGTGTCTAAGAACCATTATTAGATGAAGAGACCCAAACCAAAGAAGTCGCTCCGTACTATCTGTCCTCTGTCGAGTCCAAGGTACGGATTCATCGTCAGCACTTAACATTTTGTGCACACTGTAGTTTGATGACGTTTCTTAATGTTGACAGGGTTAATGCTTCCAGAAGCCTAATAAAAATCCTACAGCCATTTTAATCATCAGGAAACGGTAGTGAAAATATACCTATGAGTAGCAAAAATCCACCTACTTCAAAGCTGTTACCACAAACTAAATAATCATGTTCCCGATTCAGCATCCTTCCTGTACCTCAAGATGTGTATTTAATAAGTGTATTTAATATCCAGGGTCTTTAATTTACCACAGAGTTAACTCAAATATATTTGTATTCCTTTTCATGCAGAGCTTCAAAAGTCAGCGAGACTTACGATAATGGAGGTCTGACCTGTAGGTGAATAATTACTTTTTTCCTTTTCATGTATTGTACTCACTAAAATATACTGATGCATTAGTAAATGGCAGAACTTTTGTCCTAAATTTTAACAAAATAGCTGCTTTACAAGACCTTGAATTGCAGCGTGCACAGCGTTGACATCACAATAGGGAAGCGAAGCATTTTTTGTAATTAAGTTAAGCAGTTATTTTTGCCCCCACAACTCAATTTTCTTTCCAATTTTCTAACCCCAATCCAGAATTACTGAACCCGAAACTTGCTGAGAAGAAACTATGCACTCAGCTCAATTTGCCCCTTCACTGTGCTCACGGGAACGAAGCCCTTTCTGGGGGTGAGGGGGGCTCCACGCTCCCATCCCACCCCCATCCCGCCCCGCCGGCTATCGTGAGCGTCCTTCTGTCTTGGGAAGTCTGCTGGGTTCATTCGAAATAGCATCTCGTTTCCTCATAAGCAAGTCCGGTGGGTGGCAGCGAGGCCACTGAGGCCCAGACTTCCTACCCGCCCGGGGCTGCTGCGGGGAGCTGGCGGATCCAGAACGCCGACCTCGCGCCCGCGTCTGCGTGTTCCCCGTCATGTCACCGACACTGTGTGGACCTGGCCCCCGTTAGCTTTCGTCTCCTGTCAACTCTCGTGGCCTGGAGTTTCGGGTCCTCCAGGAGTCGGGTCTCACCAGCCCGACCCTTCTTGAGTTGTCATCATTCTCAGGTTTGAGTCTTCGTCAGGGAGCCTCATCTTTTTATTCCCCTATGCAACCCGGACCAGCATTCTTCTTGATAAAGCCTTTATTTAGCGTGTTCGTCTTCAAAAAGTAGTTGTGCCGTTTCTTATTTTTGCTTTAATGCAATGCCTTGTGGAACATTCCATCGCAGGACATTTAGATCTACTCAGTTACTCAAAGCCAGACTGGATTCCTTTCCATAGCCATATAGCATTACTTCTGTTTTGGTGGACGTGAAGGTTATTTCAAGGATCTTGCTATGAAAAGGCAATCGTTATAACTTTATTTTATGTGCTTGCATATATTTTGTGCACTTGTGTGAATACATCTGAAAAACACATTCTTAAGCATAGAATGTGCATGTTCTATTTTGATAGCTGTCAACCTGGACCCATCCAGTCCCTTAGACCTCTAAGAGGTTGTTTGTCAAAGTCTAAGTCTTCTTGATTTGGGGTTTTGCCTTTGGCTGTCCTCTGACACCTCGGCTACGTGGATTATCCGCTCGTGCTACACAGCACCTGACAGCAATTACTAAGAGCATGGACCTCTCAAAATGTAGGAGCTACTTGTTTAGGTTTTAAAAAGGGATCAAAATTACAGACATTTATTAAAATTACTGGGTTTAGCCATAATAGCAATATCTTCTCGAATGGATTTGCATAATCTTTTAAATAAGTCTACATCTTTTGAGCGGAGCACACGTGACGTACACTTGCCAAAGAGCACGTGTCCCGGCAGCCCTGGGCGGGGGGCCGCCGGAGCCCCTGAAACGAGGGCTCTGCCAGGAGGAGAAGCTGGGAGCCAGCGGCCAGCCGCTGGGGCCCAGTCATCCCAAGGAGCCAGGAGCCCCAGGCCCGGGCTGGTGTGACCCACAGAGACGTGCATTCGGCTCAGCAGGATGCAGCCAGGCAGGAGCGGCAGGGGCCCTTGGAAGCCAGCTGTCATCATCCGCATGGCTCCCGCTTCAGTCCGGCCCAGGAGGACCGTCGTTCTCGGTCTTGGCTGGACACTGAAGTCACACGGGAAGTGTTAAAAGCCTAGTGCTGCTGCCGATCCCACGTGTTCTGCAGTAACCCCGACTCCCCTCAAGTGCCTTCAGTAATCTGAGTCACATGTGTTCATGACGCGGTCTTTTCGGCTTTCATCACTTTCTGCCAATTTCTTCCTTTCCTGCTCTATCTGATCCAGCAGGACAATATCCTTTGAGTTGACCCGTGCAGATACCAGAGTCAATGCCTCTGGGACTCTCTCTGAGCGACGCAGGTCTGGGGCTCAGCCGGGCGTGGGCACTTTTTGGGGCTGTCCAGGTGGTATGTCGTAGCCAAGGCTAAGAACGACAGCAGTAGGACCGCAGCCCCTGGACCCGGCAGGAGCTGGTCAAGGGTCAAGGCCCCGGCAAAGCGGGCATGGCTGTCTCCTGTCTCTGTCTCCTGTCACCACAATGGAACCAGAGTAGCAGCAAAGTGATGGAGACAGACGGCCAGTTACAGAGACTCAGCCGACATGGCAGGACTGGAGAGGGCAGCTCGCCTGGGGTCATGGGGCTGTTGGGGACCCACCAGAGACCACGCAGCATGACACACTCAGGTCTC
>NW_006438073.1:6994316-6995586 GCF_000325575.1 Pteropus alecto
CAAGCAGGCCCGCCTGAAACTTTTTTTTGGACAGTTTTTTTAGACAAGGCAACCCTTGATTGACCTCACAGATTGCAAGGATCTTGTCAGTTTATAATCCCTTATTTTTTTTTTTTTACACCTAGAGCACCTAGTCTTCCTAGGTGGTCTCCCATCCACCAGGCCCGACCCTGCTTAGCTTCCGAGATCAGACAGGATCGGCATGTTCAGGGCTGCGTGGCCGCAGACACCACTTGAGACTTTTAACCCTTTCCTCAGCTACTTGCCCAAGCAGCCTCTTTTCATCAACTCTGTTTTTGAGCCAGATTTCAATGCTGGTAATTTTCGTAGCATAAAATTATTATTGTCCATATTTTTATATAATTTCATTCTCGTATCTAACCTCATAATTATATTTTATAAATACAGCAAAATAGATTTAGGCCTTCAGCCTAATTTTTTTTTTTGGTGTAATGACCTTTTTTGTGTAATATCAAAGTAAACAAATAATTACAAAGATGAATTGTCAATAGGAAACAGAATTTATAGATCTGGATTATTATTTTAAATCTATGAATTCTATATTTTATAGATAACTAGATATTGTGATTTATTTTTTAAGTCGTCATGAATCAAAGAATCAAAGATAAGCAGAAATTGCTTAAATAGATATTATTTCAGATTTCTATTTCTCATTTTTCTGTTCTCATGCATAATTGTGAAATTCTACAGTTTCACATTAAAAAACAAAAAACAAAAAACAGTCTGACCAAAAGAGAAGAGATAAAATCGTTATATTTGAAAATTCTAAGGCCATGTTGAAGGAGAGTAACTGGGAGTTAAAAACTGGGTCACAATAAGAAACAAAATAGTGTTTGTTTGTTTCTATTCCCATTCGTTCCGCGGTAACCCTAATCCTCCGCAAATTCCTCCAAATATCTGAATCACACGGTCTTTTCAGCTTCCATTTGATTTCTGCCAATCTTTCCCTCTCCTGCTTCATCCAGCAAGAGGATATCTTTATAATCGGCCCATGGAGCCATCTCAGCCCCTGCCCACACTCTGGTTCCTGTAGTAGAGCCCCCCGCTGAGAGCCTTACACCCACCCCACCCAGGCGGGAGTTCTCTCCTTGGTCTGGACAAGATCTGCCATGACTTCTGGTCTAGCCCCACGTCCAATTCATACTCTGGGGGCTCCGGGGGTGATGGCGAGGAGTCCTCATGCTCATCCCTCGCTTGGGTTGCCAGGAGAGGAAGCAAGGCTACCCTACAGTCCCTTGAAACCTTTTAC
>NW_006438073.1:6995598-7024230 GCF_000325575.1 Pteropus alecto
GCCAGACTGCAAAATTATCGGATTAACGAGTACTGCAGTACTCAGATTTGTTCTGCCTGTCACCCGCCGGTGCATTTGATTGGGACCTTAGACTCGAGCTGGGGCGCTGTCACACTTGATTTTAAAGTCTTCCTGAAATACGTAGGACACCGAGCTTACAGACACAAACCTAGACTTAAATCTCAGTCTTTGTGTTAACTGAGTAGCCTTAGACAAGTCACTGCATCATTCAAAGGCCCATGGTGTTGACCGTTGATGTTGACCTTATTCTTGGAGGGCATCTGTGGTCATTTGAGAAGATAATGCGAGATCGGTGATGGATGCATGGAAGGATGGATGGGTGGAGAGGGAAACGGATGGATGGATGGATGGATGGATGGATGGACAGACAGACAGACAGATGGATAGAGGAGGGACACTGTAAAGTACTAGACAAGGTAAAAGCATCTATTAAGCATCTCCTCAGTGTGTGGCATGTATGCTGGTTGTACAACATCTAAAAAAATTAAGAGACCTAGTTTCTATCCTCAGGGGCTGACATGTATGACAAGCGCTACAGGGTTACAAATAAAATGCAGGGGAGTACGGCTCGATAAATTCCAGACAGGAATCTTGAAAGGGTCTGCTGAAGAAAAGCCATAGAGAGGGCTTCGTTTTCTCGAGATGAGCACTAAATGCTTTCTTGGTAGAACAGCCCAGCAAAGATACACGCACAAAAAAACACCAGGAAGAAAGCAGCATGTGTTCAGAAAACAGCCATGTTCCATAGACCCAGGGTGCAGACAGGGACCAGAGCCGAGGAGCAGAGGGCACGAAGGCCTTGAAGATGCCATAGGACAGAGGCTTGACTGGAACCCAACGAAGACCAAGCCGAGGAGTTTGATTTCACACCGAGATTCAAGGAGGAACAACTCACAGGAAGTGACTTCATTCACTGATCTCCCGCCCCTTGCGTATTGTTGCCTGGAGGCACTAGGTACTAGGAATACACTGGTGAACTGGACTGGCCCTCCCCTCAAGGAGACTGCTGCGTGGTAGGGGGAAATGCACAAAGGCACCAGAAAACTCCACCCTCACGATAAATGCTGTGACGGGGTGAGCGCAGGCACCCGGGGGGCCGGCGCTGGGACGTGAGTGCAGCTTGGAGTCTCCCCTGCCTTGCCCACAGCCTTTGGGGAGGGAGAGAGCGTCGCCGAATGGGGCCACTGGGACGAGAAAGCGCTTCAGACACAGCCATGGCCCAGGGGGCAGGTCGGGAGCTCACTTAGGACAGATGGAGGGGCGAGAGGCATCCTCGCGTGCACAGCACGGCAGCTTTTTTAAAATTTTTACCAACAGGGTTAAATACAGAACGTACTGAAAACCTTTATCACTCAGCATAACACGAGTTTTCCTCTTTGGTCTCCTCGGGTTTGTCAGTGAGCCCCCTTAGTTCCTGCCACTTGCAGATTTCCCACCGGGCAGATGCGGCGTCTCAGGTAGCGCAGCCGCCCACGCCCTCGGCCGCAGGAGGTCGGGTTTCCACGCCGGTCCTCGCCCAGAGCGCGCAGCCGCTTTGGGCTACGGTTTGGGCTCATTTTCTCTGCATCTGCGACCCCGCCACTGACTTCCTTCTCTCCCCGCTTTCCCCTCTGACTGTCTTGTCTGTTCCATTTGCCCTGCACATCGGAAAAAATGTAGATGAGAATCAGCTCTTTATTTCAACGGCAGTGAAAGAATTATTTTGTTAATTGGCGTATTGATATCCCAAGAACCGTTTACTGTGCCAAGTTATTAGGGATAAGTAGACGAGGGGCAAATTAAACTTTGAATCACCTGTTCCTTTGGGCAAAATACATAAACCAAATTGACTGCAACCAAATGTCATATTATTTACATGGCGTTCACAATTTATTTTCCAGAAATGTGCTCAACAAAAGATTTGAATTTGCTCTTCAGCGTATAATGGATCCCACTTAATAGTGACGCTCTCTGTGTGCCCTTCTCCCTATAATTAAATCACATGGAAAAATGTCACAAAGCAAAATAAAATGTATTTATTTCAGCCGTATCTTCCCACAGCATGACATGAAGTCTGAAAAAAGAATCACTAAGCATTTTTATGCCATCTGTGCTGGTAGGGGACACATTCACCAAGCATGTCACTGTAAAATATTCCATTTTGAATTAAGCACAGTCTACTTATTACTATTATCCACGTCTGACACACAATAGTCCCCTGTTCTTATGCAGTATTTGTAGCCCAACTAGCCCACCACAATATCTTTTACTGGATTTCAAGAGACCCCAAAGAGGAATCATTGATTATCCATATTCATGTTAAAATTCCCATGCTTCCCCATCTGGATGAAGTTCTGAAAATATTTCCCAACGATTGAAATTACAGCTTCCCATAAGTAGAATATGGATCACTGTGACAATTTCAACAATCTTGCTATTTGGGGCTGATAATCCTGATTGCAGAAGGAGAACTAAACCTTCTCGAGAGTCAAAAAAGCTGTTGTTTCAGTTCGTTTATGGAGCAAAAAAGTGATACCCATGAAAACTTCTACTTTTCCAATGGACTAAACCTCAGGCTTATCCTCTGCCATTGTTATGGCTCGATTTTATGAATACTTATAGAAAATTCTATTTTCTGTGTTCAGTGAGGCCTTTGCTTAGTTTGTTTATGAGATGCACAGACCCTGTAAGCCTTTCAGGGGGCCACCCGATGGACTCAGCGGAGCCCCGGGTGAACTCAGAGTTCTGGGTGAACACGGCCCTTCCCCCAGTCTGCATCCCCCCGAGTTTTCTCCAAGGTGCCGTACATCGTGGCATTGTTTGGAGACGTATGAATAGTGAATTGGAACATTCTTTACACAGTAAAAGTATTTTATAACTATGTTGAGCTCCTTCTAGTTACAAATCTTCCCGAGTCAATAATATTCATGTTAAAACTTTCAAACCTCACTAAATTAAGAAGATATGATTTACTTAAAAATAACTTAACATAAAATTATACCGTCTTGGTCATGACTATACAGAAAAGCTATGACTTTTCTAAATAAGTAAATTACATAGTTTGTTGTTAAATCATGGGCTGTGTTTACCGGTCTTAACTACTCAAAAGTCTGGAAAGATGTAAAGTCCCATGGTTTTTAAAGTCCCACTTTTCTTTACAGCCAACCCTGCTAGCTCCCATCAGTCATTTTTGACAGTGATAATGTAGTGAAAGTCACTTGTAAACTATTAAATGGGACACGAAAATGAGCCATTGTCACTAATAATATTATTATCGTTGAAACTGTGGCAGTTACTCTTTCCAGCATCGGTCCTGGAAGTTCCCGCGTGAACACGGTGGTGTTACATTTTTCTGTGGTGTTAAATGGATCATTTTAGCATTCTTTTATCCCCACTGCGTTTGAACTTGACCTTAAGTCAAGTTTTCCGTCTATGGCCTGTCTGTCCCTCACGTCATGGCTGGCGGGATCGGAATGAGAGGTACCAGAGCATTCTACAGGAAGTAGGATGGGCGGTCCGACAAACATTTACCAAGGCAGCAAATTATTTCTTCTTTAACCTTCTTCTAATCTAAACAAACAAACACACACACACACACTCACCTGAGAAAGACTTTGACCACATTTCTTTGAAAATGGTACTTTGCTTCTGCCCAGCTGTAAATTCCTTATCATATTTACCTCTTGGGCTGAGCTCGGGGTTTCAACATGTTGAAAGGGAAGACAACTTTCCCCAAAAGGAAAAAGGAAACCATTTCAAAGTTCTGACTTTTATTCCTGTGAGCCATATTTTCTGGTCACCTACACTGAATATTTTTAAATGAGAATTTCTGAAGTGTTAAATATTTATGACTCTGCTTTTCCTTCCTAACTTTTGTGCAGTACTGGAGATTCTGGCCATAATATTCTAGCACAAAATTAGATTAACGTTCAGTTTGAAAGTTTACGTACTGATTTTGCCAGCTGCAAAGGATGTCAATATTTGAGTAAAAGCTGCCAGGACGAAAGCTAATACAATTCAGTGGTACACATGGTCACGTCCTCTTTATTCCAAATCCGGAAGAGTAGAGGTGTCTACATGGTCCTGATTTTGTTATTGGTTGATTTTTCTCTGCTAAACCGTCTTTAGACCAACTACCGTGAAAACCCCAAAGTGTGAAGTAGCGTCGATCTGAATGAAAAGTTAATTGTAGTTGTACATTTTTTTAAATGAATGAAAATAGCGATGACCAGGATACATTCCATTCTAGGAAATATTATGATGAAGTTCCGTGCAGTGCATGCATTCCCACTGGACATCCAGGAGGCTCATCTAGAGTACAGGAAGCGCCCTTCCTCAGCCTGGAGGAAGGGAGGAAATGCTTGCGACGGCTGCCTGTGCCCTTAAATCCTTATTAAATAGCTTTACATTAAGGGTCACGTGCCTGCAGTTTTCTCCAGACGCCACCAGAGGGTGATCTTCCATTGTTGGTGCCGACCCAGAATCCTCTCCTCTCCTTAGAATCTGGACACGCGTCACATGTCACTCAATGATAAACCTTAGCAGCATAGTCCACTGCCGTAGGGTTGAGGCATCTTTTATTCTAACTGTGCTTCTCGCGCCCGAGGACTTGAAAAAGAGCCTGGCGTCAGACAAAAACACCTCGCCATCGGCTTAGACCCCTCCACGGTGTGCGCTGCGGGGCCATCTCCCTTGCTGTCTGTCCCGCACAGCGACGTTTGCGTCCACCGTCCCCACATCAGCCCTTCGCCCTCCCCCGTCTTCTCGAGGGCGCTCCAGGGCCTCCTCCTTGGCCACTGGGGCGGTTCTCCCGATTCCTTCTCTCATTGTCCCTTCCCTCTGCAGCCGTAGCCCGGACTGAAGCGGAAATCCCCACAGCACCCTACAGCGTAGCTGCCAAACGCCCACCCGGCAAAGGAACCTTAATGTAACCCGAAAGGGTCCCGCCTTCTGTTGGCTCAGCACGGGCCGCTCAGAAATCGTTGGGCTCGCGTTCTGCGAGCCAGGAGCATGAAGACGTCTGCGCCAGCTCGTCCTCGTCGTGACGTAGCTTCTCGAACTTTGCTTTTACACATCGGAAGATCAGAAAAGCAGGTTCTGCCACGGTGTTCAAAGCGAAGCAGCACGCGGGGTGGCCACGTCAGGACTCCATTTGGCGGACGAAGAGCCACTACCACGGACGGTCGACTGGGAAGAACTTCGAGGAAACTGAGTCGAGATGCGAGGAAAAACGCAAATCAAAGGGAGGAGCCCAAGGGAGGACAGCCGGGCGCCGGCAGCTAACGAGAGCCCGGCCCTGCGCTAAGCACGTCGCCTGCTGTGTCTCTTTTTACCTTCAGCGCCCAACGAGGTCGCGTTATCGCTGTTCCCAATTTACGGATGAGGAAACCGGGGCTCAGAGAGGCTGAACGATCCGCCCAAGGTCGCCCGGTGCTGGAAATGGGCCTCCGACCTCGGCCTGTCCTCCGAAACACAGGACATCGGCCACCCCCAGTGACATGTCAGGAACGTCCCAGCAAGTACAGCTTCTCTCGAGTGCAAAAAGGTTCCAAGTTCATTAGAAGGAACCTTCCCCCCAGCTTCTCACGACTCCCACGTCCGTGCTGGTCGGCGTGGCCCGCTGGGCAGGGACGAGGCGAAGGAACCGGGTGTCTGTAGGGCTGGAAGGAGGGGAGGGACGTGCGGATTGGGACAGGATGGCTTGGGCGGGCTCGGGGCTCCGTCACGAGGGTCGGCAGCACCGCCCTGAGCGCCCCGTCCAGGGAGCCAGGAGGAGCCAGCGCCTCTGGGGGCCAGGTGCCCGCGGAGCGGCCTCCCCGTCACAGACGCTGACACGGGGTTATTTTCACACTGGAATACGTCGGAAGGCCGTGACTTGGCGCACAAAGCCAGGGACCTGTGCCACGTTAGGGCCCTGTCTGTCCTCGGTCGTCTCCTGGGTGAGAGCCGCAGTTAACATGCAGATGACAAAAGTGCGTTCCAAACGCGGGAATGTCTCGTTATCATCCCGAGAGAAGCTCCGCTTCCTCTCCTGATCGAGCCCCAGTTATTTTAGAGCAAGGCCTGCGCCTCTTGGTTTATACTCAGACCTTGCGAACTGCTTTTAAATGTCTGAGTTCGCAGCCAGCTTTGGACTTTCGCGGCCGTCCTCCCTCGGTCAACTCCGTGTCCTCCCCCTCAACCCAGATAAGCCCGTCTTGACTTCACACGCAGCTCTCTAAGTGGAAGTCACCACAATACAACACGGGTAACCGGGCTTCTTTCTACATCCGTCCTCTTAATTGCTGACTTCACACGCAGCTCTCCAAGTGGAAGTCACGGATACAGCACGGATATACAACACGGATAACCGGGCTTCTTTCTACATCCGTCCTCTTAATTGCCAGGAACTGTGTCGTGCGTAGGCATAAGGATAAACAGCCATTTGCCCCGGAGAGAGCCTGTTTGACCCCGGTCCTTGAGGGATTTTTATTAGTGTCAACACACAACCTGAGATATAAACGCTTCTGCAGATTTTTTCCCCAGGAAATAGAAGGCAGCATCATCGATGAACACAATCCGTTGCTTCTTCCGCCTGTACTGGGTCCTGACGCACACGTGAGGGAGCTGGCCTTGGGGCATCGGGAGACGTGGGTTCAGGGCACGCTTCCTGCTCTGAGGATCTGCGTGATCCCCAGGGCATTCCAGGCTCTTGACTGCAATTCGTAATTCCTAAGACAGAGATTAGATTTCAAAATATTCATAAACTTTAACATATTCTTGTAATTCTAGGAATTAAGCCTAAGAAAATAAAAATGGTAAGAGACTTAAGTACTGAGGTAGTTTCAATTTGCTTTTAATAATAGTGAGAAAAAGGAAGTATGGAAATGGTTACTGTTTTATTCCTATGATGGAATATTATGTTGCCATGTAAACGAGTGAAAACACTTTAAGGACATGATATAATCATCATGATGTAATATTAAGTAAGCAATCAAGGTATAAAAACATATAATATAATCTTGACAGTGCACTGATATGTGTGTGTTTTAAAGTCACACACCTACATGCACACGCACACACGCACACACAAGTTAAGGACATGCACTTAAATGCCAGTGATGCTTATTTCTTGGTAGGAAGAGTAGAAACGATTGGTTTTTATTTTTTATCATTACCTTCGTTTACCATCTCCTCCATAATGAACTGTACAGTCAGACGGAAAAAAAAAGTTATTTTAAAAATACTAGACTGGTCTCGATTATCTCTAAATTTCTTTACAATTCTAAACATCCAGTCCATTTCCAAACCAATAAAAAAAATTCAAAACTAACGGATAGGTTTTGGAGTTCCAAGGACAGTTGCCTCTCGGATTAGACGCGTGCTGTGCGAGCACTCCGTCCCGCCGAGGCGAGGCCGTGGGGAGCTGCACCCCGGGCTGAAGGGTTCCACGATGCCTTTTAGAGACCACAACGCGACCCTCCTCGCTCGTGGCGCGGGAAAGCCTCTCTCCTTCATCTTCGAGCTTTCGAATCCCACAGTACAGTGGGGTCGCTCTACCCTCCGTAAGAACCATCACCAGCCTGGCTCTGCTGCCCGCCCCCCACACACACAGCCCCAGTGAGTTTTGCCTCGAGGCCTCCAGAACATGGGGTGGGGACTCAAGTCCCCGCTTTTCTTTTTGTAGAAAATCCATTTAAGGTGACTGCCTCCGCACTACAAAGCGAGGGAGTACCTCGGTGGGCGTCCGTAAGTTCCCAAACCAGCCGGTTCCGCCCACACTTGACCAACACTTCGTGAGTTCCTAGTTTAAACTTGAAGATCGAGCTTTGGTGTGCACGCCTTCCAGACCTTACGTCACCGCCCTGGGCCGCCGGTGTCAGGGGGTGGAAGGCAGAGAGGGTGGCCCAGCTCCCTGGAGAGCAGGCAAGGACTCCGAAGCAGTTAAGCAGTTCCTCGCCCATGGGCTCGTGGCTCAGGGGTGTATGCCATCCACGGTGCTGCGTTCCAACAGTTCTACTTACCTGCACAAAATTTCTTTCCCCTGTTACTTGGAGAGTCACGTGACTCTCCACGCTGAGCACAGACCAGAGACGCGGGAACTTCTGCGTTAGACTCAAAATCTCAGGTCCCTAGAGCCTGGCCACGGGTCCGCGGACACTTTATTCTCTTGTGTGCCAACCAGTCTATCTCGTTGTCTCCTGGCAAAACTGAGCCAGAGCTAGCTCATGGAAAGGGGTCTCTATTTCAGGGACCGTACGGGAAAAGCTCACAGTCCTCTAGAATTTGTCAGTTGTCACTGTCGGAAAATTATTCCACGTATTCAACTTAAGCCTCACAGAAGAGTTTGCGAGTTTCTTGTTATTCCATTGTCATTCGAGGTGGAAAACAGCAGCGGGGGGCGGGCGGAGCACTTCATCCCTATGGCCTCGTGCAGCCCCCACCACGAACATGGGGAGGGGGCCCATGTTTGTCTTTTGATACGTAAGGACGCTAAGCCCGGAGACGAAAGCACGGCTAGCTAGTAGCAGGGCTGAGCTGTCACCCAGGCCTGCCAGCCTCGCCTGCGATGCCATGTGGCTGTGTCCTTTAGTTTTGAAATTGTAAACGGTTTGTTTTCCTTCTTTCTTCAGCTTCCTTAGGGGAGACCATTCCAGTCTCTCGTCCTGTTTCCTGACCTGGGACACAGTCCCTCTAAGGTCACTGCTGCTGTCTGTTAGAAGTTCCAGTCTAGTGTTTTCCCCCGGGAGGGCCTTTTTGGGATAACCGGGTTTAGGCTGGGGAAAAGGGAGAGTTAATTTTAAAGCCTGGGGGAACAATGCCAGCTCCCAGATCTCTTGGGGGGGTGGGTGGTGGCACGATCTGGTTGAGAGGGGGTGGAAGAGGCTTCTCTTGGAGCCATGTGTGCAGAGCCGGCACAGAGTGTCACTTGGATTCTGCATTTATTTGCATTGGCTTGGCCGGGGAGCTCTAAGAAGGCTGCATGGAGTGGTTAAGGAACCCCCTACCCCTCCCCCCAACCACCCCCACACACAGCCACCTTTGTCACTGACGTTCCTGAGGAGTTTGGGTAAGAGTGATTTGGGGTGGAATGGCTCCTGGATTTCTCCGGTAGCCAGGGGGATGCACGAAAGCACTCACCACTGGGAATCGGGCCAAGCGCTTGCTGGGGTGCACCGTGGTCAGCGGGAAAGGGCCACATGCCACGTGGCCTGCAAGGTGCACCCTGAACCAGGATTTTCCCGGTCCCGGTCCGTTATTCTGTGTAACGTGACGAGGCGTAAAGCCAAATGGGGCTTGAGCGACACCCACCAGAGGGGGCGGGGAGCTCTGCTTGCTCAGGCAGTCTTTTCGTTGGTGGGTTCTAGCATTTTCCGTTTATAAGCCAACGTTTCGCTTCCGGGTCATAGTGGATCGCAAGGTAAACGGGCCTCTTCAGTTCTGCATGTCCAGCCTCGGATGCCGGACTCGTTCCTAGCTGGATGCTTCATCCTCCTCCTTGTCGCCCAGCGAACAGTCCGTCCCATTTATTTCTGAGCCCTCGACCTCATTTCAGGATGTTTGCTTCCCAGTCAAAACAGCCTTACTCGACGAATTCACAAAGCACAGGTAGATGCGTTGACAGTGAGTGTGACATCTCAGCTGCTCTACCTCACTTTTCCCTCCAGGTGCAGGTTTGGGTGGTCAGACCGCAAACAGCCTCAGTCTTTGTTTTGGGAGTTACTCCATTCCTTCAGGTGGCCATGCCCGCTCTCGGACGCTGAGGGTGGCAGGACGAGTCTACGACCCTACCCCTGAGTCTCTTGCGGTTACTGTCGCATCAAGGAAAGTTATGCCATCTGTAGGCTCGGTCACGAAAGGTGGCCTCCCTGTTCCTGAGCAGTGACGCTTTGACCCAATAATGCAGAACAAGGAGTCTCTTTATTTATCGGCTCGAGGCGCGGGACAGCAGCCTGCCGCGCCTTTGACGTCCTCGCATTATCTGTGCATCGAGTGACTATTTCTCAGACACCTACCAGGTGAAACAGAAAACGGATGGAGGCAGGACCATGCGGGTCGGGGAGGAAGAGGCACTCGGACGAAGCTGCTGTCTCTACGGAGACGGCCATCGCGTCCAGCAGGTACCTTGTCCAAGGTCTGTGGAGCGATGCCGCTGAAATCCACTGCCACCTGGCTTCAGAGATGACAGCGGCATCCCCAGGACGTTCCTCCCAGCTTCGCGAGCTGGCGGAGGGGAAAGACAGGGTCCGGGCCGAGGGACAGCACGAGGAGAGGCTTTGGACGTGAGCAGCACACGGCAGCGATGGCCACATGGAGGACAGTGGAGAGACAGGAAGTAGAAGAGACACGAAGGGTGTTCGGTGGCTGCCTGCGGACCCGTCCTGGATGCCACAGGCAGTAAGATGCCACCGCGTCTTTGCAAAGATGTGCGTGACTGGTTTGCTGACGCTGGATGAGCCAGGCTGGAGGTGACAGCTGCAGCCAGCGGACAAAATAGGAGGCTGAACCAAGGCGGGCAGCAGGGGAGCAGGGGGCAGTGGGAGACAGCTGCCAGCACACTTAGTGCGCAGTTCATTATCTAGAAGGTCAAGGGGAGATGGAGGGGGAGGGAGGCTTGGGAGCGTCCACATAAAGCCAGTAACTGCGGACGTTAAAGTGAACTGAATTACCCAAGTAAGCCTGGTGGTGGGAGAAGCAGATGGAGCCCAGGGCGGTTCTGGGCGTGAGGGGCAGGGGGTGGCCGAGCGGGGTGACGTGGGTCAGGGCCCGGGAGAGCACACCAGACATGCCTGTGTCAGAGAGGCCCCAGAGCCAGGTCTGGACAGAGGAGAACACCGGACACCCAGCCCAAGGACAGGCTCCAGGCTGCGGCCTTGGGCCACGCGGCCTCCGGGAGAGAAGTCACAGCAGAGCGGCAGGACCAGAGGGCCGAACACCGACCACCGGCGCCGGATGATAAACCCCTCTGGGAAAATGGTGATGATGGGAAGAGCCACGGATGGCTAGGGAAGAAATCGGAAGCAGGATTTGTGTGTGTGCGTGCGCCCATGTGTGTGTGCTCGTGTGTGTGTGTGTGCACACGTGCCTTGTGCACACCTGTGTGTGCGCACCCACATGTGCACGTGTGTGCGTGTGTATCCATATGTGCACGTGTGTGTGCCCGTGTGTGCCTGTGTGTGTGCATGTGTGTGCTCGTGTGTGCATGTGCGCACATGTGCCCGTGTGCACATGTGTCTCCATATGTGCACATGTATGTGTGCCTGTGTGTTGTGCCTGTGTGTGCATGTGTGTGTGCGTGTGCACGCACATGTGTGCGTGCCTATGTGCGTGCATGTGTGTGTGCACACCCATGTTTGTGTGCGCGCCTGTGAGTGTGCCCGTGTGTGTGTGTGCGTGCGCATGCACATTGTGTGAGCGTGTGTGTGCGTGTGCGTGTGTGTGGAGACGTGACCGTGTTCCCCAGCCAGCAGTCTCACAGATGGACCCAGGCAAGCTTGGTCCTCGTCAAAATCCTTCTGTGGCCTCGGACGTTGTCCTCGCTCCCCGTCGCCGTCATTCGGCCCACACTTGTCTTCCTCGCTGGGCCCTTTGTTCAGCAAGGGCTGGGATCAGCTCTATCTCGTCCGCCCCCTGACACTTAAAAGAGGCTCAGACGTGGTCACTGACCAAGTGACCGACTGGAGATTCAAGACAGAGCAGGGAGCATTCACGGGAGGAGGGTCTGGGCCGGGAGGCTCCAGAGGGATGGGAGGAGGGGCATTCTCCTACCCAACGCCAAGGCTGCCTCCCACGTCTCAGTGCACCCCAAGTCGGGCAACTAGATGTCAGAAACATCCACTCTCCCCACTTCCTTCATGGCCAAACCGCTGTTTGGTTCAGGGCGCTGCCCTTGGCAGCAGGATGGGACTCGCGGCCGCTCCTGCAGCTCAGTGCGGGTGTATCGAATAGGGCGTGGCCGGGAGCAGAAGGGAAGTGTGTGGCCTTCTGCTGGGAGAGCAGACCTCTCGTCCTTCCTTCCTCCTTCCCACAGCCTGGAACTCAGGTGAGAAGGCTGACGCTCCAGCAGCTATCTTGGGCTATGAAGTCATCTTGCGATGGGAGACACAAGGACGAAGTTTAAGTTCAAAGTAGGGGAGTCCGATCTCCCTGTGGTTCTGTGGAGATCTTGGACTTCATAATAGCCAGACTGACTCATTCCAGACTCGTATTAACAGGAGAGAATAAACATCTGTCTCGCCTAAGCCAGTATTACGTAGGGTTTTCTGTCATAGTCAGGCAAACCTAATCTTTGCTTTTAGACACATCGATAAAAGTGCGTTGTGTGTTGATAGGATGGGCTGCGTCTCCAGGCTTCCTGGGTGGGCGCCGTAATGACCAAATGTCCACTTCGGTCTCGCCCACGTCCACCCTACAGACACAAGAGAGAGAAGGCGAAATTAGGCACAGTACTTTTCAGCGTTTCGTGGAACTCAGTGTCTCTGGTGTTTCAAATTGCTGTTCGAAGATAAAACTCTTGTGTAATATGAGCAAATTTTGATGAAATTACATGTGACAATTCCTATTTGGGTTGATAGAGCTCTTTCTCTAAGAAGGCTGAATTTCTTCTGTTCTCATAAAATTAAAGTTTTTACTTTTCATTTGTTATGCGTGGGATTTTCAAGTTGATGAAATAAGTCACGGAGACTTACCTCTCGGGACTTAATCAAATAGTTTAAGTTTGAAACTGTGGGCTTCGATTTTAGAAATGAGTAGATGTTTCATGGTACAGAGCTTTGCAGCTTGCTGTGCGTTGATGTCTCGCGATTCCTCACTCACACGCCTCACCTCGGAGGTGAGGGGAACTGGGAACTGGGAAGGAAAAAAGCAATCATCGTAGCAAGTCTTCACCTCCTGTCCCGTTCACCCGCTGCGGAGTCGCTCTGAAGGACAAGGTACACGATCCCACAAGCACCCTGGGTTCAACCCACTCATTTAGTGTTCTTTAAAAAAAAAACAAACCTTGCGTGGCTAGCTATCCACGTGTTTATGGCTCATTCCCACCTAGACTGTGAGCTCCTGAGGGTGGGGACCGTATCACACAGTGCCTTGGGACTGTCTTAGCAGCGTCTAACGTGTAAGTCCAGGAATACGATCTAATTCTACCCCAGCCGTGTACCAGTGACATTCTGAAGCCTGGACGAGTCGGCTACTTGCCCAGGGCCACCTAGACGGGCTGCCGGGCAGGGCTGGCCCACAGTCTCCTGCAGTCCTCATGAGCATTAATCCCGACACTGCTGACTCGAGCCCCCCAGGGACTGTGCGTACTGTAAGAGGTCTTCCTGGAGACAGCGGTGCCTTCGATATCACTCGTGATGTCCACTCGGCAGCTCCGATCATGGTGCCCTGTCCACGCCACGGGCAACTTGGGAGTTTTGTTCTGTTTGCCCTCATTCTTCACCTCTTCGTCTCTTTGCTTTGCATCCCTGCTTAAGGAATTAAGTTCTTTTGCTCAAGATGAAGTTTTCGCTGCCCATTTCCTGGGTACGTTTGCTTTTAAATAAGCCACTCGCCTGACTAGTACTTGATGAAAAACGAGACGCTTGCAAAAATAAACACGTCTCTCCATTTGGGGAGCATGCTGCTGGGGTCTGTCAACAAGGATGCTCGTTAAAGCATCACGAAGCCGTCACAAGGTTTCCCGCTAACGAGTACTAGCCTCAGTGACGTCATTTACTTCTACGCCCCTGCAGTGAATGATGAACTCACGTCAGTTGTTACATAGGTTTTAATAAGTAGATCACGGAAGCACAGCTAGTGTCATCGAGTTTATAAGGGCTTTTGCATGGTCACCTGAAGCAATTTAATTTCCCATACTCTCATGAACAACTTACATGGTAATTCAAATATAGAGAGAAACCACAACCTGTTTCTTAGGTTGAAATTGTGCAGAAAATCAGATTTTACTTTTCGTCCCTCAAAGATTATCCACAAATGACCAACCATCGCTGCCTCTCGTGGAGCGACAGCTCCACAGTCACATGCCAAGTGCCGCATGTACTTTACCGAATTCGTATTTTAATTTCTATTTCATGTTGAAAGTTGGGGCTTAGCAGTTTTGACATGTACCCAGGGGCGCTCAGCGTGTATATAACAGTGAGCGCATGATCTGGACATGTCTGACTCAACGTCTGTCTCTAACTGCTCAGCTTTGCAACCTTCCCCCAGAGTGAAAGCAGCACTAAGTGATTTCGTCACCCGTCTGGGTACCTATGTGGGAGATGCTGGGCTTGGGGATGCTGGGCTGAGAGATTTTTCTGCCACATTGCTAGTGGATGCTGGAACCGGGATTTGAAACAAGATGGAACTGACTCTGGTACCTGCACACCTTCCCACTTCACTACCGTGAGGGCTAAAAAAAACCCTAATACCTTTTCCTGACCTTCTAGGCTTCTTCTAGCTGGGCCACTGGTCAAAGTAACCAAGAAAAATCAATAAGAGAAGGTAAAATGTTAATCCAGGCACAAGGCAAACTCCCATAAGTATGAAAATTCCAAAGACAGTGGGACACATTGGGCATATATGACATTTTGGACAAAGGAGTAAAAGGGGAGATGACGGGGGGTCTTAGATTTCAGAAGTGAGAATGTGGGACTGACAGGTAGTTGAGGAAGAGCAGAACACACCTGGCCGGCAAGTCCTTGCTGAGCAACCTGGGAACAATGGCACGCGGAGAACCTCCCTAACGGGCACCTGCCTGAGGCCCTGTCTACTGAACTTAATAAAAGTTAGGCTGAGGCGTCCCCCTGAGATTACCTTCCTGAAGCAGGGTTTTCTCTCTGCCTCCCTTGGACAGGAAGCGGGGGTGGGCCAAAGGCTCTTTCTGAGTCTTCTGTCTATCAATAACCGGCTTAAAGTCAATACCCCCACGAGGCAGCTTCCGGTGGCAAAGCTTTGGTCCCCTCCACTAGCCCAGCGTGGGCTGTCCTGTAAACTGAGGGTTGGCTAAAGAATACACGATACCGCCTTGTTAAACGGGAAGTGTTAGCAGACTTTTACCGACACACATGGCATCTCGCTGGTCACCTAAGTGATCCGGACGGCCACTTGGGGACAGCAGAGGCTCAGGGGCAGCAAAAAGCTGAGCGGAGACAGAGATGAAAGAGCCAATTCTCAATTATTCTGTGGGCCCCTAGAGACGAACACTGTGACCTTGTTCCCAGCCCGTGTCTCATGCCAGCTGTCCTCCCCCACCCCCTTCCTTAGCCACCACCCAAGGACTTGTCCCTGGAAATGTATCCGCATGTGCGGGGGAGAGAGGACTGGAGGTTATTTGCTTTCGGTGGCAAAAAAATATATGCATGTACCTTAGCCAGCCTTCGCTCTAGAAGTATTTTGTTTTGTTTTACAAACTAGACAGCAGCGCTTCATTATTAGTCAGTAGCTGACATTGTTGATTTATTTTCCACTCGGCTACTATAAAGGTGTTTTGAACTCGCTGAAGAAAAGTCCCCGTGCACGTCACAATGACCTGAGCTCCACCCGGTTGAAGGGGAGGCACAGCCACGTTCGGGAGATAGTGCAGAATCAGGACCGAGCCCCCTCCCCCCCACATACACCCCGTTCTGAGCAGCTTTGCACTGGTGGTCCTGCCTTCAGACGGGACCTAAAGCAAAGTTCATCCTGTAGTGACCCTGTCGCTTTACTGTTCCTAGGTAAGGTTTAGTGGCTCTCGGTCAAATTTCAACTCAAATAGGTCACCTAGGAACATTCTTAGGGCTTAACCTACTTCTTGCCTCCTGTAGTTCCAACTGAGAATGCCAGACTGTTCTAGGCCCTTCGCATCCCTCTGCCGGGCCGTGAAATACCTGCCACTTCTCTCCCGTTAAGGAGCCCCCCGCCCCCCACCCCGCCGCCCCCCGTGAGTGAAGTCATTGCTCCCGCCTGTTTCTGAAGCTTCGCATTTGCAACATCGGCCGATGGGTGAAGGTTACAGAAGGAACCTTGATACTTTTTGGCTTTGCTTAGATAGTTTGTTTTGCTTTATTCTGGTTCTCGTTGAAAACACAATGCAAGAACGGCCTTCTGTCTATGAAATCAGCCCAAACAAGGCTATCGGTGACGCCGATCGTCTTCTAGCCTGAGCAATCGCCCCCATTATCTGTGATGCCAAAGCCCGGGGTACATCCCGAAAGGGGCCTGCCGTTCCGTGCGGTGTCTGCCCTGCGCACCAGTCTCTCTCACACCCCGCAGCCTTCACTGGGAGATTGTATTTAATTAGTAAAATGAAGTGCGTGAGTGCACACGGATCCGGATACGAAACAGTTCCTTACCTAAACGGAAAACTTCCATCCGCGTAATCTTATTTTATCTTCATAAGTAACCTCGTGATGTAAATAGATCCCTATTTTATGGACAAGAAAACTGAAACCTGTGGGAGCTA
This sequence comes from Pteropus alecto, assembly GCF_000325575.1. Classification (NCBI taxonomy): domain Eukaryota; kingdom Metazoa; phylum Chordata; class Mammalia; order Chiroptera; family Pteropodidae; genus Pteropus; species Pteropus alecto. The sequence goes on from NW_006438073.1 coordinate 7,011,998, forward strand.
ATCGAGTCGTGCAGGCCGCAGGAGTAACAATTGGCACAGAGCACGGCCTCGCCTGGTGGTTTTGACTCAAGTCCCAACAGGGCCCCTGCTTTGCTGAGCGTGAGGACGGGGAGGTGACGAAGGCGCGGGAGGCAGATTCCGACGGGCCGTGCAGGTGGGCGGTTTGTGGAAGGAACGCGTAGGATTCGAATAGTTCAGAACACGTGCCCACGAAACGGTGTGGCCGGTCCAGTACATATCAGCGAATGGATGAGAATGGAAGGCATCTGCGATCGGGAAAATCATCTAAAAGGGCTGAGAAGGCCCAAGTTCCCCCGGCATGGTTCGGGGACACCGCGTGGGACGCGGGCCGCGGGAGAAGGTCCGTCTAGGGAGGGAGAGGGCGGCACGGGAGGCCCTCGGGGACTGCGGAGGGCGTCGACGGCCAGGCGAGAACATGCTGACCTTGCCGGCACTTCGTTACTTTTGACCAAAGCACTTTATCCTGAAAACAATGGGAAGTGACTGGCCACTCGTAGGGAAATGACATGACAAAACTCAGTGTTTGAGGAAGATGAGCAAGCGCGAAACAAAAAACGTCCACGCGGAGCAAACGGTGCCCCAGTTACAAGAACGTCAGCCGGTGCCCCTCTGAAGCCTGCCGTCAGCCCCTCCATCAGTGGGAGGCAGTAGATTTGAAGGTCAACCTAGCTGGAAGGGGCAGAGTAATAGAAAGGAAAGAAAGAAAGAAGGAAGGAAGGGAGGGAAGGAGGGCGGGGGAGAGAAACGCCTTTAAAACTTCCCAGTCTCGATTTGTACCCGAAGAGACCTGTTCTATGGCCACTCTTTTCATTAGGATTTTTAACCTAATCAGTAGGCCTTACTAAAGAATTACAAAGCTTTCACTGCCAGGATAATTAAATGAAGTCATTTCCTAGCCCTAAAATGATCAACTATGCTTCTTTAATTAGAAAAATGCAGGCTTCTGATAAAAGGATAGCTGTAATGAAACTACGTGCCTCTTATTGATTTTATTATAAAATATTTTCTTTTTTCATTCTTAAGTCAAAGCAATGAAATGCCGATTTGGTTTAAAATAAAATACGGAAAAATCCTCGTACTGTAGGAAGCTCGTCACTCTGACGGGCACCTCGCTCGCCCGAGCAGCAGTCTGGCTGTGCCGGGACATGCTGAAAAGAAGTGGATTTAGCTTTGCCAAAATTTCGCTGTGAAAGAGTTTGCTATAACAGTGTTTTATTATATTCGTATTGAACTTCAGCCAGTTGAAAATAGAATCTCCTCACCATCCTTTTAAATTAGCCTTAAACTGCAGACAAAAGACAAAAATCAATGGGCAAATTTAGCTCCTTGTGCTCGGTTTCTTAAGAAATTTGCCCTGGTGCTAATATGCAGGATTCATAGATAATAGAACATAGAGTAATTGGGAATTTTAAAGTAGTGTTTCTTATTCAGTTTCGGTCTGTTGAAGTGTCTAGTAAGTCCCATATGTAACCGTTTCTTTAATGCTACAGGTTATGCCGAGTCTCCATATATGACTCAGTGCCAGCCCCGTAACACTGTCCCCAGTACATTATCGGTGGCCGTGACATATTATGGTGAAATTTCAAGTGTCAAACTGTAATAAAACTTTTACGAAAGAGCAGTGCCTGGATAACGCAACAACCAGTCTGTGCATCATATTTCATTAATAATCACGGAGCTCAAACAGCTGAATAGGAAAAAGAAGTGTGCATGCCTGCACGCACACGCACACACACACACTCACACGCACACACGCACACACACACACATACACACACACACACACGCACACACGCACATGCACAAATGCACACACCCGTACACACGCAAGGCACACAGGCACACATGTCTGTGCACACAGTGCATATACACGTGCATATGCACACGTGCCTGTACACCTCTGCACATGCATGCATACACAGTGTATGCATGTGCGCACATGCACATGCGTTCACACATGTACACGCATGTGTGCGCACGTGTGCACACACGTGCACATGCACAAAGGTGTTACCCCCCCACCGTTCGCACTGGGTTTAATCCTTCTAACTGTTCTAAGTGGCACAGATGCTCCTAAACAAGTCTTGGGGGGAAAAAAATGATGAATTCCTTAAAATATCCACCAGACCACAGCTAGTTAACTCAGAGTCTCACATATCTTGCCGTCCTCCAGCACTGGACAAGAGAGGTCAGCGAGCTAAGGAAATGCAGGCTGGCCTGACTTAGGGCATTAATATAAAGACATCTATGCGAAGGCGCCTGGGGGCACAGAGAGAGAGAGAAAGCTGACCATTCTCGAAAAAGACAGTGCCGAAGGCTCCCCAGACAAGCGCCCCAGTGCGTGGGAGAGAGAGAGGGCAGTGATTCGGCCACTCTGAGACGCGGTGGGCTCAGGGAGAAGGAACAAACAGTGCAGATGAGGCCGGATCACCGAAGATGTGGCTGTTCTTCTGGCCTGACACCCGAAAGGCTGAGAAGGCCACGTGGTGAGAAGAAGCCAAAAAGGTCGTTACCTGAGCGCGCGTGGTCTGTAAGACAGACGCGCACGCGGCCCCCCGCAGCCGAGGACGTGGGAAGGGGCCCCGCTTCCCGTCAGGCAGCCCCACCCCCACCCCCACTCCGCGTGGCACAGGAGGGGACGGAAAGGAGGGGTGGGGTCGCAGGTCATTTTACTGAAAAAAGCGAGTGGGAGCAACTGGCCAGAATAAGCCCGGATTGTGACAGGAAGTGAGACCAAGGCAGAAGCCGCGTCGGGGCCTGTCTGTCCCCACGGGCCGGGCGGGGCCGTGGATCTTAAGTTCGGCCTGAGCGAAGTCCTAGGATAGTGCAGGGTGGTCACAGGCAATCTGGATTTTTCCAATGAACAGGGCCAAATGATGTGAAATATCATTATTGATGATTGCTTTAATAATCAATGTATTTCGTTGCAAAGATATTATCCAATGTTTGACTAGATGATCAAAGAATTCCTTAAGGGAAAAAAAGAAAAAACAACAAATTATGGGCCAGTCGTGGATTCGTCATCTTTCCATCATGGCCTGATAGGAGCGTCAGCTTAATCCCACCTAACCTATCACATAAAATGCCAAGCGAGCACTTTAGCTTAGTTGCAGCCGTAGTGAAAATGAACTTCATGGCCATAAAGCAGGAGGGAAAAATGAACTGTTCTTTGTTTTTATGTATCTCAGCTTAGTTTCTCGATTCTAAGCGTCCAGACTGCCTTACCGGGTCCAGCCAGGACACTCGTCAGTCAGTGCGGGGGATAATTTTGTCGCGATTAGATTTAGACATTAGATTTAGAGCTGCTTCCTGGGTTGGCCCTCCTCACCACTTACTCCGCCCCCATCCATCCTAAGGCCCAGAAGATCACGCGCAGCTCCCAGGCCCGGCGGGGCAGAGGGCCACCCCCACCTGTCTCTCTCAGCCCAAACCAGACACGAGGCTCCTCAAAGGTGACAGGGCCATTCCATTGACACCAGCCCAGCTCTCACCTCGGCCTGCAGACCCTGGCCCACTGAGCACGCGTGACCTGTGACCTTCTAGAACCTTCAAGATGGGCCTGCAGCTTGTGTCATGTATCCCCTTCTCTGGCAAGCTTTCTTGTCTCCCCACTTCTGCTCGGAAGGGAGCCCCAGGGCTTGATTCCCGCCCTCTGGGCCGACAGAGCCTCTGTGTCCCCACATCCCCCGCAGCCCGTCGGCACAGGCCACACAGGCCCCTAGAGCTGCCGTGGGAGGGCAGCAGCAGGCCCCTCCGCCCTGAGGTCCCTCGCGAGCTTCTGCGGGGCTCCCTGACGGAGCTCGCGCGGTGGACCGCGCCCCGCTCAAGTCCCCGCCTCGGCTCTCACTAGGAATTTGGGCTCTTGGGCCCGTCGGTCCATTTCCAGTGGCGCTCGCCCGGGCACACCGCGTCTCCTGGCCCAGCGGAGGAAGCCGCTGCTGCGGGGTGACCGCTCAGCACCCGGCACGTGGGCCCCAGACGCAGCCCCTGCTTCCAGCCTAGTGCGACAGAATCCATTCCATTCAGCAGACCCCTGTCCCTGCCCAGAGGTGCCCTCCTGTCCTGCTCCGGGTTGCCACCCGGAAGTGTCCGATCGGCCTCAGTCCTCCGTCTTGGGGGTGGATACCAGGCGTTCACTCCCTGAGATCTTGACGACGCCCCCCCACCCGCCCGTCCCCCGACCCTATGCCCTGGCTCCCCCTTCCCTCCTCTCCTCCCTCCCATCGTCTGCCTCGCCCCCTCGCCCGCTCTGCGCCTACTGATGCCCCCCAGCTTGCGCCGCACCCCCCTGGGCGATTTCACCCTGTTCGCTCCAGGTCAGTGGTTCCCACGTCTATGCTCCTAGAAGCCCGTTCTCTCCCGAATACCAGACTTATTCGGGGCAGCCTCAGTCCAGCGTGGCCCCGATCGAATTCGCCGTCGCGTGCCTGATATTTATTAACAAATCGATCACGCCGCCGTCTCTGCTAGGACCTCAGAGCTAGCTCGGATGTCATGCCCCCGCCCTCACCACTCACATCCGGTCAACACTCCCGGCCCCGGGGACCCCGCCGTGAACGGCACATGGGGCTCTCCTCGCCCCGCCTCCACCTCCGCCTCCCTCCTGGACTGTCGCGTGCATCTCCCAACCAAGACCCCCCGCCACCCGCAACCTCACACGCCACAGAACGCCTCTCCGCGGGACTGTCATCCCGGCGGGCGCTCCTTTGGTGAAGAGGAAGAGTCCAGGTGTCGTAAGTCAGGTCGTTGGCATTTACAGGAAAAGCTTTTCCTGAACGGAGTTCTGGGATGCGTGCAGAGAGGCCCGGCTTGCCCCAAGGTGGTTCAGGAGACCCGCCCCAAACCAGCAACACTTTGTGCAGAGAGACGTCTCCCAAATCATTATTTTCTTTGGCTTGTGCGTAGTAGGCATCAACAAAATGTTTAGTCAACGTGGAATTGATTTGCTACTGCGTTAATTGTTTGCATGATGGTTGATTCCAAAACCTTGGCCTGATGAGTCACTCTGAATCAAGGGACTACGAGGTTAAGCCCCGCCCCCGCCCCCAAGCTACCGTAGAAAACCTGATGTTCTCCCTTAGAGGTGACCTCGGTAAAATTCCGACCTGACGCCATTCCCAGTCCACCCGTTCTCTGTAGGAGTCGGGCCTTCATCCTTAGTTCTGAGACCCTTCCCTTGGGAAGTGGGGCTCATGCCGCGGTGCCGGCCCGAGAGCTCGGGGGTCCCCTCTGGCTTGGCGACGTGGAGCCCGATCCTCTGGTTCCAGAGGGCGGCCTCGCCGTGTCCGTCAGGTAGCCCTTCTCACGCTTTGCCCAGTTTCAGTTTTGCCACGTGATCTGCCCCAAACTCCCCTCCGTAGTCACGACTGCAGTTGAGTTTACATCAAGCTGTGTGTGCTGCTCTCGTGTCGAGATCTGAAAAGCAGTCGTCACTGTCCATCCAGATAGGATGCGGCAGTGGGGAAGATCCCTTCATATAAGGCGAGCGTGAAGCTTAGCGTCTTTCTAGATGGTACGCGTTTGCATGTATTTACTAAGAACAAGTGAGCACAGTATGCTTGGAACTTGAAAAATGTCTTTTATGTTTTTATTCATCTAGAAGTCAATCAGCGTGCTTTCCTTCAAATTAGTGAGCCCACACCCTTTCAGCCTCATAAGATATGAGAGGGTAATTGTAAAAAGAAAAAAAAAAAGTTATGAAATGGAATGACGGTGCAGAAAACACTTCGCCAAAACAAATTAAAACGAAGATTCATCATTCGTGTACAAAGCCCCTTTGTATGATCAAAGAAAGCATCATCTGTACCACTAAGTTCTACGTCTAACGATGTTTTTGAAGAGGAGGCAGACACGAGATGAGCTGGTGAGAGTTTCGCTCACAAAGGCATCGTAGCCGTAACGATGACTTCTGGTTTCAGGCAATGCAGTTCTGTACGCGCACAGCTAGCCGGTCCGCTGGCACGGTGTTTGAAGAATCCCTTACAGATCGAGGGGGAAAAGAGGAGTGTCCCTCTCTGACCAGGAATTTGTTACGTAACACTCCAGGGAATAATAGAAGGGAATTAAATGTTTTGTGCACTTCCATTATCTGATACCTTTAAAGGCGGAATGCCCTTGACAGTCACCTATTGTAGCAAGTGCCTCAATTGACACTTTTAGTTCACAGACTGCTAGTCTCTCCCATGCTCCCTTTCATGTGAAACAGCGACACATCCCATTTCCTTTTCTGTTAGAAAACTTTACATCCCAGCTCCCCCCACAAGCAAACTCCATTTTGGTTTCTTCGGGAGAAGGTACAAATGAGTTTTGTGAAAGCGTTCTTAAGTGCAGCCTTCAAACCGTTAGCATCAGTAGAAAGTCAGTGGCTCCCGGTGCCACGCGCCCCGTGCTGGTGACTGACGAGGCTTGCATCCACGGTCCCTGGTGTACATAGACGCCGATGCACTGGTCACCCAGGATGTGCTCCATTATCCCTTGCAGGGGCAGACTCCCAGGTGGCCTGCTGCTTGTTTTTTGTAAATTAGATCTGGTAAAGCTACAAGGCAGTATAATCCATCGATACAAAGTAGAACTAACAGAATCCAAATATAAAGAAGATTACTCGGAGTAGGTAAGGTCAATCCACAACTAGAAAGTAAGTTTCTAATGCAGGTCTTCATAATGCAACTGTGTCCAGATTTCCTTACATCGGCTTTCCCCGCTCAATAATTGGAAAATGAGGAAAAACAGCTCACTGACAGCCTAACAGAAAGTTTTTAATCTGTAAACCTTACAGGCACTGACTCATCAGTAGCCCATCAGGAGCCAGAAAACATGCCCCGACATGATACAAACAGAATTTCAAATGAAGGTGTGAACTTTCTTCAACTAAACTCGACGTCCCTGAACGTCTAATGTACGTATGTTTCTTCTTCACAAGCACAGTCGTAAAGATGGGACCCTGTCACCAAGAGTCTGCCTTGGGCCAAATGTTTGGACGTGAGGTTTCTAAGGTAAAATACTGATTAAGGAGCAATCTGGTGGGTGGGAGAGGCTCGAGAGTTCGGAAAGCCCCGTGGGAAGGGACTCGGGGACTCGTCAGGAGGAGAACCCAGCCCCACAAAGTAATTCTGAAGGGACCTAACGGCCCCCTGGCCACCACGTGGGACTTCAAAGGAGCGTGCTGTCTTAGGATACCCGGACTTCTTTTCTTAGAGAAGGTGAACATCATCTATTTTCTACTCTTATTCCGATTAGACTTCAGAGGTCAAAAATATGAACAAGAATAAAAGTTAGTGAGAACAGACTAACCCCTGCGTCTCGGAACCGCGGCAGAGTTCGCGCCAGAGCCCAGACCTAGAAGCGGCCGAAAGTGCAGGGTGCTTTCTCGTGTGTGAAGCCCCGTCCTCTGAGGTCTGAGCTCACCCCGAAAGCCAAAGCCAGCACCGAGTGACCCTCGCTTGCCCCGCTGGTTTCCACTCCGTTTTCTTTTGCCGATGATGCTCACGTAGGTGGTTGCGATGCACTTAGCCAATGCGCCTGCGCCGTCTCCCCACGCAAACTACTTATTGCCCAGATGATCTCTCAGCAAGTTCTTCGTGCTTCTGAAATAAGCCAAATCGGACATCTCCTCATTGGAGAGTAAATTTAAAATATTACTTTCATATTATCATTTTGGTGGCTTGAAGAAAACGTTACTGTTACTCGAATTCGTTTTTAAAGAGATGATTAATTAGGCCCTTGGTGCAGTAAAACAGCATAAAATATGAGCACCTGTTCCTCAGCGATCCCGTCAGGATGGACGCTCATCCCTCAGATGCAACGACACACAACCCAAATGCACCACTGCCCATTCACAGCTCCAGACCAGATCCCCTCCCGTGCTCTGAAACGAATTTCTGTTACAGAGCCCACCTGGTCTCCCCTAGGCGTCAGCACTCACTCACGTCAGGTGACGTGTCCTTCCTCTGACCCCCACGTGTGCCAGGTGTCCCGCCCCCTTCGTGCTTCCCATCCCCGTGCGGGCATCCTGGGCAGGCCCCGGTGTCTCTCACTCTGTCCTGCCCTCTGCCGTTGGCCGCTCTGAGCGCTGTCATCAGCGGGAAGTCACTTCCCCTCCTGGGCCTGAGCCGTCTCCTCTCTAGAGTGGAGGCACTCAGGTCATCCCAAGGTCCCTCTCAGCTCCAGGATTTTATGAGTGTGTCACACGGGGCGCTTTGGGCTCCACTCATCTAGCTGGCTCCTTTGTGGGCCACCCCCCACCACACACACACACACACACTTCGCTCTCACTCCTGAATGCCACCTACTCCCCACGCCCACCTTCCACCACGAAGCCCTCTGTGCCTCAAGGCTGTTCTTGAGTGGCCCCCCGCCCGCCCCGACGCAGCAACCTTTCCATCCATCTCTTCCCTCGACATTGATATAACACTTCATCGTCCCCCGTATGGGTCCCACGGTCTGCCTTCCTGCCTTGTGTCGGACCTGTCTTACCCCGCAAGGTAGACCGTAAGCTTCTTGAAGACTATGTCCCACCTCCTCTCCCTCAGCGTCCCCTCCCTGGCCAGCAGTGCCTTCAACGCAGTAAGCACTGAGGGACTATTTGTTGAATTGATTTCAATTAATTCAGTTTTTCACTGAATCAAGCAGAGGATGTCACAGGCCTGCTTTGATAAGTGAAGAAAGCACCGTTGTGCAGCTGCGGACAGTCTCTGGGGGATGGAGGGGAGAGCACAGGGAGAAGCCTCGGAAGCCAGCTGACTGCTGGTCAACCCAGGTGCCAGTCGGGAAAAATTCTGCAGTGAATGAAGGAAAGTAATAGGCACGGCGGAAAAGAATACCAACATTCTTGCAAATGAATCTTAAAGTATCATTTTTACAAAGAATACAAGGATTATTTCAGGTCCCTTGTTGACTAGTTTGTATGTTCTCCCTACAGATACTTTCAGAAAAAGACCTATTGTTTGTTTCTCTCTAGGCCGACACAGTATCCATTGTGTGTGACTGTAATCACAGCACGCATAGCTCAAAACGTGGGCTCGGGGACAGGCCGTGTCTCCCCCTCTGGTTCTGGGGACAGTGAATACTGTGTTCTTGATCTCTTACCACAGCTCTTTTGTCAAACGTTTAATGATTTCTTTCTCCGGACAAATTCGTAGTTTGTTATCAACCATAAAAGTGTCTTTACGGCCTTGTTTTTAAACATTTAAACTTCGGCATGTGTGTCTCAAGATGGGTATGAATTAAGGTGTTTATTTCACTTTAAATAGGTTTCTTCACACTGTATGAAGCTGGATTTCTCCAGTATGTGTGGCTTATGTGGAACTATATTTAGACCTAATGAAAATTTATTTTAGTATGTGTTGGTATCTTTTTAAGAGGGTGGTTGTGCCTGTCAGTCCCAGGTCAGGTGTGTCGGGAGCATCTGTCAAGCGTGAGGAGCAGACATCTGTCACTTTCTGCAGCACGTGGCTGTCACAGGCTTTCCTGCTACAGAGAGGGTCTGACACACAACTCTACTCCTGGGATTTCCATTTTTCCAAAAGCCCAAGACTTCTTAGTATTCTGTGATCCAAAACCTGATCCCAGCACCCGGAAGAGACACAAAACGTTTCTATTGTAACCTAAGAAATAGCAACTCTTCGCTCTTCCTGGTTTAAAAAATTTCAATACGTTGCTTGATATGACATTTGACGGCTTTAACTCAAATGAATATTTATAACAAAGATAAAGTAAAACAAATTCCAACCACAATGGGCGCGCAACTTCAGAGCCGTTTTAAAGTGCTCATTTTTAAGTCGGTGGTGGAGTCTACAGAGAGTCTTAATGGGCCGCTTTATACTTTTATGAATACCAAATTATAGAACTTACCATGTCACTCCAACCGTTTCCACGAGGCTTCACTTAAATTGAAGGGATAAAAATGATTGTCAGTCTTTCAAGCGCCTGGAGGAAAACCCTTTAGTGTTGTGTTTGATTTCTTTTCGAGGGCTGGTTTAAAGTTTTTAAGACAACGCGTGAGGAGTCAAGGTCAGAGTCGTCCTTCACGAAGGACGGCTTTAAATTCTCTGACCAAGGGTGGGATCTTGTGAACAGGGCCCTTCTCCCCAGGCTGTCAGACCAGGAGCCTCGGGACAGACGGTTCTTAGGAATCTAGATGTCATGTGAAGCGTGTGCAAAGCGTGCTCTTCCCTGAGAACTGGACGGGCACTCAGCAGAAAGACGCAGACACGCGGGCCTGTAGCTGAGCAGTTTCACGTAACTTTGAACTTTGTATTTATTAATTTGATGACTTTTCCACAAAGATAACTTTTGAAGTTTTCATATTCAATTAAAAGTTAAAAAAAAAAATGCTACCAGCACATCATATTTTGAAAATATTCCTACAGATATTTCTAGTAAAATGTTTTTTAAATAGCATGCATGGTTTAAACATGTCGGAAAATATATAGAATCAGAGACTACTTTAAATTCGTGTCGGATTAGGAGACTCTTTCTAAATATTAGTCGGATGGGACAACAAGCGAGGCCACCTGTGGCGCAGGTTCTGCGTCCCGGCCCACGCTCCTTTCAAAGTCCTCCGACCGCACGCTGTTCTCTATACCAAGCGATTCCGGCCGCCAGCGACCCTCGTGGCCGCTTTTACTTTCGATGTCCCAGAACTGAAGATGTGAATATCCCTCCCTCTCTCCCTCCCTCCCTCCCTCCCTTTTTCCCTCCCTCCCTGCCTCCCTCCCTTCCTGCCTTCATACCTTCCTGCCTTTATTTCCATCTTCTTCTCCCAGCAGGGCCCCCGAAAACCTGCCATCTCTAGGCGGGCGGGGTTCTTGGACGCTCTCGGCCACGTGCTCCCTGCCCATCACGCATCAGGCAGGTCTGACAAGGCCACCACTTGTCCTTTGGACTGATGGAGTTGGCTGGAGGCCACACAGCGTTTGGTGGTCACAGCGGCAAACCTGAACGGACTGAAGCGTTTGGTTCGGTTTGTTTTTTTCCTAAGCCGTGGATGCTTCACCCGTCTAAACGGCGTGTTTGTAAACACGAGGCCCGGGTGTTTTAGGGTCGTGGAAGTCAGGGCGCGCGGTCCTGCCTGGCGCCGGGGTCCCGCTGGCTGTTCAGAATCGAGCACGTTCCGCCGTCCTGCACTCCACTCTCTCCTCCAGCTGCTCGTCCCCCCTCCTCTCTCCGTACCCCCTTCTTTCTCGTCCGTGCACATCGCAGGCATCAGACATTTGAGGACATTCCAGGTGTTTCTCCTCCAAACTAATGTCTACTGACCACTGAGCCGAGTCCCCCACGCGCCTTCCCTCTGGGAATGACTGGTCCTCTTCCACCCGAGTCTTGATTGGGCGTTGACCCCCAGAGGGGGGTCCACTTCTGCTGACCCTCAGCTCCCACCACGTGCAGAACGAGGCCGCGTTTCAGAGGCGACAGCTATACCCGCACACGGTAAAGAAGTATTAGGGGTGCTCTGGCCCTCTCAGCCCCACACGGGTGAGTGACGTGTGCTTGTTTTCATATTTCATCACAGTGAATGACAAATTGTGTTGGCTAATGGTTGATTTCCTTTGTAATTCCTTACATCTCAGTCTAATCCTGACGCCGGTGAATCCAGAGAGAGAGAGAGAGAGAGAGAGAGAGAGAGAGAGAGAGCGAGCGCGCTTCTAGAGACAATGTTAACAGGACTCCCTCCTCGCCCCGCATCTCTGAGCCTGGCTCTTCACTCAGGTTCTACTTACGCGATCGATCGGACCATGGAATCTATGAAGACGTGTGTTCAGGGCACAAGAGCGTCCAGCGACCCTCCTCTTCCCTTCCTGCCAGGCCTATGACACACGGTGTCCAGCGCCGCGTCACTTCCTTTTTCCAGTCTCAAAACACCTCCCCCCCATTTCCTGGAAATACACTTCAGAGCCTCGTTTATGGAAACAGAAAATACCAAGGGACCCCACTAATACCAGTGCTACACACAGCCTCAACCGCCGAGAAAATGACTAAGAAATACTGAACCATCGAACACCCAGGCCTCCCCTCCCTTCCCTCACTCTGCTGGCCCCTCGCCCTCGGTTTAGCCTTATTATGCTTCTTTAAATGACAGATAAATAGATCACAGATAGATAGATTAGATAGATAGATGACAGGTAGGTAGGTAGGTAGATAGATGATAGAAAGATAGATAGATAATAGATAGATAGATAGATGATAGATAAATGATAGAAAGATAGATGATAGAT
>NW_006438073.1:7024516-7076641 GCF_000325575.1 Pteropus alecto
GAGATAGATAGATAGATAGATAGATAGATTAGATAGATAGATGATCGATAGATGCTAGATAGATGATAGATAGATATAGATGATAGATAGATAAATAGATAGATAGATAGATAGATAGATAGATAGATAGATAGATAGATAGATAGATATAGAGAGACAGACAGACAGACAGACAAACAGGCAAACAGACAGATAGAAGATGGTTTACCAAGTGGATAAATGACAGAAAATATAAACGGGAAAGATATGAGCGAAGGAGAAAATCGAAGTAGAAAAAAATTAGTTTAATTTGTGGCTATTTTACTGAACTTTTAAAAACTTGAAACTGAAATCTTCAGCATAGTTTCCCGCATCTAATCGGTGGGTATTAAGGTTTCTTCGCAAGAAGAAATTTTCCTTCAAATACAGTTATAACTGCTTTTCCATTAGTGCTAATCAATTCTCATCTCTGTGGACAATTCTGGTGCCTTCAGGTGTACAAATCTATCCTGAAATCAGCTTTAGCTATAAAGGAAGGAAAAAGTACCGTCTGTAAATGCTTTTGTCTAGAGGCGTGTCATCAAAATAGAGTCCCCCTCACCTGCTGTCCTTATGAAGCTGGTGGCTCTTTTCTATTCTTATTTTAAATTTTCTCTCTTTACCTTCCGTTTTAAGGGAATTGGCCAGGGACTCATTCAGAGCAAGGGCGATCTTGTTTCTCAGAGGAGCATAGAATGAGCCACATCCAAATGGAGTTTAAAAAAGAAAAAAATAGCTCTCCAGTCCGTGTCAACGTCACGCAGCAAAGAGTGCAGGCACAGTGTCATCTTAAGTGCTTTGAGACCCAGAAGGCACTGCACGGAGCTAGGGGACTTTATTAATGTCGCGGAGGAAGGGGTTTCCAGACACAAGTTTACCTGTGACTCTCCTGACTTCATGCTGTTGTGTGCCGACGCCTTGAGGGAAACTGGAATTAATGGAGAACCGTTTATCTGGGAATACGCTTTATTGAAAGAGCCATTTTTATCTGGTCTTTTAATGTGGCACATGTTCTGACCAAATGAGAGGATTGGAATTATTTGTTTATTAAAATGCTTTTCAGAGTTTTCGTATAATCCATATTACCTGTTTTGATGATGAGAAGTGCTTTTTTTTGCTGATATAGTGAATCAAGATAGCTCAGTACGTTAGAAAGTATCATCTTCAGAGTTAATTCGTTCGTTGATCATTTGTCCAAAACACGGTACCAAGTCCCTAGGTCGTAACAAAGATAGGAACGAGAGCAGCGTCTCTGTTCTGTGGTGTCGAGCCTGCCCAGGCGCTCACCTGAGCCTGCTTCCTCTTTGCACGTGCATTTACACGACTCATCACATCATCCTCACAGCTCCGTCGGGTGGGTGGCACTGCTGTCCTCGCTTTGCAAATGATGACAGTAAGGTACAGAGATGCTAAGAAGCATGCCCAGGGTCACATGGGGGGCCCAGGGGGCCAGGAGGCACTCCGAGGCAGTCTGGCAGCAGAGCGCGTGCGCCTAGGCACAGCGCCGCGGGAGATGCGTGCGCCCTGCTCCCCAGTGCAGCCCCGGCGACACCTGCCGCATTGTCCGGCAACGTGAGAGGCCCCTGACCCGGCAGTGAGCGCGGAGACATGCGGGCATCCAGCGCAGCCGGCCCGGTTCTGGGCGCTTGGAGAGCGGAGCGAGGACGGGCTTCTTGCCCGCGCGCACGCAGCCTGGCCCGGTGGCCGGACCGGGTGGCCAGGCCCGGTGGCTGGGCCCAGTGGTCGGAACCGGCGCACCATCGGCCGGCGGTTCTCATCTGCATTCATCAACCGCAGCAGCGCCCTGCACGCCTGCACGCTCACGGAACTCTAGAGAGGGGGTGCTGTTATTATTCCCATCGGCTGCTGGGGAGCTGGAGCCCCAGGGGTCAAATATCCAGGTCACGGTCACACGGGGAGAAACGGCAGACCCCAGACCCAAACTGAGCAGCCCGCCCAAAGGACCTCGCCTTAACCCCTACGCTTGGTGCCTCCCAGGTCCCTACCGCCTCGGAGAAGAGGAGTGAGTGGGGGCTGGGGGACAGAGGGGTTCAGCGTGTGGCCAGGTGGAAATGACAGCGAGAAAGAGTGCCCGAGGACCCCGTCCTCACCTCAGAACGCACCTCCTCCTCCCCCAGAGCTGTGGCTCTAAGCCTGTTACATACGCACGTGCCTGTATGTGACGTGTGTGTACACAGGGACGTGTGTGTGTACACCCGTTAGGGATATGTGTGCATTGTAGGCGTTATACACCTATATTGCCATATTGCTGTGTGTAGTAATGGCTCAGGCATTTTAAATGTTAAGTGGCATCATTGTATATACATCCTTCTCTGAGACTCGCCTAAAGATATAAAACATCCGGCCATTAAAGAATAGAAAACGATAACATTCATCCGGCCATTAAAGAATAGAAAACGATAATATTTTAATATTGAAGTGTTATTGGACATGTGACACTCGGAAGGGCAGCAGGGGAGAAACTGCTTCGATAAAGACTGAGGACACGGGGCATCTTCTACTCACCTTTGTCTGTTGCCAGTTTTGAGTCTGTCTATAGTTTTTATTTTAAAAAATAGGGGAGAAAAAAAGCGAGGCAGCTAAATTTCTCTCTAATATGGAAAAGCCCTGGGCCTGTTACTTCCGTAGAAACGTTGGCACAACTTGGAGCGGGAATTTCTCTCCTGGAGCAAAATCAGACACTGGGACATTGGCACCCGCTCAGGATGAGACCCCAGCATGCACGCACACACACACGCACGTGCACACGCACACGCACATGCACACACACACACACGCACACACATGCACACACACGCGCACATACACGCACACACACACACACACACATTTACGCGTCTTCCCGCTGTGACCGTATTGTCATCTTCGCAATGAAGCGTGCCATTTTCGTGGTCTGGCGCCACGTCCGTCCCAACGCCACATCGCCTCTTCCTCCCAGTGACTCGTCGGCTGCTCCTGAACAGACACGCAGTCCACGTGAAGCCCCTTCTGTGCCTTTCCTTCTGCCCGAGGGGCTCTGTTTCTTTTCTTTTCTATGCGTTATTAGGGGGAGAAAATAATTCAAGACCTTCAGACGAGCATATCGGATTAGGGAATTTTAGCCGAAAGATCTGATTTGCGGGCTGCGAAACGTAAGGGGATCCACGACGGCCATTTTTCATGCGAAAAACAAGCACATTTTCCTAGGAACAGCCTGAGGCAGAAAAATACTAGCGTCTGAGTTAGGCAGAGTGTCCCCGTAGAAGAACAGATAGAATTTTAACAGAGAGAGAAAGAGAGAAAAACTTAAATAAATGACAGAAATGGAATTAAATGAAACGCACGCACGCACACGCTCGCACGCACACCCCTTCCCCAACGTCTGTGTCGTGCTCGGTTCTGTGATCTCTAACACGTGCTGACCTCACGCTAAGGCAAGCGCTACTAACCTTGGACTTCCACCGCCAAGGGCAAGGGCAAGGGCGTGGGCACGCGTCCCATCCTGCTGAGTTCACGCATACTTTCCGAACGGCACAGCCATGAGTGGGAGAGAGGAAGGGGTCGAATGCCGCGCCTGGCATTCCGCATGTGTCGGCAGAGCTGGGGCCGGAGTCTTCGCTGAGCTCAGATGTTAACCTTTTCATGCTCGGAGCGAGGACACCTGTTAATAATAATGATAAACCGAGGAATACTCAGAATCCCCACTAGTTCCCACGTTCTTTTACTGGCCTCATTTGTGTAGACCTGTAATGGGCTGGCTGACCATCCCGTTTGCTCGGGACTCAGAAGTCTCCCGGATGTAGGACTCCACGGGCTACACCTGGGAGGTGGTCGGTCACCCTGTCCTCATAGGCTGCTGTGCTGCTTCCCCGTGCTGTCTCGGGCGGCCTGGCGTGGGACCCTGGGCCACCGCCAGCTCCCAGAGCCCGGGTCTCGGGGGGGCCGGCAAGCATGGCCACCGCTCAGCAGTTCTGTTCTGAGAGTCCTCGCTTTACCTTATTT
The DNA here is from genome assembly GCF_000325575.1 of Pteropus alecto. NCBI lineage: Eukaryota > Metazoa > Chordata > Mammalia > Chiroptera > Pteropodidae > Pteropus > Pteropus alecto. The sequence continues at coordinate 7,028,537 of NW_006438073.1, forward strand.
CTACATTCTGTCATGTATAAGTTTTCCTAAGTTCTATTTATTATTTCTTACTTTGTAATTTGTAAGACAGTTGTAAAGAAAGCTAAAGAGACAGAAACATATGGGGAAGTAATTTTTAAAGGCAGCATTAAGAAAAAAATGACTAACAAAATTTGTGGAAAAAACCTAGTTTACAGAAAAGGTTTACCGCAAACACGTTTTCCACTTTGTTAGCGTACACATAGTTCATGATTCTTAATCGTAATTATACCTCGGAAAAGGAGTCAGGAGATGTAAAATGTCAGCGGTCAGAGCCGGCTGCTTTGGTCCTGTTGTCCACAGGCGTCCGTTTGCGACCCGTTTCTTTAAGCAACAGCCGTAGAGCCTGCGGGGCTCCCTGAGCCACTGAGGAGAGGGGTCCCCCCACGGACCTGGTGGGGAGCCTCCTGGAGACCGAGCTGCGTCCCAGTGACACTTGGGCAGGTGGCAGCATCAGGCCACCCGCTCGCTGGGCTGTCGTTTATCTACATCCTGCCCCAAGTCCTTGGGAGAGACAGAGAGGAAGAAGCCAGGGCCCCACGCTGGGGGTGCGCGTGCCCCGTAAGCTCGCAGCCTGGCACAGCCCGCCACATAACCGGCCACAGCAGGACCTGTCACTCTCAGAGGCTCTGTCAGGGTCGACTGCGCACAGAGGCCCCCGTGACCCCAACCCTATCGCGAATGCCAGCTCCGTTTCTTCTCCTCGCTCGATGGAGAGCACCGGTTTTGGGGGGAAGACGAGCCGGTGCCCGCACGGCAGGGGGACGCCAGCCGTGGCATCAGAGCGCAGAGTTCAGAGGCGGGGGCCTCCCCGAGGGGCATCCGAGCTGGACTTGGGAGCTGCAGAAGCCTCGAGTGGCCATCCAAGGGGGAGGCATCTCGGGAGGGGACAAGCAGCGTGAGCAGACGGGGGTCAGCAGGCCTGCGGGACAGAGGCCCGGGGAGCAGTGCGGGGGCAGAGACCAGGGGTGCAAGCGCTTCCTGTGACTCCTCAGTGATGGTTGGAAACTAACTGATAACTAAGGGGGAGCAGGACGTGCCTCTGAGTGGACAGCCTCACGCTGTGAGTGATCTCTGAGTCCCGCCCCAGCCTCAGCGCCCTGCCATTTCTGGGTTTTACTCCCGTTAAAAAATTATATAACTATATACGTCTGTGTGTGTGTGTCTATATATTACAGATTCAACTGTTCACTCCCATGTTTTCCCACATTCTGCCAACAGTAATAGAACGAGTTACATAAATTGCCACCAACTGTCAAATTTTCAGGCTTCTCCGTTCTCAGAGTTCAAAGAGAAGCAGCCAGAGGGAGGGTTCTCACGTTGAAACGAGACTAGTCAGCTCGGCCTGCCCAGGGAGGCTGCTAGCAAGTGGATCCCGGATTGACTCCTTGCCTGCAATTTAAGCAATTCACAGCCCCCCCAAAACAAACGAAGTAAAAAATATGAGATTCTACCTAAATTTCATGGATAATTGAGAAAAGGCCAGATTATCCGGGCCTCACTCAGGACTTTTGGTCGCATTAGGAATGAAGAATACCGAAGTGGTTAGGGGACCGGGGTCCCGAACCAGACCCGCGAGTTCCATTTCCTTTCCATCTCTAGCCCGTTGGATGGGCCTTGGAGTGAAGTCGCCAAAGTAAGAGTTTGGGGTGTTGGATGGAGGGAGGTGTCACAAAAAATAAGCACCGTCCGACGCCCGTCGGCCACGACGTCCCGTCACAGAGCACATAGGTAACCGGCCTTCCTCGTCCCCCCGCCCCTCCTTGCCTGCTGACCCACAGTCGTCACTCGCCCCCAGCCAGTTACCTGAACAACCGAGTGCGGATGAGAGGCATCATTTCTGAAGACTTATTCTGATAAGGAACTGTTGGCCTCGGGGTTCCGGCTGCTGCTCTTTCCCCAGTCAGTTCATCGGCTCCTGTAACCACGGTCGCCGTGCGGGTCGCTCCCCCAGCCCGCAGGACAGTGGCGGCTCATTAACATGCGCGGTGTCGCTAGCTCATCGGAAAGGGCCGCAGGCAGGATACCAGCCCTGCTGTGGCCTCGCAGCCTCGTGAGACTAATTGCTTTGAAAATGAAACGAAGAGAAGTGACTTGTCAATTAGGTGTTGCAGGTGAGAGCTCTTCTAGTTAACGCAGGCTGCTGCGACTGGTCCCTGGCGTTGCATGCAGCGCCTCGCGCATCGTATTGGGGTGCTGTGGGTGGCAGCGCATAACCGAGGGAGGTGCGGTCGTGGTTTAATGAGTCCTCCGTAAGGCGAAAATAGGCTGTATGGACGTGCAAATAGAATAAAACGTGTATTTTCATGACAAACAGTGATTTCTAAGAAAATCATAATTAAGTTTTAAATGAACTAAAATTATGGATTTCCGCCTCCAGTGCTGTGGCAGCTTTGGGGGTTCCTCTGCCCCGGTGGGCAGTTTGTGCCGTTCGCTCACGGGCGCTCGCGAACACAGACGGTAACTGTGTTCGCGCACGTTCGTTAAAAGGCGGGAGACAGGATTGCTAACGTTAGGTTGGCCTCGAGATAATTTTCCTCTAGAAGGATTTATATATTTTACGAGGTAACAGATTCTCGCGTTATGAATTCTAACCCACCTTCATGTTATCACAGTATTCAGTTTTCTCTGAGATTATTGTCAATACAAAAATTCTCACCTCCCGGATTACTATTTTCCACATGTGTATGTTTTTATATGTACAGGTAAAAACACTGACAGAGACGAAATACTCCACCTGTTCCTTCTCCCCCTTTTCTCCTTCCTTAATCTCATCAGTCACGCGTGGGAAACTGGGACCATAATGCACGAAGACCGATAACCTGGGAGATCCCGTGGCCAAGACCCACAGCAGGTTATCAGGAGCCGAGAAAGGAGGGCAGCCGAAGATTACAAGCCATGCCTGGGGAGGGGCGAGGGAACAGGGGGAGGAGGGATGTTTAAGGAAACACGTGTTTTTTTAAACTGTGGGGGCTAAAAGAAATTAATACTTTTCCTTCTACCTTCTGAGTTCTTCTAGATGGGCTAATAATCAGATTAACAGGAGAAAATAAAATTTTAATACAGGCACGTGGGGAATTCACATAAGCATGAGAATTCCAAAGACAGTGGGCAGCATTGGGTATATATGACATTTTGGACAAAGGAGAAGAGGGTCTGATGTCTTAGTTTTTAAGAAGTGAGAATGTGTGATTGACAGGTAGTTGAGGAAGAACAGAACACACCTGGCAGGTGAGTTCTTGCTGGGCAACTGGGAAACAATGGGACAGGAGAATCTCCCTGACAGGCACTGCCTGAGGCCCTATTTACTGGACTTAATTCAAATTAGGCTAAGGTGACATCCTAAGATTTCCTTCCTGAAGCAGATTTTTCTCTTAGACCCTCTTGGGCAGGAAGTGGGGGTGGGCCAAAGTTCTTTCTGAGTCTTTCGTTTCTTAATAATCAACTGAAAATCAGTATCCCAAAAGGCATGGTTTTGGGGGTGGCAAAGCCTTGGTCCCCTTCCAGATCCTTGGAGAGGAATGTAAACGGCGGAATAGACTGAAGGAAGAAGTTATGTTTTTGCTGTCCCTTAAGTTTTCCGTAAAGAAGCTACGTCACAGGTCGTCTCAAATCCAGACCTGGCTGATTCCTGCAGAGAGAAAGAAAGAGATGCAGTATCGATTCTTAGGGAGCTGTGTCGGGAAGAGGTGCTGATGTTTGTTGGCATTAGTTCCGATCTGTGAAGTATCACGCTCCTTTTTTTTACCAACGTCGTTACGCATTTTCAGTTTGTTATTAGCTCAGTTTGGTTTGTGTCCAATGTTTCTCGAGGATTTTATATTTTTTCTTTTAAAATATAAAAATTTTATATTTTTTCAGAAATTATATTTGTCAGTGTATCAATGTGACTTTCTGTTTAAAAAAAAAAACTTCATAAAAAGTGATTAAATTTCTTTCAATGAGAAATACTCTTTAGTAACACACACGTCTTTGTAATCTATTGTCCGAGTAGTAATCTCCTCTTAAAAAAGCAGCCTCTCCTTTTAAAAAGTATTTTGTGCTTTTATCCTTTTATTTATAACTTAGATTACAGTCACTCTCTGTACTGAGATGAAAATAATGACCGCTGTCTCTTAAGTCTTTGCCAGATGGAACAGGTGACGCCCAATGTAAAACTCCGAAAACAGCAAAGAAATGAATGTGCAGGGCCTAAAATTTGCAACATATAAATAAACCTCGAAAAACCCCAAAATCAATTGTCATTCTAGGAAATATCCGTCGTGCACATTTTGCTCATTACATGTCTGACATTTCCACTAAATTCAACTCCTTTCCGTTTCTATGCGAGAATAGCACACGGAAACAATAACATGCAAGCCCAGTTACGCATTATCTTTCCTGTTTCCTGGCTCCTCACTCTATAATGCACAGCTAGTAACCCGATCCGTCTTAATATTAGATTAAAATTCACGCAACTAATCTCTTTTTATAAAATCAAAGCATAAGGCTGTCAGGATCCATAACCGTTTCTTTCAAGAAAATGGAAGAACCTAGTATCTATGATCTTATATTTGCAATAAAATTATGAATCGCCGTGCACCGGTACTCAGTGCGGTAGAACAGCAAGACTCGGCGGTCTTAGGAAAGGCAAGCTCCGGATCCGTGGCTACCACGTGAATGTCACCGAGGAGGAGCTGGGACTTGGGCTGCAAAGCTGTCAGGCGTTGGGGAGCATATGGAAGCGGCCTGTTTGGGGCCACAGACGGTCGGTCACAGTTGTCTAACATATTGCCCCTGTCGACACGAGCATAACTTAATAGTCCATTACTGGTGTCACCCTGTCAGTAACCCAGCTTCCATCTCATAATTTAGACTGAGTTTATTTTTGCTTTGTTTACTAAGTAAAGCAATTACTCTGTAGAGAATTGAAATCACTTCTATGCAGAGGCTATTTCTGAGCTTTTCCTTTCTATTCTTTTCTTCTCCTAAGACTTATAAATACCATTCCGTCAAGACGGAATGAAGGTGACGATGACGGCGGTGATAGCAGAGATTAAAATGGAAGCTAAACGTTGCTTTTGCAAAATTGCCAGACTGTTACGTTAAAAATCAGAATTTCTCTGCATTGATCAGTGTGTCGAGAAAAGTTCAGAACTAAAATGACAAATATTCACTTTATTTAGTTATTTTTGGCACGTTGTTGGCTTCGGGGCAGCTTTGGCTGATCATACCTTTGGAATTCATCCTTTTGGTATAGCTTCCTAAATTTTAGTGCAGCAGCTCCCAAAAAGAACGCTAAAATATTTCCTACAATGCAAAAACTATCTTTTTCGTGGGGAATAAAATATAAACTAATTTGGAGAAAGGAAGAGGTCTAGACACGTATTTCATTGATATAAATGTCCACCTCACACTGTGTGAATTGACATCTCCTAGAATTGATGTTACAAGCTAGTAAGAGAAAAAGAGGGGAAAAAAAGTCCCTTTCTACCAAAAATATTTGTCGCTGTCCACTGTTAGTTTATTAAATAGAAAAGTGCATTAGCTAACATGAGAGGATTTTTTTTTCCTCCTAATTTATTGCGATTTTCAATTTCAAAGGAGACTTATTTAAAAGTAGATTTAATAGCAGTGGGCAGACAAGCTGTATCTGTGGGGAGCTACGAACAGAAGCGTGAGTCACCGTGGTCTGCAGCTGGCTCTCAAATTCATTTACTAAATAAGGTCGTGAGCAATATGAGGTGCATTTTCCTGACACCTTTCCCTGCTGACAAGGAGTCGGGTGAATTCAGTGAAGAAAGTACACAGTGAACTATTGTTAGCGTTTATCAGCACATGTGATGAGTGGCCCTGAAGGACAGCATCTTATCATCCAAACTTCTCAGTGGCCTCAGTCAAGAGGAGCAGGCGTGAATCTAAACAGGACTAATATAACAGCCCATCTCTCTGTAAGAGTGGAACTTGCAAAAGGAACCAGAAGATGGATTCGGGTGGGCAAGGTTGAAAGTGATTATAAGTTGATCTACCATTTTATATTTCATTAATCATATCCTAAATCTATAATAAAAAAATAATAACTACAGTGGGTGATTAGGTATAAAGTAGAGATTGAATGATACGAACAACAAATAATTGTTAATATTGACAGGTTACGGTACAGGAATTACCTAATTTCACAGATGAGGATCGCACAAAATGAGACAACTACCACATAATGTTTATTCTAAGGGAATAATATGACTTTACTGAGTTTTTTAATTCCTTCATATTGATTTTTTTTTCATAATGCGTGAAATAAACATACATCAACCTAGTTAATACTTGAACAAGGTCCCAACACATGCAAACCATAATTCGATATGAAGCATGTGACAGAAAGGAAATATTGTATTGTTAACAGCCAAAAGCCGTTTGTGGCCATTCCATACATTTAAAATACACAGATGCCTTCCCGTTCTTGATTTTCCCTGAAAAAGCCAGTGTGACTCGGAGGCGAAAGAAGTCTAAGACAGTCCCTTAAAACCGACGTCCAGTCCCCCAGTCCGTGTACTCGGTCCTTGCGCTAAGCCCCCTAAAAGCCTCTGGGAACGCCACACTGCGCCTGTCGGGACACCTCAGTCCTCCTCCGAATGCTCTGTGAGTTTAACCGTTGGCAAGTGTCCCCGCCTGGACCGTCATCACTGTGCAGCGTGCTTGCGAAGCCCGCGAGAGTCGTGGCTTATTCTTCCGTATAGTGAAAAAAATACTACTAAAGATAACGGAGCAGTCAGATCAGGTGACAGCTGCGTAGGGCCTACCAAAGGGAGGCCGGCAGGACGTATCAATTTGCTTCTCTTAACGAACTTTACCTGCGGCCCATACGTAGTCCTTCTCGAGTGTTTATGGAACTGTCGTAGAAGTTTAGGTGTTTGTGCACCGAAGTCCCATCCGTTCCACGATGCACGATGCCCTTCTAGAAGGCGAGCTGGTGCCAGGTGCTCAGCGCCTGTCGAACACGAGGGAAGAAAATAACCACCGGGGAGTCCTCATCAAACAATCTTCCCGCCGAGGAGAAAGCAGAGGCCACCAGAGGGGCCAGAGCATGACACATGGCCTCGGAAGGTCCGGCCCTGTCCGGCGCGTCCATTCCTGCCGGCTGAGGGCCGTAAGCTCTGAGCCTCGCCCCCACCCCGCCCCCAGCGCCACCTTCTCAACACGTGAAGAGCTACATCGAGGGCTCAGACTGGTCAGAGCACGTTAAAGCGGCCATTACATGTCTGGATTCAAGCGAGGAGCTGACTCTCAGTTGAATTTATGTTCCCTGTTCCCCTCGTGCCAAGATAAAATAACATCAGTTCGCGGCACGGCCAGTTCGTACTAAGGGGCACGGCCTGAATCTTTAAAGAGCTGCTTCCCCCTTAGGATAAAGCCGGACAAAGGACGTGATAAGTGAAAATCAGCAAGCTGTTTAAATTGGCAAATAACCGTGTTTCGGCGGGAAAGACGGCATTTCATTTCGGGGTCCAAATGCGGCCTAGCCAGTGAGACTTCCTGACACTGGCAGCTCTGGGCCCTAGTTCATGAGGTCGCGAACAGACCCAAAGTTTCTCCCGACTTAAAAGTGACTCCTTCCAAGTAAGAGCGGCTTCATCGACGTGTCCGTCACTTCGCTGGAGCCTCATGGGATGCAACTCCATTCTTTCTCTGAGGCTCGCGCGATAGATTCTAATCACAGAACCTTTCTCACCTGTTTAAAAAATTTCCTTTGGCTCTTAACACTGTCTTATGACAGCGACACTTAGTGCCGACTTTTCACTGGCGGAGTTAGAAATTCTCCAGGCGACGTGGCGATTCCTCAAAGCTCAGGTACGAATTCTGCGGCTGTTTCACATCTCACAGGAACGTGTCACAATCTCGTGTACCGTTCCATCATCAGTCTAATAAAAACACTAATGTTTGGTTCTAGTAATATTTCCCACATGATAAGAGTCACTGTTTTATGGAGTAAATGAACAGACCTCTGAGGTCAGCCTAAACAATTGTCTTCAAACTTACCGTGATGAACAAAATATGTTTTCTGATCTTATTGTGGGGCTAAAAAAACAAACCTTTTTCTCCCACGGTCTGAGTTCTTCTAGCTGGGCTAACACTCAAGTTAACAGAGACAGATTAACAGAAGGAAATAAAATTTTAATACAGGCACCGGGGGGATTCGCTTAAGCATGAAAATCCCAGCGAGGCAACGTTGGGTGTATGTGACTTTGGGACAAAGGAGAAAAGCGAGAAAGGGGGTCTTAGATTTCAGAAGTAAGGTCAGGCGACTGGCAGGTACTGGAGGAAGGGGAAACACACCTGGCAGGCACGTTCTCGCTGGGCAACCGGAAGCTATGGGCACAGGGGCTTCTCGTAAACCTGCCGGGAGCCTCGCTGACCACGGCCAAGGTGAAATGCTTACGGTGCTATGTCACCTTCCCGAAGCAGGTTGTCCTATCTGAATCTCTGAGAAAAAGGGGAGTAGGAAACTCTTCCCGAGTGTGTCGGGCTTCCCTTGACTCGGGTGCGTAATAACCTGCACGCCAGAGTGGCACATTCTGGGGACACGCGTGCCGGAACGCCCATATTGTTCCCCAATAACACAGAAGTGTAAAGTTTACATCCACAGGTGGCTTTTTGCATGAGAATTTAGACCTTGGCCATAGTTGGCTGAGTATTTTCGTAACTTAAATGTAGGCGTCTGTCTATATAATGGAACTTTAAAAATAAAAAAGTAAGCCTTTAGACAAGAACGCATTTGCCGTGATTCTCGGTATTTAAACCGGTTGCACGTGACAGAGCGACTCGTGAAGACACTTGCTCGGCATGGAGACGATGGAAGGTGGTTCTTAGTCCCTTCCCGCCACGGTGCTTGCCCGTGGCCGCCATCTGCAGCCCTCCGGCTCCGTCGCAGCCAGGGACACGGGCGAGCAGGAGGTGCAGCCCAGGCCAGTTCGTCCTCTTCCGACGATTCGGTCCGAGCCACCAGGCGGGGCGCAGCACAGCCAGCGTCACCTCGGCCGGGGGGCCGGCGTCCGGCGAAGGCGGTCGGAGCCTGAGCAGAGCGGGGAGGACGCCCCCGTGCGGGAAGCGGGGTGATGGCCCCGCCGTGGCACTGGAACAGGGAGTGGCAGGAGGAAAGTGTGACGTTGGTCCCCCGACTTCAGAGCTCGCACGGCGGTCGTGCAGGACAATGTCCTTGTCTGTGGGGCGCACACACTGACATGTGTGGGGCTGTCTCACGCTGAGCGAGGTCTGGAGTGTCTTGTCATGCGATTACCGCCATGCGAATGTATTTTCTTATTAAGTCCCTATTAATGTCCTTTTTCCTATTGTCTTGGTGGTTTTCTTTCTTACCGATTTGTATAAGCTTTTTGAAAATAAAGGAAATTAGCCTTTGTCAGTTATATATATTGCAAATATCTCCACTTCACGCTTATAGATAAATTCACTCATCCTTTCTTTTCGACCATTAAGGGATTTTGCTTACTTCTGTTTCCACATTTTAAATCTTTGTTCTATCTGGAATTTATATTGGTTTAAATAAACAGATAAAGATCTACTTGTATATTTTTTCAAATGGTTAGTCAATTGTCCCAGCATCTTAAAACACATAGCCTCTTTTATCTTCATGTTTGAAACACAGCCTCGATCACAGTCTGTAAATTCCCATACTACTTGAACCTCATTCTTTCTGGTCTCCACTCTGTTCTTAACTACTTCTTCTCCAGCACCAAACTGCTTCTGTTATTAAAGCTTCATAATCTGCTGTAATAGCGTGTTGTCTGGTAGAAACTTCTGCAGTGCAAAACGGACGCTGTCCACTAGTCACATTCCATTCTTGAAGTAAATTTTTATTTTATTTCTATTTAATTATATTTCAAAAAGCCATAGATGGCTACTGACTACCATTTTGAATAGAAAAGTTTTAATATCTTGGGGGTCAGGCCCTACTCATTAACCACCTTTCCAGATTTTGCCAGACTATTATTGCCTCATGTATATTTTTCCTTATTTTTTTCTTTTCATAAAAAAAAAAAAATTAAATTTTCTGGTCACCCAGAAAGTCACATTGAATTCATAGAACACTTCAAGTAGAATTGTTACAGTTAGAATACTCTATTTTCAAGTCTTCTTTTAAGTCCTTCGATAGAGTTTTAAAGTTTTCTTTACATAATTTTATATGTCCCCTTTCAAGACCGTTCAGAGGTATTTTACTTTTTACTTTTTTTGTTTGTTTGTTTTGTTATAAATGAATTGTTTCCTTCCATTTGTTTCACTATGTTTTCCCATTACCCTCTATTTATATACAGTACAGCTATTGTATGGATATTTATAATCTTAACTGAATTCTTTTATTTATAGTTCTTTGGGTAATTCACTTTGCATTTTCTGGTTATTAGTCATGAATTCTGCAAAAGGTAGCATAACCCTTCTACTATTTATACTTTTTACTTATTTCTCTTGTTTCCCACCCTTGCTTACTATTTCTATTGCACTTTTAAATAGTTGTAGTGATGGTCAACATTGTTGTCTGGTTCCAGGTTCTAATAGAAACATTTTTAGTGTTTTATCATTAAGCCAAACAACAGGCCAAAGAAACGTCTTGTCTTACCAACACTTTTAACATTAGACGTGGACGTTGCCGTTTGTCAAAATGCCTTTTTTTGGTATCTTCTAGTTATGTGATTTGCATCCTTAGCCGTCTCAACTATATACTAATTTGACCCATTTATAAATTTTTGTTGGCCCACCTATGTATTCCGGAAATAAATGCCACTTGCTTGTGGTATGTTTTTCTCCTAATGTTCTGCTAAATCTCTTTCATAATTACTTTAAGATTTCGTAAAGTTGAGAGTCATGATCTAATTTGGAGCCATTTCCGTCAGATTTTGGTGTCAGGGTGTGCCAGCATTTTCAGAAAGGATGGCGGAGGCTTCTTTCTTTCAACGGAGTTTGGAAAGGATTACATAAGGGGGGTAACCATGCCTCGGAGCGGGGAGTGAACCCACTCTGAAAGCCGCCTGCATCTGGCATATGTTTAAAGGCAACTTAGCAGCTTTAACAACCTTGCTCATTGTTACGCGTCTGTTTTCTGTCTCCTCTGGAGTGGGTTTTGGCGGACTCCATTTTCCTTGACTAGGCAGCTATCGACGACGCTACCCAAATGCTGATTTCGGGAAAAGAATGTCTAGGAGAAGCACGATGTTTCAAGTTTTAGGTTTGCCGAGTTTATGATGCTTGCGGGCCGCCAAGGTGGAAACGGCCAATGAGCAAGTAGAATAAATGTCTTAGAGATATTTACGAAAGAGCTCGGCTGGAAAGATGCCGCCTGCATAGCCGTGTGGGTTAATGAGCTCACCCAAGAAAAACGAAGAGACATGGTCACCGCTGGAACCCGGGAGACCCTAACATTTAACTGGGTCGGGGAGACCTGGCTCTTACCAAAAGTATAATGAGCCAGTTTCCTTACCATTTGCATTAAAGGCACCGGAACCCTGGGGATGACGTGAAGACAGGACAGTAGGGGCAGCAAAGGGGCGTCTTCCCCAGCAGAGGGACCAGGGTGAGAGAGGTGGACACCAGGGGACTTTCCCAATACCAAGGAAACTGAAGAAAAAGAACTTAGACCAAAACCTGATGGAGGGTAGTCTAGGGCGGAGGAGAATCACGAGACCAGCGAACGCACAAGCCTGCCGTCAAGCAGAAAGGGGAAGAAAACGAAGAGGAACAAACACTCGCGGCAGGAGCTTAAGAGAAATATTTATAAATGCCTGGAAGCTCTATAGTTAACATAGAGCTCGGCTAGAAGAGAAACAAACCGAGAGATAGAAAACGTAAGTTAGACTTCGAGGGTTTAAACAAACCAAAGTCGACTCTGACTATTTCTAAGATCCTTCCCCAAAACCCTGCACGCCGCAGACAGTCTCCCCAGCACGTGTTCACACACGCGCACGCGTGCACATGCACCGTGCAGCGATGCAAACTTATGATAACGTGACGCTCGTGGCTGGAACGTAGCTACCCCCCCCCATTTGCAGCCCAGTTTATTCTAATCATCGTCACTCAAGGCACCATCTTCCGAGAACGAAGCCACCTAGTATTAAGGCTCCGCTGCCCTTAGCACTGTGACTTGGCGACATTCCATCTGCTTGCTTTCAACGTGCCTCGTCTAATTAGAACCTTCAATAATCCATGTAAAAACGATGACCGTTTGTACGTACTTTATCTGCAGCCTTCGTTCCCCAGGAGAAGCTCTGAAGCCCGCAGCATCCACCGGCACGCCTCTGCGGGGAAGTTTCTCTGAGCCCTGCAAGGCCTGGGCCCTGGACCTCAGCGTGGTGGGCAGCCGCAGGGCCCGGTGTTGGAGAGGGAGCGGGCTGAGTGAGGGGTCGGGGGTGTCAGCCCTGTTCAAGGTATAACGGTCAGTGGATGAACGAGCTCCAGGTCCCAAGGGGCAGCTCAGGCCCAGGAAATCTGCTCCCCCACGACAGAAGCCCAGCCGCAGAGACTGGGGAACCGGAGTGGGAGTGGGGGGGTGGCAGCTCACCTGGATGCCGGCGCCCGGACAGGGGCCCCGGGTGCAGAGCACCCAGACAGCTCGGACAGGCAGCAACCTTGGCACACGTCCCGTGGAATTCACACTCACACGCGCTTAGGTAACTGTCTCATCCCCCGTCTGCTGCTGATAAATCAGCTTCCTATTTTCCTAAGAAAATAGGAACATCACGTAAGAACAACCACACCTTCCGCCAAAAAGAGAATCAGCTTATCTACCACAGAACCCACATGTCCTGCCGTCCTTCCCCCCACGAAGGACACAGTGTTGACCGCGCTGCTCCCTAAAGCCAGCCCATCGAGAGTTTCAGCCTCCCGAGGCCTTCATCTCTGAATTCGTTCGCCGCGTTGTGAAAATTCCCTGCCTCCCACGTTCTTTTACGTCTGCCACAGCGTTTCTCTGTCTTTCTCTTCAGCGTCGAAGGTGTCCCTGCTCCCTTCATCCCCGTCCCCAGCGCCCGCCCCGTCCCTCCACAGCCCACGCAGCGGGCCTCCCGTCCCCTTCGCTCATCGAGACGCGTCTTGTCCAGGCCCCCAGCGCCTTCATTTTCCAAGCCAGGGGACGGGTCCTTGTTCCCATCTTACCCGAGCTCTCGGCGGCTCTGACCTGCACTCAGTCTTCTTGGATTCGGCGAGATGGGCTCCTGTGGCCCTCGCAGCTTGTGTCACTCCCCCCGCCCCCTGCCCCGGCCTCACGGCCCCGCAGGCCACACGGCTCGGCTCCCGGTCCATCTCTGTTCTCCAGCCCCCTCGTAACCTTGGTGTTGTCGGGGGACAGCGCTGTCTGTGTGAGGGGAAGTCTGTTGGCATCTTCGTGTTGAGGGCGGGTGAGGGTGCTGCCGTAAGCACCCCACAGCACCCCGCGGGCCCAGCCGTCCCTCGGCCCCCGCCCCGCTCCCGGAGGCCCCGTCTTCCGTCACTGTCTCACCCTTTCGCGGTTAGAGAAGGAAAGTGCTTCTCGCAGCCAGCGCCGATTAAACAGCGTGTGTACGAACGCTGCGTTTTCTAGGGTTTGACCGTTTCAGCGATGGAGAACGACTATTTTGTAAATGGAAACACTGCTACTGAAACCGGAACGCCGTCAACAGAATGATGTCGTTTGTTTCCAAAGACTATCCATGTACTGGCGCGATGCGAAAATAATGATAAAAGCGAGCTATTTCGTGGCAGATTTGGGCGTGAGGTTAGGACCATGATCCGCGAGTTCTCTCGGGGCGAACTCTGCCGCTGCCAGCGCCGCCGGCGAGTATTCTCGGGGCAAATGGGAAGTGGGTTAAAATCAAAGCATCGTCGCCTATGAGCTTATTACCGCTCTCCCATTATCGCGTGAGTTCTGGGCAAAGACCCCGTCTCGTCACTGCAAGAAGCCGTGACATCTGGCAGAGAGGTGTGTGCCAGGCGCAGCAGAGTGAGCTGGGCGCCCTCTGCTCAGTCGGAGGCGGAGGACCCGGGCCGGGCTCGGGGACCAGGGACCCTCCCTCTCTGCAACGACACCTCCCATGTTCACTGGGCGCTTTCTGTGAGCTTCACGTACGTTCTTCTCCGTGTACCCAGGAGCTGTGGCTCTCCACCCCGGTGCCAGGGCCTCCTGGGACAGCTAAGTGGCACAGGCGGGCTGGGAGGTGGGTCCCCGTTAAGCCCTCCTGCCGCCCATAGTGGACTTGGGAGCGGGAGTCAGATGTAGGCTTGAGAGCCCAGCTCGGAGGCAGAGGGAGGAATGTAGGAAAAGACAGTGGGCACAAAAGCTCACAGAGCACCGGAGATTCCTCGAGGCAGAGGGAAGAATGTAGGAAATGACATTGGGCACAAAAGCTCACAGAGCACCGGAGATTCCTCCACGACATAGCCTAAGCTGAATTAAATAAGATTCTTTAATCCACTACTTACAACCAGAGGTCATTTTTTGAAACTTCCAATCGTATGTCTGATTCAGAGATGTACAATGTGCGTCTGTATATCTTTAATTGTATGTCTTGAGACAATATCTGTGGAAGTTTAATGTGGGCGATCTCTTAGGAACGTTACAAAAAATATATAGAACATCCTTATTAACGTAATTTATCAATAATGATTAAAAAGTATTGCGTATTTACCAAGTGCCGGATACCATCCCAAAGGCCTCCATGGATTATTTTATTGAATCCTCACCACGGCCGTAAGAAGCAAGGTTCATTATTTTCCCCAGTTCTGAGAAAGACAAATTTAGGCTGAGAGACGGTATAGGACTTGGGGTGAGTCACGCGAGTGAGGGCCGGGCTGAGCTGACAGCAAGGGGGGGGCTCTGAGCCGCTGTCCGCTGTTCTAACAACCGTGCATTAGAGACGAGACAAAGCAAGAGGCAGTAATACAGTCCAAGAATAAAACAAGCCTTACCATCGGCACATCGCTGCTGAAACAGTCTTAGTGACAAGCAGGCGTTTTGGAGACAAAATCCATAAGGAAATAATGAAGCAGGTCTGCCTCAGCTGTCTAGAAAGCGTTTCATTATCTTGTAAGTAAACGTTACGTAATAAATAAATAAAGATTCTTCTTCCCCACATCTTGTTCGGAGTCACCCCTTTCCTAGTTATTCGTGACTTTGTTTATTTGTTCGTGTTCTCAAATAAAATAGAACCCGAAGCTAGGGATCCTCTGAAAATTGCTCACCTTCAGAGTCTAAATTTGGGCATTGAAAGAATGATGTCCCTTCCCTCCCGAGCGGGCTTGGGCAGGGAGGGGACCAGCGGTGACTCAGCCCTGCCGGAGCCAGGCTCTGTGCAGGCTGCGTATGCATGCTCCCTCACCGAACCCCGCAAAGGAGACATCACCCCTTTATTAATATCGCCATTTACTGCTAAAAAGCTCAGGCACACGGGGTCACGTTTCATGACCGCACAGCGTGTCTTCCGTCGAATCCAGAGTCCTAGGCCTCGGCGATGACCAGGAAAGGGAGGCATTTGCAGTCAAGGGGACGATTTAAAAATAACAGTGGCCGTAAATAAACAAACAAGCAAAGGCGAAGAGATGAGATTCTGAGAGCGCCAGAGCCGCCCTGCGCCCCGTGCGCACCGCGCAGGCAGAAGCCTTCGTGCCGGTGGGTTTGGGGAAGCCTCGGGGTTGAAGGTCACTCGCACACCGATGACAGGGAACGCTGCCTGTCGACAGGCTCGCCTCCTGGCCCGGGGAGGACCCTAGGCCCTGGGGACTTGCGCAGCCAGCCCGTTAAGGGTGGGGAAAATTGCTAACCGCAGCTCCGAGAGCCACTGATCTGCTTGAGGGAGTGAGCATACAGACGGCTGCATCCCGGTGACCTGGGGATGTCCAAATTCAGAACAGAGGACACCAAACCCGAAAGCTGAATGGAACTCTGTCCCTAAATAATTAATCAAACTGATCGAATGATGACGAGAAACTGGTAATTCTTAAAAACGTTTATGATAGAATACAGAATTAACTGGAAATTCAGGAAAACCTACCACAAAGAATATTTCAGTTGGGAAACGTGTTCACAGAAGAACTGGGCTGGGTTTTTCGGGAGCAGCCTTCTGGAAATGAGAGCTCCCCAGGGGTCATCGCCATCGCCCACGTGACGTGCGTGTCAACGAGGAGAATGCGCCAACAAAAGAGTTTGCACGGGAAAACACTTTAAAAGCACCGTTTGCGCAAGCTCACCAACAACGAAGAAGGAATAGAATTGACAGCAATCCCGAAAGCCCTGAGACATGTGTCCAGGCTGCCCTGGCCAGAACATTCTTTTGAAATTTGGAGCACTAAGAGACAACGTAGGCTCTGCGGAAAATGAAACAAGGAAACGTTTATAAATGTTAACGTTTCTAAAATTACTAGGACTGCACTCTCTGCATCCAGAGTAATTAAAATAATTGACGGTAATGCTTAATATGTTACTTTTGAAAAATCATGTAGAGTTGAAGTAATATCGGAACGTCATAGAGAAAATTAATGATTATTGAGCTGAAAAGGGAAAATGAATGAGACCGTAATGCCATTGGGATTATTTGACTTAATGTGTAGACATCTCGCCTTAAGTAATTACCAATTCACTTTTACTAAAAAATTTAGTAGGTATGGTTTGTGTATATCCTACAAAAGAAAAAAATAAGTAAAACAATATTAAGAATGAATTAAGATGTTAAGAAGAAAAATAGGCATCCCATTGAGAAAGCATTTGCTGACTGCCCGCTGTGCTCCAGGCGGCATGCTAGGCATGACTGGCAAGGGGCAAGCAGGCCCTGGAGGAGGAATGAGACAGGGTCCTGCGCCCTCCCCCCCTGCCCCCCAGAAACCTGCAGTCAGAAGCAGCTTAGGGAGAGGAGTGACTTTTGCTGGCTTTGGCTTGTGGTGGGCTTTCAAGAGGCTGAAAACTGAGATAAATGTGTTTAGGGACAGCGAGATGGCCTGAAAACAGGCCGGTGGGGGTGGGGGAGGGGAGTTTCTAATTGCATTGTTTTTCTAAATAGTAAGCAGAGAATAAAATTGGAATGGGCCGACCCTCTCGCTTAGGTTCCCTGGATTAGGCGCTGAGATGGCGAGTCTCCTGCAGAAACGGTACCTGTAAGGGAGTGAAAGAAGCGGGGACACCGAAGGGGGCTGCGATGCAGAGGGAGCAGGGGTCCCCGCTGATCTCCGGGGGTGTCAGGGGGATGGGTCTTTGTCCCCAGGCGGCAGCCAGGGGTTGATGTGGGCCGCCCAGGGAGGGAGGTAACTGGAACGAGGCACTCCCAGCGAGGAGGAGGGCGATCCCCAGGGAGGGGCCTGGCATTTGGTGCCGGGGCCGAGGACGTGGGGACAGCCTGCACAGTGACACCGGGTGAAGTGAAGCGAAAACTCTAACAGAAGCGTGTCGTGTCCTTTACGCCGACTTCTATTTAAAGAGCCCGATTCCTTGCTCACGCGTTGGCGGCATACAAAAAAACACGACTTCCTGCCGTTCTGATGAGTCAGAAATCGAAGACGCACCGAACTCACAAAAGCGAGGCTGACGAGGGGACTGTGCTGTGCGCCATCCCCACCAACGCTGTGCCGCCCCTCACGGGGGAGCCGGTGCTGCCGGCCGCCGGCTCAGCAGGATGCGCGCTGGGGCTGTGCTGCCAGGAGCAGAGAGAGCTTTCTATGGACCGAAACAGCGGTTCTCAAAAAACATTCGCCTTTGCACCCAAACCCTCAGGTGCATTTGCAAGGCCTGCCAAGGTGGGCGAGCCAGCGAGTGCCGCAGAGATGAGCCGCCTGCCCCGCAGGAAGGCCCAGCCCGAGCGCGGCACTGTGAGCGCGGCCCTCCCATCAGACAGACGCTCAGCAGGGAGTGTGACCCTACGGAACCCGCAGACGCCCCGAGCTGACGAGACCGGCCCGGGCGGGGATCGCTGGTTTCACCTGAGAAAAACAGTGCCGCAGGGAAGACTTTGATTTGATTTGTTAAATTCTTTATTAAAGTATGTCAGCATACGATGTCATATTCATTTCAGGCTTATAACGTGATGACTCGACACCGTATCCCTTACGAAGTGCTCCCCGCGCCAAGCCTGGTGCCGGTCTGTCACCGTGCAGTCGTCACGTTACTGTCACGCTACGATCGGCTCTGTCCCCTTTGTCCGCCTCACCCAGTTCTCCGTCCCCTGCCCCACGGGCAACCGCTAGTTTGTTCTTCGTTTCTATGAGTCTGATTTTGTTTTATTTGGGTCTTTTAAACATCTACATGTAAGTGAAATCACGCTGTGTGACTTTCTTGATCTGACTTATTTCATTTAGCATCATGTCTTTGTAGCCCGTCCATGTTGTCTCAGATGGCACTATTTCATCTTTTTGGGGTTCAGTAATTTCCACTGTATATGGACATCTAGGTTGCCTCCATGTTGGCTGTTGTAAATAATGCTGCGATGAACATAGGGGTGCATATATCTTTCAGATTTATTGTTTTTATTTTCTTCGGATTAATATCCAGAAGTGGGATTTCCGGGTAGTATGGTAGTTCTTTTTTTAAATTTTTTCGGGAGCCTCCATACTGTTTTCCACGGTGGCTGCATCAGTTTACATCCCCATCAGCAGTGTGTGAGGGTTCGCTTTCCTCCACATTCCCTCCAACACTTGTTGTTTGCCGACTTTTTGGCAATAGCCGTCCTAGGGGTGTGAGGTGATATCTCGGGTGTGAGGTGATATCTCGCTGTGGCTTCGATTTGCATTTCCCTGGTAATTAGTGATGCTGAGCATCTTTTCAAAGTTAACATGATTAAAGATCATACAGAGAGGCAGAAATTGTGTGTGTGGGGGGGGGGAACGCCAAAACAACATGAGGTCAGAGTTTGGAAATGTAACCAAAAAGATTGTTTTTTTAAAAAACAATATGTATAAACTAAAATAATCGTTTACCGTTTTTAATGTTGATTGGGTAAAAAGGAAATTTACTTTCAACCTACCAGTAAAGGATTGTGACAAAAACCCACACCCACCCAGAAATGTGACAAGTTGGCCAACAACGAATTCTTCAAGTGAGGGCCTTGCAGAATCGGAAAGCGTGGCCGAGTTCTTGAGGGTGGTTGCAATCTGTGTCTGAAACACGGGCGAAGTCGGTGGCCGTGGTAATGGCCGTTGAGGTTCGGGCAGCTTCTTGAAAGCAGACCAGTCTCTGAGGAAAAGAGAGAGAGAGAGAGCGAGAGAGAGAGAGAGAGTGAGCGCGCGCTGACAGTGAATCTAGACCAGTACTCGGCACACGGCGGAGACTCCACGCGCGCCGAAGGGGTTAATGAATTCAAAACGAGGTAGGTCGCGGGCGACGTCAAAGGGCAGACGGCCGTGCGTCTCTCTCTGTCAGTGAGGACACCGACTCTCCACCATTCCAAGGATTTCCTTTTTATGGGAAAAATATAATCGCATGTGTTCTAACCCGTTTTGGTCCGGGAATCCTGGAGAACTAGAGGAACGGCAGCGAGAGGGCGTGATTATCGTTATAAAATTTCCCGACAGAAAAATGTCATCTGAACAAAAAAGTTGTCTTTCTAAGTGAGAAGCAGTGCGGACCGGAATGACACTAGTGCAGCGGTCTGCATTTGGACGTGTCAAATGAGTCTTCTAGGTCACGGGATGAGTCTAGTTATTTTTCCATTCTAGACGGCTTGAAATTCAATATCTATTCATATGTTCAAAATTATGAAACACTGTCTAAAATAAGTTTTCCGGATGGCTGGTTGACTTTCTCCTCAAAACATGGGAAGCGGGGAGGGGATGTCTAGATCCGAGAAACTAGACTCTTCATTTGGAGTTTTGTTTATTAAAATATTGAATCTTACCACACTCAAAAGTGATAAATTTTAGATCTCAATTTAAATGTCTTTGCAAAATCATTTTCAAACGCCGATCCCCCTGCCTCTCAGAGCACTCGGAGTGCGTCTCACAGTTGGCTTGCCAGAATCATCATTTTTATGCTTTAGCAAGAAATAGTCTGTGGGCTTTGCCCCAGAACGAGCTCCAAACACTTTCAGCTTTAGCGCCAACCCTGGATTAATAGTCAAATACCATCCCTTTCCCCTTTAATCAATTTCATGACTTTTTAAAAATAGTCATCCCGTATCTGCCAAATGCTATAGGGCATGACTTAAATAGAAGAACCGCACGAGGGAATTTGGAGCAGACAGGAATTTTTCTTATGATGGAAGAAAACTGACGAGAGGAGACTTTCTCTCATAAGGACCAACGGATGCTGTGATTCTCTCGGTTTCTATACCAGGAAGGCTCTAAACCTTCTCCTGTGACATAGGAACATTCTGTGTTTCAGGAGATCCATGCTAAGTTCCTATAATTTACAACCTAATTCACTTCTGGACCCAGAGTGAAACCGTTCAACAGTTTCCTTCTGAGCATTGAAATAGGAAATAAAACATGGCAGTGTCTTTACATAGTGCCGCCGTTGCCATCGGAAGGCCCCGCGCCCTTCCGAGCGGCCGTCTTCTGCAGCGGGTTGCACTCCTCTCTGAAAGCTCTTTGCAGAGGAGACTGCGCGTTCACACGTGCACGGCCAGGGACAGCGTCACCCCTGCGGAAGAGCTTTGCGAATACGAATCTCCTCTATCGCATGGCGCTCCTTTCAGATCGAGCATTTAACAACCAATTCTGAATCTCTCCATAGCCACGCGAATAACTGTTCTTTATGTTAGGAAATTATGCCCCTTGAAATGCCAGTTACACCATTAACCAGCCACAAGCATCCATGGAGTACTTAGTACCCGTGTGGGCACGTCTGCTGGTTGCTGCTGAGAATGCCGAAGAGGTCTTCACCTCAAAAACGCTGCCAACACGGTTGAAGACACAGGTACAGAACACAGTGTGGTCTACGACCGCAGGCTAAGTTGCCGCAGGTGCAGCGGGAGTTAGGGTCGGGGGGAGCCAAAATGTTATCACAGCCCTACGTGGCCAGAACAAGTTTCCTGGAGGATGGAGGCCTTGGACTCAGCTCTGAAAGGCGGTATTTAGAGGAAGGAAGGAGGAGGAAGGGAGAGCATCCCCCCGTCGGGCAAAGCGGCCCCGAGAGAGAAGTCGTGAAGTCAGGAATGAACGTGGCAGGTGGGGGCAAACACATCGTGATGGGCAGGCAGAGCTGGGGGACCCAGGCAAAGGCAAAGTCTCCAGCCTGGAGCACAGAGACCCCATGTGTCCTCATCGGGCCGTGACACGCCCGGTGGCCGAGGAAGCCGGCAACACGGGCAAACCAGCAACGCCCCAGAACGCACTGGGCGGACTTCCTACCTGCCAGCGGCGCTGTCCACGCTCAGACTTGCTTCTTGCCACTTCTCTTATCTCTTTCCTTCAGCCACTTACTTCCTTCCTGTCCCATTAACCCCGCTCCGCCGTGCCCGTGAGCACCCTCACAGAACAAAGAGAACAGCCGTCCCTGTCATTTTGTCAACATCCGGCCGGGTCCCGATCAGGTTTTCCTCCGCAAGGCCGCGGACACAGCCCAGGAGGGTCACGCCGCAGTCACGGCCGCGCCTCTGCGGCTTTGCCTCCTGCGCGGGGCCGGGGCCGGGGCCGGGGCCGGGAGCCGGGAGCCGGGAGCCGTGCCGGTTTATCTGCTACTCCGCAGGCCGTGGCACCCGAGTCCCGTCCAACATCATCCGTCCGACTCGGTGAAAAGCGACCTCACAAGGCGAGGTTGGACGAGCTTGGAAATCTTTGCCTTCCTCCATCCCTCTGCGGGCCCGGGTCCCACCGTGCGACTCAGTCGCCCTCCTTGCTGCTTGATTTTTTTACCCTGTGTGTCCTCGTCCCTGCCCGAAGCCATCGCAGCTCCTCCGTGCTCCCAGGGGGATCCGAGGAGCGGGCTGGCGAGAAAGCAGGCGGAGAGGAGAGACAAAATCAGCGTGGCCATCCTTGCTCCAGGCCTTGGTGGGGCGTGGCGGCTCCATGAGGGACACGAGACCCCCGCCTTTGTGGTACTTCGAGCGGAGAGGCCCCTGGACCTCAGGGGACATGACGTGCCCTGCACTCCGCCGGCACACTGCCGCACCCCTCCCTCTACCCTCGGCAGACGCTGGCCGGCGCCCCCGGACCGCGGGCCGGGATAGCTTCGGAATTATCTGACAGTCGTCAAAGCTAGTCACGAGAGGGAACCCATTGGCCCTCTCGGAGTGAGCGAGGACCGTACACGTGCACGGCCTCCCTGGACCCGCGGCTGCGGGCCTGGCCACTGCCCCCCTCCCCGGGGCCCGAGCCCCGAGCCCCCCGCGGCCCCCGGGAGCATGTGGTTTTCTGGGGTGCTGCAATTGTGGACATTGCCCCCGCAGGGTGTGTTGAAATGGACTGAAAGTTGTTTGCAGCACATAAAATAACCTGTCTGCGGGGACGGCTTGCAGGGGACACCTCGCCCGCCCGGAGCCCTTCACGTCAGCTCGGCCCTCACAGCCCACCTTGCCGTGAGCAGCCACCCCGACCGCGGAAGGCCGTGACCTGGGGTGGTGACTAAGGATTGGCCAAGGCAGTTCTCTTCGTTTCCAGAACATTTGTGACGGGGAGAAAACCTAAGGAAATGAGAGCAGGGTCACGCTTCTCTAACGGAAGACCACGCCCTGCCCAACGTGGCGGCTGCTGCTCCCCAGGCCCCTCAGCTGCTGTGACAGGAGCCCCACGTCTGCATGTGAGAGTCCCGACTCTTAGCCCCCGCCTGGGGTGCAGAGGAGAGCCCGGGCCTCGTCCACCCAGGCAGCAAGAGGGAAGAAAGCAAGGTACGAGGGAGGAATCAGGAGCAGAGGAAGAAGAAGGAAGAAGGGACAAGGTCCAGGAAGGGAGGGGACAAGGTGGGAGGGGCGCGGGAGGAGCGGGACGGGGCAGAGGGCAGAGGCTCTGAGTTCCTGGCATGGTCGCCGCAAGTCCACACTTAACGTGTCGATGGCCACGTGCCTCCCAGCGATGCAGCAGGGGGCGAGCCCTGTGGACCGCAGACGACGAAGCCGGGTTGGGAGTAGCTGGCAGTAGGAAGGGACAGACGAGTCCCCGGAGGTGGCACAGCAGGAAAACAGTTCGGTGCGACCTGGGAACGGGCCAAGCTAATGACATTCCCTGTAAGGAGCTCTGCTCCCAGCCGGAGGCCCTGGGCGCCTGCAGCTGCCCCTCCGCCCTGCCCGCCGCCCGCAGCCCCGCACAACGGGGTCACGTCCCTCCGGGGCTGTAACTGGGATGTCCCCGTTCGCATAGCCCAGCCAGGACAGCGAAGGGCGTCCCGTGGGAGGAGACGGTCTCGGCAACGAAGCCGGGGCTGCGGATGCTAAAACCCGACGAGGTGCAGCGATGTGACGCAGCGCTGTGAGCCGGGCTCCAGGGCCCCACGAGCGCGTCCTCTGGAAAAATTCACTTCGCCCTTTGTCATCGTCCTGCACTGTCTCGAATTCTCATCTTAACTGACTCGCGATAGGAATCGCCTGTCTACTGGCCCTGATGTCCTTCTCACATAATTGTGTTTGATACCTGCTTCTTAGGAAACAAATAATTTAAGGGGAAAGCTGGAGATGGACGGATGGTGGATGAATGCATGAGAAAATGAATGGACCGGCTAATAAACAGAGAGTGTACCTGCCCATCACAACAGGGACATAGTGAAGGAATCCAGAAGCGGAAGTCCTGGCAGAGGTGTTTGATGGTTTGCCTAGACATTAATTCAAGGAGAGAAATGGCAACGGCATTGAACTCGAGACGCGTTACTTTCTAAATTACTTTGAGGAGGTTAAGTAGCTTTTGTGTGCTAGCCCAGAGAAAGAAATGCCCTGTATTTCACCGTGTGAGAAAATAACACCGTAAGTTTAAGAAAAGCAGAAATTTTACCGTAGGGATGATGAGGGAGAGGGGAGTCAGAGGGGCTGTTGAGGAGGCTGCACACAGCGCTCCCAGCCAGAAACCGCAGCCGCTTCCGTGTGTCAGTGGCAGAGAAATAAAAATCTTTCGAAAACATTTAAGAAAGATAAAGGACCGTCCTAACAATAGAGAACCGTGGATGCGCGAGCGGAATGAATGAGTAAAAGATGGAAACAAAACTCTGAAATGGGGAACGTGGACCAGGAAGCAAGGAAGGAGAGAAATAGTAAGTTGCACTTTTATGCATTAAGATTCCACCATCTGGGGGATGTCTAAGTGGAAATATTGCCTACATGACTGGACATTTGGCCTTGGGACTCAATCTTTAAAAGGCCCGGTAGGAAATAAGAGATTGAAGAGTCATTGGGTTTTAGCGGAGTCATTAGTGGAGGAGCCGCTCCCTGGAAAGGAAAAAGTGAGGGGTACAGTCCAGTCCGGGGTGAAGTCCGGAGTAACACCCACATTTAAGGTCAGCCAGCTCCCAAAGGACACCAGGAAGTCACAGCCAAGGACGGAGGAGATAAACCAGGAGAGTTTACTCTACGGAGCCGAAATGAGAATGTGTTTAAAGAAAAGGGGCGTGGTCAAAAACTTCTCTCAGCGGCAAAGTGAGACGAGGACGAGGACGGAAAACATCCTCTGAACGGCGCTGCAGTTCTTGGTCTGGGAGAAAGCGGTGTTTGTGGAGAAGAACAGAAGCCGATGGCAGCGGGGGGAAAAGGGGAGCGAGCCCGGGGGACCGGGGCGCGTGCGCCGCTCTCGCGAGAACCCCGGGAACGAGCCCGGGGGACCGGGGCGCGTGGGCCGCTCTCGTAAGAACCCCGATCGCGAGCAGGGGGGGTAGGGCGAAAGTTTGGTAAAGTTTTGGGTGTAGGAAGATGCATGTTGTTTGTTTCAAGATGAAAAAGACATGCCCATGTTAAAGCGGAGAAAGATACATGCTCCATGGAGCTGAAGATGCAGGA
Source organism: Pteropus alecto (assembly GCF_000325575.1). NCBI lineage: Eukaryota > Metazoa > Chordata > Mammalia > Chiroptera > Pteropodidae > Pteropus > Pteropus alecto. The sequence goes on from NW_006438073.1 coordinate 7,053,403, forward strand.
GAGAAAGGGAGGAGTTTGCCCGGTGAGGCCCCTGAGGAAGGGGGCGGCGCGGCGAAGGGTATGTCCCTGGAGGAATTTGCCTAAGATTAGAAGCTGAGGGGGGTGTGAGACCAGCACTCTGAAAACCAGGACACCGAAGGGAGAGACCGAAGAAGATACAAATAAATGGAAGACAGACCTTGCTCGCGGATTGGGAAGATCGATATCATGAAAACGTCCTTAACATCTAAAGCGATATACAGATTCACTGCATCCCTATTAAAATACCAATGACATTGTTCTCAGAGTTAGAACTACTAATCCTAAACTTTATCTGGAACCAGAAAATACCATGAGTAGCTCAGAAATTTTGAGCAAGAACGAAGCGAGAGGTATTACACTCCCTGATATGAAAATATACTACAAAGTTACAACAATCAAAACAGTGTGGTACTGGCATAAAAACAATATATAGATTCACGGGACAGAATAGAGAGCCCAGAAATAAATCCTCACTTATATAGTCAGTGAACCTATGACAAAAGAGGCGGGAATATACAATGGGGTATAGACAGTCTCTTCAGTACGCAGTGTTGGGAAAACTGGACAGATACGTGGGAAAAAATGAAATCGGACCATTCTCTTACACCATATGCAAAAATAAAAAAACTGATTAAAGTCTTAAATGTATGACATGAAACCATAAAATTCCTAGAAGAAAACATAGGCAGTAAACTCTTCGATATTGCTCTTAGCAATATCTTTTTGGATATATCTCCTTGGACAAGGGCAGCCAAACAAAAAATAAACAAATGGGACCACATCGAACTAAAAGGCTTTTGCACAGTAGGAAACCATCAACAAAACGAAAAGACAGCAGACCGAATGGAAGAAGATATTTGCAAATGATACATCTGATAAGAGATTAATATCCAAACTATACAGGACCTCATAAAACTTAACACCAAAAAAAACAAAAACAAAACAAAAAACAGTCCTTTTTTTATATGGGCAGAGGACTCGAATAGAGGTTTCTCCAAAGAGGACGTACAGATAGCCAACAGGCATATAAAAGATGTTCAACATCATCAGGGAAATACAACATAAAAACACAATGAGATATCACCTTACACCTGTCAGAATGGTATCTTCAATAAATCAACAAATAACAAATACTGGTGAGGATATGGAGAAAAAGGAACACTCATACACTGTTGGTGGGATTGTAAATTAGTGCAGCCACTATGGAAAATGGTATGGCGTTTCTGTCAAAAATTAAAAATAGAGCTGCCATCCAACCCAGGAATTTCACTTCTGGGTATTCATTCAAAGAAAACAAAAACACTAATTCAAAGAAATATATGTACCCCTGTGTTCATTGCAGCATTACTAGTAATAGCCAAGATATGGAAGCAACCTAGGTGTCCATCAGTAGATGAATGGATGAAGAAGAAGTGGTATACATATGCAAGGGAATATTACTCAGCCGTAAAAAATGAAATCTTGTCATTTGTGACATCAGTGGCACTATGCTATGTGAAATAAGTCAGGCAGAGAAAGACAAATACCATGTGATTTCACTTATAGCTGAAATCTAAGAAAGCAAGACAAATGAATAAACAAAACAAAATAGAAACAGACTTATAGAGAACTAGCTGATGGTTGCCCAAGATTGGGGGTGGGTTTTTAAAAATTCAGGAATAAATAGGGAAGGAAAAGCTAGGACAACAGATGATTACTTTACTTAATATAGATGAGGAAGAGAATTTAAAACAGGATCCTATTGGACTTTTATCATCTGAGATAAGTTCAATTACGTCAGCTGAATCAGAGCTCACAACAAACCCAACAGTTACTTTGAAATGGCTAAATATTTAATCGAAGAGTTCACAAAATGTTTTGCTGATTTATTCTTATAGTTACTACAACCTTCTGAAATTACTAATTTAAAAAGATCTCATGTCATTAAAAGAAGAGTGGGGTGCCTCCTCTGCCACCTTAGCAGGAGGTAAGAGGGCAGAAGAGACGTTTCTGGCGTGGTCTGGCCATTTGAGAAGTGTCGCATTTCCTGTTGTTCCGTATCGTACCCAAGACCCACAATATTTTCCCTTTCGCGGGTTCTATCCTGCCGATAACCCCGAAGCATTTAAGAGTATGTTCCACCTCCATTAGTTAGCATAGTGTAACCTTCTGGAGACAGAGGCTCAATTAAAATAGTTTTCCAGTTTCTTCTTTGTACATAGCTGTCCTCCATGACTATAAGCAGGTTGAGTACGTGGAGGTGGTTTTTGTGATTAGAGAATATATGTCTCGAGTGGATGATTCTCTTACACTCCTCCAAGGGCACCCCTAAAGCATACAGTTTCCTTTGTAAATTCTGCCCTCGGCAAGTAGTTTACAGTTTCGTTTGGTATTTTATTGTTGTCCAGTATGGCTCAGGCGGGAGCAAGCGGCTTCGGGAAAGCCTGCAGACTGTCTGCCTCCCCGCACACAGCTTGCCTGTCATCCTCCCAGCCCTTACTCGTCCGCAGACATCGGTCTGTGATTGTGCCTACCAGGGCTGTAATGGCCGCGAGATGCTCTGGGACTGATGGCACACGCCACCCAGGTGCCAGGGCTCAGTGCGTGAGCGGGGAGCCGCTGTGCTCCTCCCAGGTGCCACGGAACATCCATTCGTCTAGACACCGAAAAGCAGATGCAGCTTCACCCCCGGTGGGTTTCCGAAACCCCACCGCCCGCCCCCGTTCCGCCGAGCGCCATCTAGAGCTCGCCTCCTTCTAGGCACTCCTAGCTAGCTGTCATTGGGATCGATGTACGTATATTTGTGCTTTTCTATCTTTTGAGAATTTTTAGAAATTTTTAGAAATGTATCGTTGCGACAGAAGAAACCGAATTGAATCTCCTTTGCGTAGTCCTAAACTTAGGTAATTTTTTAGGCACACTCCATAAATATTTGCCTACTAACTAGTTGAAGAAGATTTTGTCTTCTATAGATGCAAATGAAATTCATCTTATTTCCTAACTCAGACTGATCAACGGTGTGGCTATGTCATACAAGATTCCGAGGGGAAAGTACCCCCCCTCAGAATAATGAAGAGCCATGATGAATTAGAGACGCCTATCGCAGAGACAGCCGGAGGAGAGGGAGGGTATGGACCCCTATGCCAGGCGTTTGGTCTTTCTAAGGGGATATTGAGTGGTCGGTGGATTATAGATAAAATGGTTTTGAGATACAGTTATATGGAGCTCCTCCTTTCAATTAGCATGATCAATTTATTCAGCCTTAAATACGCAGTATGTATTTGGTTAATTGATAAGTGGGTGGGCTTTTCTTTTGGGGGGCAGACAGCTGGCTTCCATAGCTTTCGTCTGGCACGCTAATCTTTGGTCACGTGATTGTTTCATAAAATAATCTTGGGATCACAGGCATCCTGATTTACAGTAGTTTTACTTTCTTGAGGGATGCAGCCTTACAGAAACGGATTTCTGTCTTAGTGAATGTTTTCTGTATAAACGTTTGCTATCAACAGAGCTAATTTGACTGTTACTAAATAGGGAGAAAACGCAGCTTCAGTTGCTGCTTTTTCTTTTGCTTGAGCTAAACAAAAATGCTAGACTCCTGTTGAGGATGAATGTGAGGCCAACAGCAACATCACTCAGAAAATAGTAATGTTCTTTGGAGACAAAGTGAGTGGAGCGGTCTCTTTGTCATCCCAGCCCTATGCCTCCAAAGCCATATTTCTGTCCTCATAAGATAGTTCTTGTGAAAAGAAATCGAAATGCCATAAATTACGTTCGTTTAAGGTCACAAATTAATCACTTTACAACCTATTTTCTCTTGAAAACTCTTTCTTTGTAGATTCTGCCACAAAAAGGCTCACGTTACTCAATTTCGCAGATTATTGCTGCCTGTTTTGCCTTGGATTCTAAGCCACGTCGCAAATTGAAGATGGTAGTTGCCTGCTGCCGTTGTCCTGTTTGACAACAATGAGAAAATCCTTTATTTATATTTTAAATGCTATTTATTCTTGCCATAAGATATATGCATTTTGTTTGCTGCTAAAATGCTTTTATTGAGTATTTAAATAAAGGATATGCCTTCAGGAACACCTGTGGCAGGTAGTCTTACGAAACCTTTTATGTAAGATTGCAATGACAATTCCTTTCTGGTTAACCGAGAAAGGAAGTGTTTGGCGATGGTCTAGAGTAACATCAGAATTAATTTTACTCCACGGTTAAATTTATGACCAAAATTTGCATATTCCTATGATGAACAATGTATTGTATTTTAAATGAAACAAAGATTCTGCATTGTTCCCTTTTATTCCATTATCCTACACAGAAAAATACGTACCGATTTAGGAAAACATTTCAGTGGGTGAGTTTTATGTAAAAGAGTAAATAATGAAATCCCCTCAGTTCCAGAACTCAAAACTCACCTCTCGCATAGAGGCACATATTGGTGATATTTTGATTAAATTTATCACCCAGCATTACACTGGAAGGGAAGACTGTAAAGCCAGGGCCCTACAGAATTTGGGTCTAGTTTCTAGGAGAGGAAATAAGTGTCCAGTGCCGGTGTAATGGCAGCAGAAGTAATAGACATAGATTCTTTCTGCTCTCACTCTGATCCGAAGGTGCCTTTTCATCTCAGCTGCCACGGGGGGCGTCCTCGCCGGGGCCGCCATGGGAGGGGATGGGGGGGGAGGTTCTCAGAATAAAGAAGAAACACTTCCCACGCCCATCATCAAGGAATTTCACGGTCTCTGTTATACTTTGGATAACTCTTCTTTGCATTCTATTGACTTTAATTCTTAATTTTTCTCAGTATTATAGAATGGAATAGATTTCCCAGAAAATTTCCCTCATGTAAAAAGCTTCCCCCAAATGTCATCTCGCCTATATTTCTATCGATTGCTCTCTCTCCCTTGCCCCTCATACTTGAATTAACTCATCCTAGACTCCAGCACCACTTTTGACATGCGATCACCGGCGAGATTGGTTGGTGTCTCCGCCGACAGATGACGGTGCGGGGCCGTGTCTGTTTCCCCAGCTGGCCTGGTGGTCGGCGCAGAGCAGGGGATCGATGCGCGTTTATTAAATGCATCGAAAGAAAGCGTTTCAAAATCCAAATCTCACCCCCTGGATCAATGGCTTTTAAACAAGGCACTTACTCTGAGTATTTTCCTCATCTATAAAATGAGGCTGTAATATTTTTTCTTGGGTCGTCGTGATGACCAAATAAAGCAATGGTTGAGATGCAAGATACTGTTACTTTCCTAGCCTTCAGGAATTCTGTCGAGGAGGCGTCTGAGTGTCTGCCCAGGATGGCCCCCGATGCTGTCGGCACTCGGCAGGTGCTGCCTGCGGGACACTCAACTGCTCTTGGTCTCAAGGACGACCTTCCTAAGAGGACCCCAGAAGCTACGCTCCTGATCACTAGCCTCTCCCCAGAATCACGTGTGTGAGACGAGCTCTGTCAGCGTCACGGCCAAGACTCCCCGCCGGACGCCTGGCCGCCTCTGCCCACTAAAGCAGATGCCCCTCCGGTCAACTCTGACCCCCCTGCCATCGCCAGGCAAAGTGCACGCAGCCCGACTCATCACCGTCTCCCACACCCATGCTCACACCCACACCCACATTCACACCCACAGCCACACCCACAACCACACTCATACCCACAGCCACACCCACAACCACACTCACACCCACACCCACATTCACACCCACAGCCACACCCACATTCACACCCACACCCATGCTCACACCAACACTCACACCCACACTCACACCCACACTCCCACACTAAGAATGTGCTCATGGACAGTGGGGCTCCCACCTTGGCTAAACCCCAGGCGTCGGCCAGGCCTTTGCTGGCGAGTGGGACTCTGCCGAGGGCGGGGAGGGAGGTGTCTCTGAGGAGGACTGAGAAGCTCGGGGGGCCAGGCGGGGGTGGAGGTGCGTTAGGGAGGAAGCCGTGGGATCGGAAGCTGTCATGGGGAGAAGAAATTTAAGAAAAGAGCAGAACTATTTTTAAGGGTCAGGGAAAGGTCGGCTGTTCAGCGTACAGCGCTCCACTGCCTTCTCCATGGAGCGCTCATAAAAGCTGTAACATTTAATGCGGCTTTTGGTGTTGAATTCTGGCGTCTGCAAATGAAGACAGAATGAGATCGGGGTGGCCGGAGGGTTGGCGGAGCACGTCCGCTCGCCTTTGTAGCAACACCTCACCTCTCCGGGCTGGGGAGTGCCTCTGGAACCTTCTGTGGCTCCACCACCCGGGACCCTGTCTGCACCGTCGCCATCGCCAGGGACCGCCTTCCTGCCGCTGCACTGTTGCTCACGACCTTCCGCCTCGGGCTGTGCTCTCAGTGTGATTCAGATTAATAATCCCAAACACCTATTTTCCTCGTTTTGACTCCTGTTTTGATTCGAGACACTTGCAAGGCTGCGCTTCTTCAGATGTAGAAGCCATACGACCTAGAACTTCTTGTTCATTTATCCGCCACTCCTTATGTGCGCTCTTGGTGGGTGGGTGTCGCCACGGGGGTGAGGGGTGCGTGGTACAGAAGAAGGGCCTCCGGTGGGCGCCAGCCAACGGTCCTGCCCCCACGTGCCAGCTCCGCCCCCGCTGGCTGGGTGGCCTTGAGCGAGCCGCTCCCCTTAGGTAAACTGGTGGAGAGCAGGGTTTTCACAGGCTGCGAATGTGTGTCTCCTCCTTTCGTTCCTTTTTTTCTGCAAGTATTCGTGTTCCAGAATGATCTCTCGTGACGTGTATTCGAAATTTTACAGAAGAAAAAGTTGGATTATGTTTTTAACGTTTTTTAACTCCCCATGAAAGGCAACTTAAGAATGTCTTTGATATATTTATCTGCCAATCTTTCTTTAATTCTTAATGGAAATTACATAGAGAAGTTGATGTTTGATATTTTGAAGCATGCTTTCTGTCAAAAAAAAAGAAAGATTTTATAAACCATGTCGATTTCATTAACTCAATCAGGGGGGAAAAGGTGACAGCTGGGGTTGAACCAACACGCTGAGAAAGTCTCATTGAATGTGTTCTCATTGGGAGGAAATCAGTAAAAGATCAACTGGACATTTATATTTTTGACACGATCTCACTTTATCTTCACAAACCTCTATTAGATTTTCACACGAAGAAATCCAGAAAGGATTCACGGTTAGAATACAAAGCAGAGCAAAGTCTTTAACTTTATGATCATTCCAACTTTAACAGAACAAAACGTGCGTGCGCGTGTGTAACACACGGCCCATCCATGGTCAGGCGGCCAGTCCCATATGGGGAGGACGCAGCCAAGGCTCCAGGTGACTTTCTCGTGGGACTCCCAACTTGACGGGACATGGGAGGTGGGGGGACTGTTGGGCTGTCGGGTGAGGCACAGAGAGGGACAAGCCAGCAGCTAGAGAGACAGAGCGGCCGGGGTCGGGGCAGACCCAGGATGGGCCCGATCTGGGGAAAGAGCTGGGAACCAACATGAAGTTTGGCCGAGGCGGCTGCTTGCTGAGGACTCCGAGTTAAGGTGTGTGTTTACATCCGTCGATTTAGAGCGCGTTGTTGGCTTGGGTTCCAGGAACCAATCGGGAACCAGAAAGCAGAATAAATGTTGGGTGAAAGGTTAGCGGCCACACATAAAGCCGAAAAACGGGGACTGGGGAAATAAGAGCAGAAAGTCTCGATTCTAAGGCCAAGCTCAGCCCCATCGGGAACTTGCGATGCTCATCTCCATTTTCAAATAAGCCTGGCAGGAAAGGCAGGGTAGGGAAGAGGCGAGAGTGGGTTCTGACTCAGAAACAACAACGCTATTGCCTAACTGGTTTATTCAAGTTAAAAAGGCTTTTTTTGACCAACGATGTGAGCCAAAGCTCTAAAAAAAAAAAAAAATTTAGCTTATCCTCGAGCTGTACTATGTGACCGATTTCACCCACTCAACAGAAGTCATGGGAGCGGAAGTCAGAAAATGAAGTGAGGTCTCTTCACAGCGAAGCCCTTTCTCCTGCCTGTGAGGTCTGCTGAGTGGGAATTCCGTCTTCCTCCTCCTTACAGCATTCGTAGGGAAACGATCATCATCTGACGAATTGCACTAAAAGCCCATCACGAAACAGATAAACCAGCACCATTATTCTATTCATTAATGCGGCATGTGTGTAACAAGTGAGAATTACCAAGGAGCACAAGTGCATTCAGGACGCGCTTGGAGAGGGTCTCTTGGCGACTGGCAGGCTATCATCGTTGTAGCACTTGACTCTCGATTCTTAGGGATCGATTCTCTTTCTTTGGTTATATGAAATATCTCTTCTAATAAAAGACCGAAGAAGCATTATTTTTAGCATCAGACACAGACGGGTGATGGGGTAATATCACATTTTCCTATGGCTTAGCAAACATTGACAATAAGGAAAATCAGGATTGCTCATCCAAGATGTGTTGGCCTCGATGGATTCAGTTAATCAAGTAACTGTAGAGAAATTAAATATGCATAAGCCGCAGCACCTGTCAAATACGTAACAGATTAAGGAGTTGTGTCATTTATAGCAATGAATGTCTTCAGGCTTCGAGCGAAAAAAAAATTTCTTTTTACTCGAGGAGATGATGTCTCCAAACATTACGGAGAATTACTTTCCTCGTGTTCGAATGAGTTCAGACCTCTACCAACGTGTAAATGGGTTTCAATCATGAATTGCAAATTGCAGTTGAAATGAGCATTGTTTTGCTGGTGGATGAGTCTGAAAACAATCGTCTTTTTTTTCTTCCCCTACCAATACAGGGCGTATTTGATTAAGTGTGTTTTTTGGGTTGGATCAATATTCGTTTGGATCAACGAAGTAACACAGAGAGGCCAGCCGTGGTCCCGCCCCAAGTTTGGACTTCTCTGTGTCCCCAAGAGGTGTGGTCCGGGAGCCATCACTTAGGCGACGCGTTAGTGACTGGTGCCGTTGGTTCCACTCCTGGCCCTGTTACTAAACAAACATGGCTAACCCTTGGCTCCGCTCTGCAGCTGGCTGTAGCTGACACTGCCACACGTGCACAGTGAAGACCTAAGTTCCACACGGAACGAGACCTGGCACGAGCCTGGCACCAACTTACAGCTCTGGTAAAAAGCCGTTAAGTGTGCGGGTGTTCGAGTACTCTGGATTCGCCTTGCGGGTGCACGGGGGTGGTTTTGTAAATGCCACCTGCGAGCTCTCAAGTCGCTGTGTTGGTCAGAAACGGGTCTTTTCATCTCTAAGGCTGCGTAGATAGAGGCAGTCTATGTGTGCTCACACGGGGGTACATGTGCTCACACGGGGGTACACGCACACATAGGGGTACATGCACGCACACCAAGGGGCAAGTGGGATGGTGTGTCCTCCTGGGGTCCTAGTCACCATGTGACCCATCCCAGGGGTCTCCTCCGAGGTCTGGACCTGGTCATGCCTATCTATCCTCTAAAACAGCTAAAGATGCTTAAGGACCAAGAAAATTTGAGTCAAACCCTGAAATGCTAATTTAATTGAAATTTTGTTATAGCTCATTTAGAAGGTAAATAATTGTCTTAACTGTGGATGGGTTTGTTTGTTTGTTTGTTTGTTTTTTGAGAGAGATTTAACCTGGGCTCCCAAGGCCCAGCTGTTGAAAATAGGTAACTGACATTGTAAGACCCACCGCACACTGGTTAAGTAAACAGGACCTGTGATCGCTGTTAAAGTCTGTGTAAAAACTAAACATAGTCAGAATAAGCAAACATTTACTGATGCGTAAGTGTCTAACAAAGCATTATTATATTTATGGTCTCTAATTTGACTAAGTTGAGGGTTTTTTCTGTGATGTCTTTGGCCATTTTTTTGTGCTCATTCAGTGATTCACAAAGATAAATGCTTTTAGCATGGATTATGACTGTGTTTCAAACAGGCCAAAGTGTCCTAATCTGCAGTGGATTCTTCATTTTATTATATAGAACAAGATAGACCATTTCATTTAATACCTTTTATTTAAATTGTTTTTAGTAGCTCTTTGTTTTTTCTGAAAGAAAAAACTCCTTCCTTAGATCTGTCCCTTAATTTTTTTCAGTTACATTTAGTTTTGGTAGAGCTGATGGATAGCGCTTTTCTATTTGGCCTTCATCAAGGATCTATCCTTGAACCATCTAGTATTTTCTGTAATATTCTGTAATATTGGGCCAAAGGGACCTCAGATGTGCACGCTTTAGACTCTGAAAATACAGCACGGTGCCTTGCTCTCGTACAGATCATTGAAGGTCCCCTATGTCACAGAAATGACTTGCCTTCCTTTAGCATGTGCTTCCATTTACAAAAGAAAGTCCTTGTTGTTTGTGACATGTACTTTAGGAAAGGATGCCCAGGACCTTCCATAGTTCACCCCATAAGACCCCCTGCCCCGATCAGTTCAGCTGACACCAAATCCAGAAGTCCAGCCGCTGTCGTGACTTTGCGTATCTAATTTAGGACTGCACGAAACGTTTCTTCGTTTTTCGATACAGCCAACCTCTAAAGGCACCAGCGCATTCAGTTGCTAAACTCATTCTTCATTTTGATGTCATCTTTTGAGAGAGTAAAAGTAAACAGCGCTAAAATGAAGGTATTTCTCAAACAATAGTGGTTCCATAAAGGGAGATTTCGACGTTGGCAAATGAAGTATTTTGGCCACTAAGAAACTACAGAGTTATTCAAATGGTGGAGGTTTCAATAGAGAAAGATAAATGCTCGAATATGTTTCTCTTTTCACTAACCCGTCTCCGAAGAAGCTGACCGCCCTGTGGAAGCCGAGACGTCCTCCCTTTTTTTTCTGCCATTTTCTACCATCGTCACTTTTAAAAGTCCGATCTTTAAGTCGGTTTCTATTTCGCAGACTAAACTCTCCAACAAATGATATCAATTTTGAACGTTTCGTGCATTTATAATGAACTCAAAACAAAAGAAAACAAGAAATTACAGAAGTTACTTTTACCTGAGGGTACGCACGTGCATTCAGGGGTTGATCATTAGGGCTTTATTTTTTAGAGTCTCCTTTGGGAGCACTTTTTAACTTAAATCAACTCTAGATTATAAACTGTTGCTCTTTCAGAAATATATTATTCCATCTGAATTATAATTATAGCCTAAAGCTAAATTTAATATAGCGGATTATCAAGCCGGGGGTGCTCTTCATATTAACCAGGGAAGACTCTGGCTAAGTATGACTTTGTTCATTCAAAAAATAGTCGGTCTACCCAGACCGGGCGTCTCCGTACGGGTCTGGATAACCACGTGTTACCGTAGTTAGTTGCAGGGGCTCTCGCTAAGGAAAAAGGATGAGTCAGAGTGTTCAGGGGGCCCCTACCCCGGTCGGTCCTGTTCTTTCTCTGTTGACTCGTTCCTCGGATATCTCATTCGGCCCTATAGCCTTCGATAGCATCTGTACACTGATGGCTCCACCCTCTGCTCTGAGCTTCTAACTCAAATGTCCAGCTTCCTCATCAACAGCTGCTCTGGGTGGCCCAGTAGGCATCTCGAACCAAACGTATTCAGGACAACTCTCGGCTGGGCCCCTGGACATGTTCTGCCCCCATCTATGTAAGTGGGACCGCCATCCACCCACTTACCAAGAACCGAAGCCTCCCCGCCCTTCCCCTCCTCCGTCCAGGTTCTGCAGTGACCCGTCAACGCTCCACCTTTTCATCTCGGTGGCTCCGGCCGCCCTGAGCCCTTCCTCCGCAGCCTCTCGCCTGGACTGCCGCCGCGGCAGCTCGGGACACCCCGCGTCCACTACAGTCCGTTCTCCATTCCGTCGCCAGAGTGGTCTTCCTCAGAGTTCCATGAGATCGTGTCTCTCTCTCGCTTCAAACCCTCCAACGACGTTCGCTACATTTAGGATGCATCTCAGTGTCCTTACCGTCGCGTGCAAGACGCAGCGCCGTGTGGCCCTCGGCGTTCGGGTCCACCTCCTCCCTCTCCGATGCAGTAGTCACTAGTCAGCGTTCTTCAGCCCCACGGGACAGCCTGCTGTTCTCAGCCACACCAAGCCGGCACCTCGCTCGGGACCTCGGCACTCACGCCTCCCTCTGCCCCGACCGCTCTCGCCAAGGTCTTCACGCCAGACGCTGTGCCGGCGACATCCCCTGGCAGAGGCGGTCTGTGACCGCCCGTCCGTAGCAGTGACCTGGACCCACAGTCCCCCGGCCCGCTCGCTCCCTCTACCAGGAGAGTTATACCCCTCCGAAATGTGTATTTAGAATACATACTTATCTAATATTTATGCAGCTGTTGGCTCGATCATTGTAAGATTCACCCAACGAGAATGCAGCGTCACGGGACAGAGACTGAGTCCTATTCACAGTTGCAGCCCTCGATCCCAGAAGGGGCTCAAGGAATGTTTTTTTAATAATTAAGTGACGTTAGAAGCCATCACTTACAGAAAAACACTCAGTATTTATATATGCGGGTTTCTCTTCTTTTCACAAAGGATTTGAAACAGCTTTAAGCAAAAACATATACAATGTAAGTCAAAAATAGAAACCTAGCTCCAAAGAAAAATATACACATGGGGGAAAAAATAAAGGAAGACAGTCAGTTACAAGATGATCACAAGAAAGTAGGAAGAAAACTTCCTAAGATTCAATTCCAAACCGAAGTTCTTCGGCGAGCTTCCGCCGGGGAAGGGCGATGCCTGCGCGGTCTTCGTACGGCAGATGCAGGCAGCTGTTTCTCTGATAAGGGCCAAGGGCCCCATTTAAGAGGCAGCGGCTTGAAGGGGGACCGTGGAGGGGCTGAGTCGATACCTTCCAAGAATATGGAGTTCTGGTGTCCTTGTTTGCACCAAAAGTGGCCGTCATCTAGAAGATTCACGTAACAACATAGCCAGCATTGTTTATTGCTCGGAGTTAGGTGGATTTCGGTAATTCGATGGACATATCGCATTAAAGGAACACTGGTGTCACCACGTGTAAACAGGCCCCGAGTCCCGTGCTCCGGGCAAGGCCCCCCGGACCGGCGGTGTGACCTCACGTCAGCCTCGTGCCGGAGAAGGCTCGCTGTTTGCCTCTGCTGAATATGCTCCCACGGATTCTCTGCTCCCCTCGACAGCTGAAAACTGGGGCCCTTTCTGTCACCAGCCGCTTTCACCCCGCCCTGCTCGCCGCTGGCTGGCATCTCCATCTCGGCTCGCTCACCTGCACCACAGGAGACAGACGGCCACTGCTGAAAATCACTAAGAAACATCAGGAGTCACCACGTCCCGTGTCTTCTAACACCTGAAATGCTAATTGTCGTCCCCGTGGAAACTCGGTCACACGTATCGTGGCACTCAGGAGCTGACAGAGAGCCGAACCAGAATTCTGCGTCGGACAATATCGAGCGTTCCTGCGAGACAGTGTGACCAGGTCCCTCGAGGCCTCTCCGACTATGAAAGCGTCACTGAGGGAGGGCTCCTGGAAGGTGTCGGTGAGCCTCGGGTGACAGCTGCAGCCACTCCCCCTGGTGTCCCTCTCGGCATTAACGACCCTTCACCAACATCGACTCACGCTGTAGCCACACCACGGCGTTCAAGGGGCTACTTGCCACTGTCCCCGCTCATCGGCAAGTCAGCAGGTGTTTGTCACATTTCCCGCCGAGGCCCTTGCCCCCAACTCTGACCGGATGCAAAGAAAAATTCTCCATACTTTTTCCCTATGAAATTGTGTTTCGTTTGACACGTTAAAGCCTGACTTCTTTTAAAGATACATTTCCCAGGCAGAAACACATGCCTGTGTTTACAGGGCCCCTTCCAGCTACACTGCACTTCCTGGAAAAGCCAAGACGTTTTTTTCTTTGCCAAGAAACCATTTCCAAGGTACGCCACCTCTCCCCACACACGCAGTGGCCGCCAGTGCTCACCGCTCCTCACGGCTTTGCCGAGGCCGGCAAGGTGATGGCGAGAAAGACACGCGGTGCCAGGCAGAGAGGTTCTGGACATGGCAGGGACGGGACGAGGAGCCTGTCACGGTCATGTGCCCTCAAGAAAAATATTCCCTTCTATTTTTCGTTCAGCTGCCGCCGAGCATCAAAGCATGCATTGGTGATCACTGTTGTTTGTAGAATTTCTTGTGGTTCACAGCCAGATGGCCACTCTTTGCTGAAAAGCTTATTGTGGCGGGTGTACCCAGCGCCTTTCCAGGATATCGAGGGTTTTGTTTTGTCATTGGACACACTTGGTGCAAAAAAAAAAATTTTTTTTTTTTGCTAGCGCGTGTCTCAGTTATTCTAATATTTGCCATTAATAGAAATAGTCATTCATGTCGTAAACACGCCATTCGAGAAGCACTTACTTTCCTTAGTGTAAGTGTCTCGTGGCTCATCTGAATGATGGAGGCTGTGATGGTCATCGAGTCCCCCGCCCCATGAAGCCACAGAATTCTCGATGTCCTACAGAAGTCCAAATCCAATCCAAAAACCTATCTGACATTTTACAAACACTGGATTTTCTAATAGTCTTGAATAAGCGCTGGCAAGTACCCACTTCTGGGAAAAGGGCACGGCCACCTCCCCGCGTGGAACAAAGGTGAAAATCTGGCTTATTCTCGAGGAGACCACCACCGAGGAGGTCACTCGAGTTTTCCCTGGACAGTGTTTTCTTAGCCACGATGGAAAGAAGAAGCACATTTACAAAAGAAAACCATTTTCTCCAGACGCTTCCTGGACGCCGAACCAAGAGCCCACCCACTCAGCCTGTCTGGGGTCACTGCAATTTTGCCGACAGAATGAACGTGACCTTCGAACTCAAATTTCTCATTACATTCCAACATCCAGTAAATGACATGACTCATAGTTTCAAAAGATCTGAAAACATTAACAACTTTTCAAATATAAAGATTGTTCATAGGGTTGGGGGGACACCTGTGCCCATCGTCCACCAAATATCGTTATGTTCGTTCATGATGTCTGTACGGTTTGCTTGCAGTCAAAGTAGCTGGTAAGCTCGTATCGCCAACAGGAATCTGAATCTGTGGTTATGACTGAGAAGGTCACAAGTTAATTCTGGTCGCAGGCATGAGAAGAAGGGTCTCGAGGCCAGGAATGGAACGGGCCTTCCCGTCCTCCGAAGCCGTGGCACATTCACGGTCCTGGCTTTGAGCACGTTCAGTCCCGTGGGACCAGTGGGTGTCTGTGTGGTGGAGCTGGCCACAACCCCAGCAGCCGGCCGGCGTCCCCGGCTCCCTGGCAGCGGAGTTCACTGCGCAGTGAGAGCTCATGGGGGTCGAAGGCCGCCGGCCGGGGCCTGCCTCCAGGTCAGCCTCTCGGTACAGACAGACGTTTGGTCGGAAGAGGCTGCTGTGTGAATGGAAGCGAGTCCTTTGGTGCCAAACCACCGTCCATCCGCTTCTGTTCTTCTGGAAAGGGAAGTGACGCCAGCCGGCTGGTCTCAGGCGAATCCACAGCCCTGTCTTCCCTTCCCCATGGGCAGTTTCGACCACAGGGAATGTGGCAGGCCCCACGGTCCTCGTCGGGGACCACCGCGCCTTCGAGTACTGGGCAGAGTTCTCCCGAGAGGCCACAAGGTGATAAACACACTCTGTAATCATCGCGTGGTCCATCCCAGAAAACGAGTTACCTTGTTTGTGCCCACTTATGATAAATCTATTTATCATGGACGATTACGTGACAGACAATGAAACAAGACAAAAGTTTGGTAAATCAGAACAGAGGACACAGCAAGACAACAGACCGTCTCTCAGCGGCTTCACCAAAACGCGCCATAAGATTGGATTTGCATCGTAACCATTGAAACACAAGATGTGAAAAATAGGAGGTTGTTTTGCCCGTCGATGGCTGGTAACAAGACAGCCGGCAACGGGGTTTGGCTCTAAACGAATCGGCAGTCGAAGCGCTTGGGGGCCGCGCACATACCCGCTCGGCCGCCCTGCCTTCTCCTGCGGCTGCGTCCGTTCGGTTGGGGGAAAGCACTGCATGTTACTACTTCGAAAACTCATAGCCTCCTAGCAAAAAACTGGCACGATAAAGCTTTCGCCGGCACTTCTGAAACTGCATCTCTGCATTCTTAGGGTTGTTGCATATTCTGTCTGCTAGCGAGAAAGCATCCATGGTCTCGCGAATCGCCGTGATTTGATATTTTCGTGGATTCTAAACTGGTTTACCAATGTTTAATCGAAGTCCAGTATCCTAAGTAGAAAAAAAACATCCGTTCCCCTGGGTCCTCAGGTTTAATGAATCTCTTGGCTATACGCTTGGACTGTATTAACTTTCCTCTGTCTTCTGCGTCTTTGGCTAAATAGTTTCAGGGGGTTGGCACCGGAAGGGCGTGACTAGCCCCCACTAGTGGCCCGGTCCATGTTGCCATCCTCGGGACCCCTGTAGGTGACATGCAGGCTCCAGTTCCAAGGGACGGTTCATTGTCGACGTGCGATGGAAAAGCCGAAGCGCAAGTGCTCAGACCCGCAGGTGGGTCTGTAATCAGACTAACGATCACCGTGGGAGGCGGCGAGACCCGAGTCGGGGTTGTCATAATTCGCCACCCGAGTGACCTTGGCAAAATTACGTCTTGGTGCTTCTTAAAACGGAACGATGACAATGCGTACTACTCTTGCTGTTATTAAATTGCTACCGACTTAGTGAGACAAGGCTCAGACCTGGTGTCGGACAGTCGAGCGCTGTTCCCAGTGACCTCACGGCCGTCATGGTAGTTAGTGTTACTTGTCCAAACCACAGAACGCTCCCACGTGCATTTCCTCCCTTGCCCCCTGAGACAGGCAGCGTCCACCTTGCGGGTGAAGAACCAAGGCTCAGAGGCCAGCGACTTGCCCTGTGTGATGAAGGCCTCGCTCATATGCGATGAGCCCCAGCCGCTGCTGTCATCAACGTTACCGAATGTTTCACGAGCACGGATCAGTCACGGACCCCGTGCCCGGCACCATCTCTGAGCAAGACAAAAACCCCGCCCTCCGGAGTTTAGTCCAGAGGCAGGAGAGGGACGATGAGCGAGGCGACAGATCCTGAGTCCGTCACCCCAGAGAGCGGCCTCCGTGACGCGCAGAATGAAATACAGGAAGGGCACGGAAGTGGCCAAAGGCAGGTGACGCTCTCACGAGGGAGGTGACGTTGGAGGCGAGCTCCGAGCCATGGGAAGTCCTGAGCGAGAGCTCCAGGCAGAGGAGCAGTTAGAGGCTTCGGGGCGAAGGGGGAGCCGAGGGAGCGCACGGAGTCGGAGGAGTTGTGGAGAGAGGTTTGGACAGAGGAAACCAAGCGTCCTCCTCGGGGCCAGACCTGAGGGACGCGCTGCTGGCATCTGCACGTGGGAGTCTGGAGCTGAGGGGTCCGGGGAGGAAACAGGAGGCGTCGGCGTCATCGCCCTGCAGGCCACGGGTGGCCCAGAGGACCGGGCCCCACGAAGCGCGTTAAACTCAGGGCAGCTGTACGTAGATGGGCGTTGAACCCGAAGGTGTAGCTCATTTAATTATTTTTTAAATTTGCAAGTACCTAGCATTTCGTCATTAGTAATTAGGTAAAAATCATTATACTTGAAGTCCTCAAAATATAGCAGATAAGGAATAAAGAAACAGAGACGTGTATGGTCATGAAGGAATGCAGACGTGTAGCTGGACGGGGACAACTGGGGGCCTATTGGAGGAATGAGTCACCGGGAGCCCAAGGCCATTTAGGGCAGTGGTTCTCAATCCCCAGGGGTCCCCAACTCCCAGGTTGCAGACAGGTACCGGTCCGTGGCCTGTCAGGAACCGGGCCGCACAGCAGGAGGTGAGCGGCGGGCCGGGAGAGAAGCTGCATCTGTGTTTGCAGCCGCCCCCAGCGCCAGCATCACCGCCTCAGCTCCGCCTCGGATCATCAGGCATCAGATTCTCATAGGAGTGCCGGTCCCTGGTGCCAAAAAGGTTGGGGACTGCTCATTTAGGGGGAACTCTGCCCCCTATCTGTTGACTGTCAAGATAACTTAGCCCGCAGCCCCGCACCGTGTGGCCTGCACCCGGCTTTCAGAGGCTCAGCAAAGCATCCCAGACATTGGCGGGGGCAGGGAGGGGGTAGCATGGGGGCCACACCCTCTCCATTCCACACAGGAAACCGAGTGCGAACGATCGGCCCAAAATGACACAGCTGGTTCACGACCAAGCCAGGGTAAGGACGCAAGTCTCTGATACATGTTTGAAACCATGGAGGAAATGCAGTCTTCAGAGAAGTGGCGGTCCATTCTGAAGTTCTAGAAACAAACATGGAACCCAGATCAACATAAATAGGAATAACGTGCTGTGATGACCGCGGTGCCTTTGCGCGTGAGTTTTATAGATGAAATGTGTCATTCTCCGCCTAGCCGCCCTCGCCCGGTTTTCCCGGGGCCTGGGAGATTAACGGCATGGTTGACAGGCCCAGAGGTCGTCAGATGGGACTGATCTATGCTGAGACTGGACGTTTCTCTGGCCCCACGTAAGCGAAGCCAAGCACACATGCGATGCCAGACACACACGGGGCTGGGACCACGTCAAGATTAGGGACCCTTGAGTGGCCCTGTGACGGCATGCGATGCCAGACACGCACGGGGCTGGGGCCAGGACAGGGACCGCGTCAAGATTAGGGACCCTTGAGTGGCCCTGTGACGACCCTCCAGAAGGCCGCCACTTGGTACCAGTGACTTCGGTGGCCACGTTTATGCTTTTGATTCTTCCCGACCGTCGTAATTCACTTACTGTAAGTGGACCGCGTTGACGCTTTATCCAAAGTCCAGCTCTTCACCTTTCTCTCATGCCTTTCCTTGTTAGTTAAAAACCGGTGAACTAGAAGCCACGTAGCATCTTTAGCACCGAGGGTTTCGAAATGTAAAACACGAGCGTCACTTAGAAGAAGATCAAATTAATTTCTTGTAAATTAATGACATGAGAAAAGGCTAGGAAACTACCAAATACCTATTTTTCTTGGAGCGCAACTAGAAACATCACGTAGATAAGCCACCTGTGTAACCTCTGTTACTATCTTTCGGCTCCTAAATTTGGCTCAGAGATTGTTAACTAGATGCTCCATTTTTCAAATTGTCAACTAGCTTATCTTCTCAGCGGCAGTTTGCCAGTGCTCTCCGCCCCCCACCCCCGGTGTTCACATAGACATTTTTAACCTGTTGACAAGAAGCAGGTGTCATTGGAAAAGAGGCTGGTTCTTACAAAGCAAAAGACACATAGTTACCGCATCACAGCACTGAGCAGTCACTTAAAAAAACAGCCTGCGTCACAAAAGAAATAGTAGATAATTTTTTAAACTATGAGTGAGTAAGTTGTGATAGAATCATGTCCAGTGATGGTGTGTGTGTGTGTGTGTGTGTGCGCATTTCCGTTTCTTCTCCGTTACTGGTTTGGCCCATTCAGATTTAAAGAGCTACAAAAACGTAAAATGCTAGAGAAAGTCAGAAAAGTGAAAAATAGATGAGCTCATGTGATAGTTATAAGAATTAAAATTGTATTAAGAAAATCAAATCGGTTGGAATCCGGAAGCATTTTCAAGTTCCAGAGCAAATGTCTGCACAAAAACTCGAAGATTTTAGGAGTAGGAGGGAACTCGGGTGTCACCCTCCACACACTCACACTGCACAGGGAGGACGCTGAGGCCCAGTGTGTGGGACCACACACCTTGCCTCGGGACACCCACGGAGGCCGCAGGAGTCACATCCAGAGTCATGTTCTCCGGCTCCTGGAGAAGGGGTCGAGCAGCAGGCAGCCGCCTTCTCTCCCCAGGTGTCTGCCGAAGCCTGAAGTGCCACTGTTAGATAACCATCCTCCTCCTCCGTCTCTCTGGGGTCTGCCCCACGCATGCTCAGACAGGCAGCGACTTCAAGATCGCCGTCAGCAAACTTAAAATGCGATTTTTAAAAAACAAATCTCATTTATCGTGTAACGTTTCTAATCTTAAAACTGACATCTGAGCTTTGAGGAGCCTGCTTTGGAAAGAATTTTCTGCTGGTCACAGAAGAATAAGAACCGTCGTCAACCAGCAGAAATATAGGTGCCCGAAGGAGAGAGCAAGCTGGCGGAGGGGTGGGGGGTAGGAAAAGGGGGCCCCGAAACTGCTTCTTTCTTGCTTTAGGAGAAAGGGCCCAGCAACAAAAACAAGCAGCCCCATTGAAGTAGAACTTTACGTCCCACCCCCCAAAAACATCCCAACAAACTGCCCCATTGTTATTTGTTGTTTTGCTACGATGAATAGACAAAGCAAAAGTCAGGCAAGACCAGCTCCGCCCTCTCGGCCCAGGTCCCCTGGCTCCCGAGTGGCTCCGAGGGGCCTCGGAACTGTGGCTGGTCATGCTTGAGGACAGGTGAGGTGCACAAGGGTCCCCGGTAAGCCCCGCGTTGTTTAAGCGGCAGCTGTAATCGACCCGAGTTGGACAGTGGGAGCAAGACTGTTCTGGAACGTTCCACCGTGCGGTGGTGCAAAACCCCTCCCTCCTCTGCTGGGCGGCGCCCCCCACCCCAGCCCCTGTTCCCGCCCCAAGGCCCGCAGTGTGTGTGGGAAGAGAGCCAGTTCATCACGGAGCCAGGCCCCGCCTGCTTGTCCGCTGACGGGGGTCTTTAAAGCATGAGATAGAGCGGCCCAGACCGTCAGGCTCACTCTAGTCCCGATGTCTATTGTCATCCTGATGCTTCTTTTCCTAATCGACTGTTTAATTATGCAAACCACGAGCCTCCTAAGGCAGGTTCTCCATTACCTGTCAGAATGGGGCTTAGGCAACACAAAAGAAAGAACCCATCCTGCTGAGAAGGTAGCAGTTAACTTGGCCTTAACCCATCATCGGCCCCTGTCCACGGCAACACCCAGCTCAAATAGCACCTCGCCCTGAGTGGGAGCTTGCCTGACTGCAGCCTTTAAATGCTCCTTCCTGGAATGGTCAGCACAGCTTGGGGAGGGAGCTCAGGGAAGGATCCTGGAAGGAGGCGGGAGGGGCTGGGATCCAGCTGCAGGGAGGACGTACCAGGCCTGGGTAACCAGCCTGGCGAGGTTTGGTGTCGAAGGATACTGCAAGGGATTCCTGGCAGGCGGGCAGGTGACCTGAATCCAGGGACCTTCCACACTCTTCCTCCAGGCCAGGAGGTGGTCTGGGCCTGGACAGGAAGACGGCCTCCAAAAAAGAGAGTGAACGTGAAGGTCAGGCTGAAGGTCAGGCTGAAGGTCATCCAAGGAAGGAAGACCTGGACTCGGGAGTACCCCGCCCCCCTGCCGGGCGTCAGCAGCAGCAGGTCCTGAAACCAAGGGTCGCTGACGGCTGAAACGCTTCCATCGTTGAGTAGTTGACTCTGTCGCCGTTAGCTTTGTGGTGTCCTCGACCGCTTCAGACCTTTAAAATGTGTTATCCTTCCAGAGAATCGTGCACTGGTCTACATTCTGCTAGTTTTTCTATGAGTTTTTAAATATATTAGACTTTAATTTTTCTTTTGGTACGCAGGATAAGATGTATATCTTAATTTTTCTGTAATGTGTTATATCTCAAAATCATAGATCGATTAATCCTCCCCCACTGTTTTGTGATGCTCGCTTTTCTGCATATTAAATCCCTACTCATATTCCGATCTATTCGCGTTCATGCAACAGACACACACCGAAGCCCTGCCACACCACAGGCCTGTTCTGGGTGCTGGGGATACAGCAGCGGAAACCCGGCCGAAACACCTGCGCAGTCTCAGTTGGAGAAGAGAACAAACGAATGAATAAGCTATGTCATCTCTCGGATGACGAGGCATTTTATGAAGAAAAATAAAACACAGAAGGGGAATAGCGAATTCCCGCCAGGGCGGGCGAGGTGCAGTTTCAAACTGGGTCACAGGGAAGACCTCACGCAGAGACACAGGGCAAAGACCGAAAGGGGCGATAGGCACATGGGGGGACCGTGTTCGTGACAGAAAGCAAGAGCGAAGCCCTGAGGGATGGCATGTCGGGCCCCCATGGGCCAGCGTGGCGGGAGCAGGCGCGAAGCACGTGACCGGAGGCGAGGTCAGAGGTGAGGCGGTGGGCAGCTCGAGGGGCCGTGCCTGGACGGACTTGACTGTCGCCCCGAGTGAGACGGCCATGCTGGTCCCTTCTGGAGGCCACGAGGGAGAGTCCACCCCACACCTCCTGCCCCACTCCCGGCTGTCATTGCTTGAGAGAGTATTGTGTCTTCTCATTCGGGAATATATGCACACGTGGATGGATGGATGGATGGATGGACGGACGGACGGCGCACACGTGGATGGACGGATGGACGGACGGAAGGACGGATGGATGGACGGATGGATGGATGAACGGATGGATGGACAGATGGATGGATGGATGGACGGATGGATGGATGGAGAAGATGCGGTGTATATACACAATGGAATATCGTTCAGCCATGAGAAAGAAGAACCGAACAGAAATTGAGGCTGTGTGTGAAGGACCTGCCCTGCGGAGGGTGGCAGCATCTGTGGCTCCCGCTGGGGCAGGCCACCGTGACCTGAGTCTGTGCTTCCCTCCACTTGCCTTCCCCCTTCCCTTGGAAGCCTCCTCCCCGGCTGGGCCCCACGCAGCCGCCGGCCCCAGCTTAGGCCCGAGATCCATACATACATACATGTATACATAGATGATAGAGATAGATAGATAGATAGATAGATAGATAGATAGATAGATAGATAGATAGATAGATAGATAGATTTGTCTTTTAGTACCTTTTATAAGATTTTAAATAAGTGTTCTTTATCTAAACCTCAATAGATTTAGCCTCAGGAGTTTCTTATAGGGAAGGGGTTGGTATTGTGATTAGAATCTATATTTTTATTACATTGGCTGGTGGCTGCTGATAATTAGCAAGGCTATTAATTTTGGTATGTTTATCGTAGATCTAGCATTTTATCAAATCATTTTATTAAACGCGATTGTTCTTGCCGGTTCCTCTGCATATTCTGGTTTTTCCATTATGTTAAGTGCAAATAATGATCTTTTCTCTCTTCCCATTATCATACCTCTTTATTTTTTCATGTCTCATTGCGTTAACCAGAGTTTTTAGATGCTATTAAGGAACCATCCTTACTCTAATTTTTAAACAGAATGTAATTTGTCTATCCATTAAGCACAAGGTGGGCTCTTGTTTTCTACAATTTTGTACTGGGGAAAAGTCGCCTCTATTCCTCATGTTTTCATATTCTGAGGGACTCTGTGACATGTGGTCGGCTGTGTTTCGGACGTGTCACTCATTTTCGCTGGGGCCCGTTGCGCCTGTGCGTCGACCGGATTAGTTAAACGCTCTGGAGCAAACCCTCCTCGCGTTGTGTCG
>NW_006438073.1:7076696-7140945 GCF_000325575.1 Pteropus alecto
TGTGTTTTTTGGTTCTTTTTATAATTAGGGACCTGCTTTACTTTGGTGACGTCCTCATCAAAGTCAATATTCCCACATCCTATTACAACATTCACAATAATATGGCACCTGAGAGAGGATCTCAGGGAACTGCCTACCAATTATTTTTGTTAACACTTCTGGAAAAGGCACTCGCTTTCCGCATCAACATCATTTTCACGACGATGTATTGACGAAATGCCTCTAATGATTCCTAATGCTTTGATGAAACGCAGGGTAGTTCATCCTCCCAGGAACTAATGACAACGACCTGTAGATCTCACGGTGCTTTGCAGTTTCTAAGCCATCTCCACATAGACCATCACCGGGCAGCATCCCTATGACCATTTTACAAAGGAGGATCCGAACCTGAGATTAGACGTGGCATAGGCTCACGTCACCCGCCAGGACCGGGGAAGACAGAACTCAGCTGATCCAAACCCAGAGCTGTTCCTCTTAACCACACCGACACGCCTCCCGGGCCCCGAGTTCACATTGACGCCGTTCAACAGAGCCCGAGGACATCCTGTTCTGGGCTGAGGCTGGAGCAATATCTCCCTAGGGCACAGATGTAGAATGGTCCCCCGGGATCCATGCTCCTCAGAGCCACTTCCCATTGCTCGTCTAACGTCCAGGCCTGTCAGATTCGTCGCCCTGTGCCCTTCTGACCTGTCACCTGCAGACTCCTCAGCCACTGGCCCACACTTTAGCCTTTGGTGCCGAGCTTCCTCTCCATGCCAGGTCCTCCTCATCCGAGGTGGTATCCGTACCCCAATGGGAGGCCCCCCCAAGATCATCCAGCTCCACTGATCAATCTGACATCATCGCTTCAGCCACCCAGGCCCGTGACCTCACTTTGAAATCAGTGGGCACATCACCTCTGCAGTACGTCCCCTCCCCTGTCCTCCCCCGTCCAGATTCCCTGTGTTGTCCCTTTCTTCCTGGCCCCTCCCGACCCCGGCCGTGCCACATGGCGGGTCATTCACACTGACCTCCATCCGTCTCCACTGCGTTTCTTCGGGGCTGAGGGAGGAGGCGGGGCAGTGCAGTCGGGGAGGAAGGAGAGGCAGACCTTGGAGGAGCCTCCATCGCCCGCAGGACATAGAAGGGCTTCGGGTTGGAAGAGGGGTTTGCCTGTGTGTTTCTGATGCACACGCCCTGTCAGTCCACGGGAGAACTGCCACCGGCTCCCGTCCCTAAACCCTTGATTTACCCTGTGCGCCTCAGGATCACCATCTCGCTTTGGCCCCCGCTTTAGAGCTGAACCCCATGGACTCTGCTTCCTGCTGTCCCCGGCCATCGCCCAGAACCTCGGAGGACCCCTTGGCCAGGGCTGCCCCGGTCTGGGCTCTGTCTTGTCCGGGCCTGGCCTTCTGCCATCGGGTGTCACCTCATTTCCTGCCATGGGAGCCCCCTCCAGTTCCCACATGGGTCCAGATCGGTTTGGTCTCCTCTCCACTGGGCTTCAGAGCCAGCTCACAAAGAACAAAGGCCCGCTAGTCTCTAACTCTGCAATCATTCAAAGTTCAGTCTTTAAAACGCAGAGATTTTTCTGCTTCATCCACCCACAGCTCAGCAACTGTATTGCTACAGCTATTGTTATTCTATTTCTGTCCCTAATTGCTATTATAGAAACCGAGCCTCGCTGAGGCTTGGGAGGCGCCGATCTGTGAGCTCCCTTCAGATGTAAATGTGTTATGCAAATGTCTTCCGAGGCGGGAGCGGGAGTCTGTGGTCTTCCCTGGGCGCAGACAGGAAAAGAATACTTTCTGGGATGGCCGAGACATCGAAGACAGTCCACTCCCTCCCGATTTCAATGCACGCTGTTCGGACATGGCTTCCTGTCTGCAGCTTCCTCTCCCGCTCCAGCAGCTGAATGTAAAATACTCGCTGCTTCGTGGGGACGCGGCCGCTTAACTGTTTCATGGTCGCTCCCTGCGGAGGCCAGTCGGCCAGCCGAGCTCCCTTCCCTGAGGGGTTCGGGGTCACGTTGTTCCGGTGGATGTTGGAATCCAGGAACCTCATTTTTTTAAAAAAATGGAGAACCACACACTCTCAACAATGCACTGAAGTGGATCGGTCACCGTGTCACCAGCAAAGCCTAAACACGCCAGGCTGACACGTCGGCCGCCGCGCCCCGGCCTCCTCTCCTGCCTTCCGCCGCCCTCCCCTCGCCGTGCCGGGCAGGCCCCTCGCTTCGCCGCCATCCCCCTGTGCACGGCTCCCCTGCTCCCCGTCTTCACCGGGAGCCTCGTGGGCCGAAGGGAGGTTCTTGGCTTCTGAATCAATAAGCCCTCGGGCCCCTCAGGTCCCTGAGGTCGTAGTGCTGTCTCCGTGCCGTGCCCCGCGCCGCCTCCGAGCACCTGACGGTTTGTCATTTATTTACCTCCTTCGAATGTCTCAGTAGCTGCTCTGTGCGACACCGTACACCGCTGACATTTCCCAAACGTGAAGAAAGAAGTGTCCATGGATGGACAGAAACGTATTCTGTTCCTTCTAAGGCAAGAAATTCTAACCTGCGTGAAGGTACCGGCCAGGCAGAAAACAATGGCCCGCGGGTCGCCGTCCTGCGCTGGCGTAGACAACCCCCGCCCCCCAACCCCCAGCCCCGAACTCCAGAGAGAAAGGGCAACCAGCTCTCCTCCTGGAGTAACATTTCTGTTCTAAAAGTGCTAAAAATACTGTAAAATGCAATTAGCTTATTTAAGAGGCAGAGGTTACAGGGGTGTCTGCCTGAACCCTCGGGGGGTCCCTGGGTCGTGAACGGGTGAGTGAGAGATATTTGTGCTCCAAGCCTGGTGGGAAGAAAATCTTCGTGCGGATTCGAGGTGGCTTTGTGCCTCTCCAGCAACGTCAGACTGTCTGATGGGACCGAGCACAACGTGGCCTGCTCCTCTCGGGTTCAACAGCGTGTCCCAGGCCGCAGGCGTCGGCAGACACGTCCGTGCTTCAGGCAGATCACGCAGGCTTCTCCGCGTGGATGCCCGGCGTGCGCGCCCGTCCCGACTCCCGTGACGGACGTGCCGAATCGCTCGGTCACTGTGGCCGTCTCTACCACACTGTTCTCGGGGAGGGAAGGGATCGCTGACTCACATCGAGTCTGAATTTGCCCCTAAATCGTGAAGAACACGAGCGTTTACCCGCTTTGACTCGAGGCCCGGATTTTTAACTTTGCCCCGGAGCCGGTCACTTTGGTCTAGCCCGGGCTCCGTGCGGCCTGAAGACACATGACTCACATTGGCCCCGCGGGCACGCCGGGAGCCCAGGAAGCCAGAAGTCTACTGCCACGGAGTTCTGTGAGCCAACAGGATGGCTGACTCTCCGAGAGAACGCTTTGATTCGAGGCCCGGATTTTTAACTTTGCCCCCCAAGCCAGTCACTTTGGTCTAGCCCGGGCTCCATGCGGCCCGAAGACACATGACTCACATCGGCCCCGCGGGCACGCCGGGAGCCCAGGCAGCCAGAAGTCTACTGCCACGGAGATCTGTGAGCCAACAGGATGGCTGACTCTCCGAGAGAGAGGGAGAAAGAGAGAGAGAGAGGGAGAGAGAGAGAGAGAGAGAGAGACAGAGAGAGAGAGAGAGAGAGAGAAAGAGAGAGAGAGAGAAGAGAGAAGGCTGGCAAGAGCTGTCCCTAGGGACTTGCCACAGGCTGTGAAAGGTCATTTCCCCCACCCCTCCCCGGCAGTCTGCTCTGTGCTCAGCACACTATGTGCCGGAGCAGAACCCCACTCGGAGAAAGCGTCATTATACTTAGAAATATGTTACAATCGTGAACCCTTCTCATTTGGATCACGAAAGCTCTTCCACAGTTTCTCCTAAACAGGCAAAAAAAAAAAAAAAAAAAAACCTGGGGGAAACTTTCTCGCGTTAGACACATAATTTTTTCTGGCCATATCTGGAACTAAAGAGGAAGGTTAAAAGTGACATTCTCACTGAAACAATTCATGAAAAGCCTATTACCTAGCAATTTCATATTTGAATGCCATTATGATAATGTTATTAGTACATTATGAATGGCACTAATATGATTACTGTTTTGCGTGGTATTACAGGAAATTAATTTAAGTGGATTTACATATTTTCAGATAAGGGGCACTGCTAACACAGATAAATAAGGCTGAGGTTACTTTGAAACAAAAAAAAAAACAAACACCTAGAGAAAGCCACGTTGTGACTTCATCTGTAATACTAATACGCCATTATCGTGAGTTTTTCGTTAATGTAAACATTTTGCCTTTTCAAAAGCGTTTTTCCTGCCTAGAGGAACAACCCGAATTAATCTCCCAGCCCCTTCGCAGGTGTTCTTCCCCTCTGTTTTAGAGTCGAGGGAGCGACAATCTAGGGAATGAAACCGCTGGTCCCACATTATGCCCAAGGTCCCAGGCGGTGCGATATTCCAAACCGAATTGCCGAGAACTCAGCTCCGCGTGCGATCTCTGCGGAATGCAGTGTTTTCACGTCCAGACACTTCGCGTCCTAATTAAGCACGGCTAGGCCCCTGGAAATTCTCTGTCCCTGGGCTTAGTGAAAGGAAGTGCCTCCCAAGGCCCCGCGTTTGGGGAGGGGGCTTCCACCGCGGGGAGGGTTGGGAAAAGCTGCCCAGGATTCGGGCTGGGCCTGGACAGACAGACACATCGGGCCGGCTGGGAGACACGGAGCGTGTGAGGTCAGGGGAGTGTGGGTGCAACAGGCAGAGGCAGGACTACGCAAGGCACGTCCCAGCCGGACAAATGGGGGGTAAGAGTAGGTGGTGAGAAACCGCGGATGACCCTAGACAAATGGTGGGGGGAGGGGGGGTTGCTGCAGGCTTTTAAAAAAGCATGAAACTGACAAGGGGAGAAGCTGCATTTATGAGAACGAGCCTGGCAGCCGTGTGGAAAGATCTGGAGACGCAAGAAGACAGTTGGGAAACGAGTCTGTCGCAAGTTATCTAGGCCTGGGGTGACGTAGGCCTGACCACTGGGAGTCATGGCCACTGCCCCAGGCCAAGCGACAGCATCTAATCAGATGGAGTGAGCCCAAGCTTTGAATCCCCGTTTCTATGGTGACAAGCACTAAGGATGGGTGATTTACTTTTAAACTAGAAGTCCTTTGAGGATCCGTACCATTAACTGTGTGTCTGTGTATCTTCTGCACAAAGTGATGAGCAGGCTCCCGATAAATGGGTGCAGAATGGATGGATGGAAGAAGGAAGGAAGAAAGTCCTGCAGGCCTGTGTGACTGAGTGGACTCTAACAGGATCTAGTGCAGATGATTTCCTGACTAACCACAGGGCTTCGGGCATCCCGATAAGCTCGCGAGGAAGCTGCCCGGGGCTTCACACGGGCCCTGTACTTCCATGCACAGGACCCAGCTGGCCCGCAGCCTTTTCCGTGAGTAAGCGGGCCCGAGGCGGGCAGTCCCAGTGTTTCGGGGAGCCAGTCAGGGGCATTCAGGCTTCCCTTCCACGGGAGAGGGCCGCAGCCACCTCTACGTCCCAGGCAGACAAGAAGGACACTCTTTGGTCCGTGGGTATTTTTTTTAGTAGTCGGAAAAACTGTGAATAAATAGTCTCCAAGCACAGAATGAAATTAAGTGATAATGTTAATTCCTACTTTGCGTGTCGTGAGAATTAAATGAGTTAATAGATATAAGTCAGCTGTTATTATTATTATTAACCTAACAAGGTGTTCCACCTGAATTCTCAGTATTTCCATTCTAGGTGTAAGCTAAATAGAAATAATTCCTTAATTTTTTTAGCGGTGCAAATTTTCCTACTTTCCCTTAAAACCACAGCCGATTTTCTAAGTAGCTTGTTGGTATGTTGGTGATTAAAGTTAAATATTCCACCAGTGTTTTATTTTAGTGATTAAAAAAAAACCTAAATTTTTATATTTAGCATTTACCGTATAGGATGTTTCTCAATTCTAAATCAAAGATTAATATCATAATATTTTGACTACCATACATTTCACTTCTGCAAATAATAATTTGATCCATAAATTTAAATAGATATTGGTGTATCTCCAATTATTTAGCATTAAACTCATTCTGTTATTATTTTCCAATTATCTTTTCATGAAAAAAGTAATAGACCAATTTCTATAAAGTCATTTGTTTTTAATTGAATTAAGTAGTTATCTTTGATTAAAATATTCCAGAGCCATTATAAAATTAACTCCTTACGTATCTCATATTGGTGAATTTTTTTTCTTGTGCTGTCAAGATGGCTACAGATATCAGCACCACGTTAGAAACAAGAAATAGAAATGGGTCCATTCTACTCTTTCTACTGTAAAATCAGAATATAGATTTAGATTTCAAAGATGTTAGGTAAATGTAATACTGGTAAATAGAATATTTTCTAAAGAAGAAATGCACTGTAGTTTAGGAATTTCATGCAGTATGAGCAGAGTGGTAAATTTGGTCAATTTAGTATTTTATCGCCTTGCTATTTAGCCAGACGGTATAGGGCAAAGTCACTCGTTTTTCGTGAAACGGGATGTCTTGGTCAGTTCTGTAAGGACAGTGCTGGAACTCTAGGGAAATGAGTCGGACAATAGCCTGAGAGAAGTCAGAGCGCGTGGGAGGCGAGGTCAGCCGCGTGCAAGGCCGAGGGCCGAGGGCCGGTGCTGCCCAACGGGCGTCTTAGATCTAAGAGAGGATTCTGCAGCCTCCACATTCACCGTTCACCTGGCCAAGCCCCTCACCACGTGGCTTAGCTTTCAACAGAAATTGTCAGTAATGCGGGCGACTGAGTGCCTCGAACTGGCTAGAGACACAGAGGTCAAAGTCTCAAAAGTGGGAAGAACAGAGGGTGCTGAGGCCCTGCCAGCCCGGTGGAGAGGCGGGGGAGTGGCCTGGGCAAGTCGCCGCAGGGGACCTGCTCTCTGGGGAGGCTTCCTGGGGCTCCTCCTGTCAGAGGCGGGCTCTGCGTCCTGGAGACGCCCCTCGGCAGATGTCTCTGACCGAGAGAACATCATATTTCATCCTCGTGACCACGAACGGCCACCGCGTCTTTCTACAAGCCGTTGGCGTCACTCCGGGTCCGGTCTGGTCACTTGCAAGGGGGCGTTTCTGCTCTGAGAACACCTTGCACGCCCATCAGTGCAAGAGTCTCAGCCTCTCTGGAATCTGTCTTGGCTCATCTATTTATCCAACAACCATTGAACGCCTCCCATGGGCCAAGTATTGAGCAGTCGCTTGGCCAACACGTGAGAATAGAGGCTATCCTGCTTTTAAGTCCCAACTGTTTAAGTATTTTTAAGACCTGACATATCCAATGAGGCCATAATATTCCACACCAATTCTTCAAAAAGCTATTTTCAATTAGTGGAAAGCCTAGATTTGACAGGTATAGTTTGTTCCTTTGAAGTATCTACCACCACCCAAATTTTATCAATGAGGTATTACACAGTACCTGCTTTAAAGTTTAGATCAAAAAGCAATTTTTTTTAATATATCGGTTCTATTTATATGTGCGGACCTTCTAAACTATTGTGTTTTAAAATAGTTTATTTTTAGACGATATCATGTAAATCCACTGTCGTATTTAAACTCCTTACTCTGTGAATAAGAGCTTGTGAAGCAGACAAACGTCAACACAGCCCTGAACAAATTATTACTAATTCCAGCTTAACGCCGCCTGCGTCTGCTTCTCTCCCGATCGCTCCCTTTCCGGCGCTTCGCCGCGCTTTGCTGGGTGGGCCTCGCAGGTCTGGGGGAGAAGGCCGACTCTCGGATCAGCCTCTTCTGCTCTCGAGAAGAGGGGTTTATAACCAACGAGTCAGATATTGGTATTTCTAATATGCTGCTTTGGAAAATATTAAAGTAATTTAAAATATAAATTTAGTTGAATTATAAGGAAATTCAGATGATCAATTTTAAATGAATAACATTTATGGAAAATCAAAAATAAATTGCATGATACTTTGAAACCTTGAAAATAGTCTAGGTGATACTATTCCATTCAAACGGCCTGCTTTTAAAATCTCAAATCTTGTTTCTTTCATAAGAAAGTATCAGTTCAGTTTGCTGTTTTTATGTTTTTTCTGACAGCTAAGTCCTACTTTTTAAAAATATCGTCCTATGGTTCTAGCAACTATAACATCAGATTTGCCAGATTTCCTTCTAAATCTTTCAGGGTCATGGTTTTACCTGCTTCTACGTAATATTTATTTGCGTTTTATTTTCATCTACTCCTCTTTTTAAAGCAGGAAATCAGACCTATTTCTCTTTCTTCAAATCCCCACCCCCGTGGGTCCCCCCAGCCTCCTCGCACTCGCTGCTCTGCTCCCCCAGCGTGGAGCCTCATGTGTGTGTCCAGCCTGGGCAGACAGACAAAAATACTGGGCTTCTCATTCGTTCCTAGTTGCTATTTAAAAATTTTCAAACTGCATCCAACTTTCTTTTCATCTGTCAAAAGAATTAAAATATTGACTGATCTTTCCTAGATCCTAGCAACGGCCAATTGGAAATTTTAGTTTTTAAAAGATGCCGTTGAGAATTATGAGCTACAACCCAAACTGTGTACATTTAGTAAGAAAATCCGTAGGACCTCTTTGAAAAAATCCATTTGGGGAAAGCCCGGATCGAATGGATCTCATTCGACGTCAATCTTCCCGGCCGGAATGACTTACGCAGTGGCCATCACTGCTCTTGCTCTTGTCTGGTGACGGGCCCTCGGTGTCCTTCGGTCATCTAACATCACCTCCGGGAGGCCTTCCCCCCGCCCCTCAGGCCTCCCCCAGCCACGCCCGCCACTGTAGGCCAACTCGCCTGGGGATTTGAGGCTGACTGAGGCTCCAAAGGACTGAAACTGCTTCCGCCGACTCTTCAGATGGCGGGACCGGCAAGGGCCTTCATTGGTTCACACACCTGCGTCCCCAGAGCCTCCCTAATTCCCGCCTCCTTTCCAAAAACTGGTTCTTTACCTTTTTCTTTGATTCTATAAGTATCGCAGACCTTTCCAGTAAATTCTTTTTTTAAAGTGGTTTTTGGTGTATAGAAAGACTGTGCAGAAGAGTTTCCATACACCTTCTCCCATCCTACCCTCCCCCACATTTTCCGTTATTAACAGCTTCCATCAACATATATTTGTTACAGCGGATGAACCATTATTGACATATTATTATTACCTAAAGCCTATAGTTTACATTAGGGTTCACTCTTCGTGTTATAGAGTTTTACGGGTTTTGATAAATGCGTAGTGTCATGTACCCACCATTATAGTTTTTTAAAATTTATTTTTAATTATAGTCGACATGCCATATTGTGTTAGTTTCAGCTGTACAACACAGTGATTCGACAATTATATACCTCACGAAGTGATCACCATAAGTCTGGCACCCACCTGTCGCCTTACGTAGCTATGCGATTACTGACTACCTCCCCTGAGCCGCGTATGACATCCCTGTCACTCACTCTATAGCTTATTTATAACCGGAAGTTTGTACTTCTTAATCCCTTTTCCCTTCCACCCCTCTGGCCTCTGGCACCCTCAGTTTGTTCTCTGTGTTTATGAGTTTGTTTTCATTTCATTTTGATTATTCGTTTGTTTTGCCTTTCAGATTCCACATGTAAGTGAAATCAATCATGTGCTATTTGTCTTTCTTTGTCCAACTTATTCCATCTTACAACTTATTCCATGTTGTTTCGAATGGCAAGATCTCATTTTTTTCCTAGCTGAGTAATATTCTATTACGAGGCAATGCGCACGCTGCATCTTCTTCATCCACGCATCTACCGACGGACACCTCGGTCGCTTCTGTATCTTGCCTATTGTCAGCAATGGTGCAATGAACACAGGAGTGCATACATCTTTTCAAATTACCGTTTCCATTTTCTTTAGATAAATACCCAGAAGCGGAATTGCCGGGTTATACAGTATTTCTGTCTTTAATTTTTTGAGGAATCTCCATGCTGTTTTCCATGGTGGCGGCTCCAGTTTGCATTCAAACAACAGTTCACGGGGTTTCATTTCCCCATCCCCTCACCTCTTGCTGTCTTGTTGATGGTCGCCATTCTGACAGGCGTGAGGTGGTATCTCATAGTGGTTTTGACTTGCATTTCCCTCATGATTAGTGATGCTGAGCATCTTTCCGTGGGTGTGTTCGCCATTCCAGCAAGTTCTTTTTATGCTGACGTTATCTAAAGTGAGTTTTCACGTCTTGTGAGGGAAGAACTATCACATTTTAACACTGAGGCTCTGCCTCATTGAGTTAATGAGCCAGTGGGAGGCTTTTATAGATCTTAAAAGAAGTGACCCAGATATTCACACTGAGGAATAAATGGGTAACAAAGCCAAGTAAGTATTGAGAAGGAAAAAAATAAGAGAGAGAAAAGAATGGGACATTTGCTCTACCAGATATTAAAATAACAGTAACTAAAAATCTGTAGCCCTAATGAGTGTTACAGAAATAAATCCAGGAGTATTTTGGAAGTATTTCATACCTTATAAAGATGGCATCCAAATCATTTAAGGGGTACAGTCTAAGTCCCAAAGGAAAAAAAATTTTTTAATGATTCGGCCCATGTCACACCATCACTAAAATTTAAAAATGCAGATCACTTAAAAAATTAAATACAAAACATAAAGTGAACCTATGAAATAAAAGTCAAAACATAATATGGGCAAATATAACATCAAAAAAAGAAACCATAAAGAAAAATTTAAATTTGATTACATAAAAATGAAAAACTTCTGTCTGTCAAAAACACCATAAATAAAAGTAAAACACAAATGATATGAGGGTGACTGTTTCTCTAAAACATCCCCAACAAAAAATATTATCAAACTTCTGGAACTGGGCAAATCAATCTTCCTTCTTCTTCTTCTGGAAATTAGTCATAGTTAGGTGGGCCTTCCCACTTTATGTTTATAAAGGAATTTGCCTAGATCTTTTACGACTTTATTTTCATATTCGAATCTTTGATCCATTTGGAATTCATCCTGGTATAAAGTATGAGGTATGGTTCTAAATCTGTTTTCCAGATGGCTGCCCTGTTGTCCCAACGTCATTTATTACATTTATTATGTTTGTTAGTTCATATTTTAACCATTGGTTTGAGATGACGTCTTATATAAATGAAGTCCCCATATGCGTTTATGTACATATGCCTGTATATATTAATATCTGTTGGTTTTTTTCTGCCC
The DNA here is from genome assembly GCF_000325575.1 of Pteropus alecto. NCBI lineage: Eukaryota > Metazoa > Chordata > Mammalia > Chiroptera > Pteropodidae > Pteropus > Pteropus alecto. The sequence goes on from NW_006438073.1 coordinate 7,087,851, forward strand.
CACACACGAATTGCTAGTCTTTTAAAGAGTGTTCCTAGTAGTCATTGCTTGTGTATTTTTTACATATGAAATTTGAGACCAATATGTCTAGTTAAAACCAAAAACCTAATGGCATTTCTACTGGGATCTGTTTAAATTTTTAAAATAAGCTTAAATAGAATTGGCATCTCTACGACGCTTAGTTTTCCAAACCCCAGAATGCAGTGTGTCTTTCATGCATTCCTGTTTTACGAGTCCTCACGGTGTTTTAAAGTTTTGTTCATATAGGTTGTGTGAAAGCTATTGAAGTCTGTATGTTAATTTTAAATCCTTTATTAATTTATTTTGCTTATTCAGTTGATTGTCTTAGGTTGTCTAAGTGTAAAATCTGTGTCCTGCAAGAGAGTGGTTACTTTATTTTTCCTTTCCAATTTTTTACTTCTAATTTCTTTCTTTCATGTAATAGCATTGGCTTTTTTTTTAATAAAATTTTAAACAGTGATATTAGTGATGGCTGAACTTACTGAAAATATTTGCAATATTTGCAATATGTCTCCAATAAGCATGATTTTGACTTGTGGATTGAGATAGATATACTTTAACTTATAAAGAAAATATAGCACTCTTCTTTTTATCGATAAAGTTTGTCGAATATTATCCAGTGCCTTATCAGTACCTATGGAAATGATCATAAATATTTTTTACTTAATCCTTAATACAATAAATTTTAACAATAGAATCCTTAATGAATCACCCTTACATTTCTGAAATCAACTGCATTTGGTAGTGATGTATCGTTCTTATAATATGCTGCTGGATTTTGTTTGCTAGTATTGTACATGCGTGGGCCGTATAATGATGCTTTGGTCAACACCAGGCCTACCTCTGTGACAGTGGTCCCATAGAGTTACAACAGAGCTGAAAGTTGTCTATCACGTGTTTGTGCTGTAGCCTCCTAACCACCTAACACAACATGTTACTCACACGTCTGCTGATGCTGGCGTAAGCGAACCTACGGGACTGCCATTCACAGGAAGGGAGAGCACATCCAATGACGTACAGTACACAGTACTTGCTAATGGTAACAAAAGACCATGTTGCTGGTTTATGTATTTTCTACACTATAATCTTCGTCTTTATTTTAGAGTGTGCTCTTTCTACTTATAAAAAATATGAAGTTCACTGTAGAGCGGCGTGCGCTGCTGTGCGATGTACGAGACCAGCCCCATCAGCTCACGTTTACTGCATCTCTTGAATGCATCGTTTTCTCTTGCGCTTGATGTGTGTTCACGCTTCGTACAGCAGCCGGCTGTACGGGCTTGTAGCCAAGGAGCGACGGGCTGCGCCAAGAGCCTAGGTGTGTGGTCCGCTGTGCCATCCAGGCGTGCGCAAGTGTCCTCTGTGATGGTCACACCATGACAGAATTGCCTGAGGACACAGTTCTCAGAACATATCCCCGTCATTTAGCAGTACATGACTGTATTCAAGATTTATGCTTTGATATTCATAAGTGACATCGATCTGTTGTTTACTTTCTCTACAATTTTTATGTTTTGGCGTAATGTTATACTTCCTCCAGAGAAAAATTTTGGAAGTTTCTCTTATTTTTTCACCCCTAGGCTCTGGGGAAAAAAAAAGAAAAAGAACGACTGGATTTGTGGAATTCACACGTCCGGGCCTAGCGATGATTTTTTTCTTTCTGGCTGGGGGACAGTAGCTTTCTGGTAACTTTCTTTATTTCTCCCATAGGAATCAAGTCTTTTTAGATATTCTATTTCTTCTGAGGTCAGTTTTGACAAATTGCATTTACCTAAAAACTTCTTCAGTGTGTCCAGATTTCGAACTGATTTTCGTAGAGTAAACAAACTGATGTCCTACGCTTCTTTTAACCTCCTTCGTGTTCTGTTACTCTCCACCTCCCCTCGCACGGCCCTGCTTGCTGTTTCTCCTTTGCACGTTCCCCATTGCTTTTGTTAGAGTAGCTGTCAGGGTATATCTTTAATTTTTTTTTTTCAAAAACCATCTTTTGGATTTATTTTCTAGTTCTGCTGTTTTGGTTTTCTGATTAATAAATTCAGCTTTTCCTTTTTAAAATTTCTTGTAACTCTATTCAGTTTATTTCGTGGCTCCTTTCCTAACGTTTTGGGTTGGTTTAATTCTTTTTCAAGTCTTTATTTTTAATTCGTATAAAGATCAAAATAATGCATTTTCCTTGAGCATCTTAGTGACCTCTCATAGCTTCTGCCATGTAGTGTTCTTTATGACGTTCTTTTCTCTTTGTAATCTGAGATTGTATTTTCTCTTTGACCTAAAAATTGTTTATATAAAACCAGGTGACTTGGTATTTACCTTTGCTTCTGTTAGGTACACTTGTCTAGCCCTTGATATATATCGGCTGCGAATGATGTTCTTTAACTGCCAACTCTTGCAGATGAAGCAGTCAGCCAATGCGCTCTGCTTCCCAGACGTGTGGCAGTCGCATGGCTTCTTCGTTGTCGGAGCGTTGCCCGCTTGCAGCGGGCTTCGCCACCCTAACCCTCACTCCGTTTTAGTGTTAGTTCTTCAGTTCGGTGTACTCAGTACCCAGCACTGGTCATGTTTGTTGTCGGACTGAGTGACCTCGAGCTGTTTCCCCGTTAAAGAGAGAAACAACATTCCCTAATGTCGCATTTTCAAAACTGTTTGTCTTTAGCCTTCGTATTTGAAGACCAGTTTGACGGAGTCTGAAAGTTCTGACATGTTTTATTTCCCTTAGTTTTCATAGGTATGCCTCTGCTGTCTTCCAATGCAATGGAGGATTCTGAGACCACCATGAGTTTCCCCCTTATGAGTGACTTTATCCTTTGGTCTGGCTGCCCAGTTATCTTTCTTTATATACTCAGTAGCATAGGCTATGTCTCCGTGCGATAATACATAGAGGTCGGATTTTCAAATCAGGCTCACGAGAATCAGAGATCTTGCCTCTTTATTAATAATTTAAAAGGCGCAGTAACCACAGAACAGGGAAAGCACGAAGTCAAATCGTGAGCGTGCCCGCCCGTGCCCTCCCTGGACACACCGGTGTACACGCTGCAGACTTAACGTCTGAGCTCTCCGGGTGGTGTGTGCAGAGGATGGCTTTCAATCATGGAGCGTCCATACTTCATATTCCAACAATTGGCGTTTCCCTCCATTGTTTCCCCTGACAAACACTCTCAGGAGGTCCAGGGCACGTCTACCAGGAGATCGGGTCATCTCTTTCTCTTTTCTCTGCACCCCGTCTCTGCCCCGCCCCCAGCACAGAGAGGATGGATTATAGACCCACTGGCGTTGACACATGATGTGCTCTTCCAAAATGTGGATTCGAGTCTCCTTTGATTTCATTAATGATTTATGGAATTAAATCTTTTAATATTTGTTCTGTTCTGGTGTACTTTCCCTTTTCAAGAGCTTCAATTATACATGTTTTAAAAATCTCTATGCCTGTCTTCTCTATCTGCTAGTTTATCTGTAGCCCCTCTAAATTCCCTATTCCGATTTGGATTTGCTCATTTTCTCACTCCTATCATCTGTGTCTTTGCCACGTTTTCCGTTTGCTACGCTTCTTTCGACTCGCTCTCCATTTCTATCACGTTTTTTTCTTGTCCTTCTTTCCCGAGTTCTGTCAACTCACTTTTCATTTCCTCCAGTTGACCTGCTGTCTGTCCCCAAGGTTTTGTGGCTTTGCTCTTTTCATACTTGTGATCACTTCGTTGTTTAATTATTAGTTTTCTTAATTAAGCTTTAATAGTCGGAAGTTCCATCATCCTCGGCGCGTTCGGAGCCCTTCGAGGCTGCGAGTACGTGGACCATTCTTCCTCCCATAAGTTTCATCTCTCTCAGACTCTTCCTTAGAGTGTTAGCGCTATGCCGGCATCGGTTTCAAATTACTCGCTGTGACATGAGTTGTGCTTCCCAGGTAACTGGAGGCTTTTCCTCTGAGAGAAGCAGCACCCGCTCCACACGATAGATCGTCCCTGCCTCGTTGAATTATCTGGGAAGAATTATTTTCTCTGCTTCCTCACACCGAATCAGTGTAGGGGGGTGTCTTTCCTCAGCCCGCTCTGCTCGCTCTTGTATGGGGATCCATTGCTACATCAAGAGGTATGTCCTTTGCACTTGAAGCTTCCAGGTGACCTCCTGGCCCCCGCGAAGTGCGTTCTGAGGCGCTCTCTGGGGACTGCCTGCCAGACCAGCGACTCCCCATCACGCATCTTCCCTGCACTTCTGCTCTGCAGAGCTGCCCAGGCTCCACCCCGCCATCCCCTGCCCTCGCAGCTCGTGCAACGTGCATGGAACGAAGGTTCGTCACTTCGGGAAGCGAGTCTGTCACCTTGAGAAAATGTGTCTTTGCCTTCGTTTCCTGAGCTCGGCCCCTTTGGACCATCTCGGCCTCAGATGAGAAGGATGGCTGGATACGGTCTGTGCCTCTGGAGATGGGGCAGGATGCTCCAGGTGCGGAAAGCTATGTAAGGGAAAGTAGCAACACAAGGCAGGGACAGGTGGCAACACCAGGGCCGTTGGCTCTGCAGTTGGAGAGGTAGTTAGGTAGTTAGCAGAAAAAAACAGGCGCAGGAGTGAGCGACACGCAGCCACCCCCATCAGGGAAGCCCTTGGCTCCGAGGGAAAGACTTGAGGCTCTGCCCCAACACGGTTGCCAAAGGCGTCTGGAAAGGATGGGGCAGGTGATATGTTCGAAGCTTTCCTGAGAAAGTGTCGCCTTGCTCCATTATGCAAAATAGATGTAAAGGTGAAGGGAAGACAGAAAATGGTAGCACGAGGGCTAAAAATAACAACAAGAAGATCAAGTTTAAAAATGTTCCCTCAAACGAAACCTAGATAGTGTACATTACACTTCATTTCATTTCCTTTCAGAAGTAGAAATCTATAGCACGTGCTCTAAAAATGCGCCTTTAAGTTCATCATTGTGAAGATAAAATTTTAAAAACATTCAATAATGCCCATTCTAAGCAAAATATAATAGTCACAGAATAACGATACGTAATTGAAATACACTGTATATGCATCGATGTAAATGAAGCGGACTTTTTGATGTAGTACTTTACTAGTAGAGGAAAATCAGAGGCCCACCTGATTTTAGTGTACAGTCCAAATTCAGTTAACTTTAACCCATAGATTGACAGCGTTCTCACCGTCCTTATTAAATACAATATCTTAATATTCAAGATAAAATCAGATGAGTATCATGTCCACAAGAAGCAGATCAAGTTTTTCAAGAATGTTTTTTAAATCTTGGTGACTGAATCATTAGGAATAAAAGCATTAATTTGAATATTCTGGAGAGCTTTTTTTTTTTTCCCTTGAAAATATTCTTGTTTGGATCTTTTGAAGGAATAGTGCAATTTTCTTTCCTTCAGTGAATAAAGTATTTGGATAATATTAAGACATTTGTGCCAAAGGCCTCATAGAAGAAAATTTCCACCATAGGAGCACTAATTTTCAAGCAAAGCCTATGAGGTGACACATACTAACGTTCACATACACACACCTCCTCTTAAGAAGAAGAAATGTCACCGTTCCCCTCCCCGCCACCATGTCGTCATCAGGTCAGATTTGTCCTCTGGGAGCCAGAAGGTCATAATCTCAGCGAAGCCTCCACCTAGATCCTGTGTCCTGCGCCTCTCATTCACTCCCTGCAGAAATACTTACTCTTCTTACCTTTGTGTAAAAGCGAATGCATTCTGAGTTTCGGAATTTGCCGTGAGCAGACTCAGCTCATCCAGTTTTCCGCGCTTCCCCTTCGTCGTCAGAAGCCATGGGAGGCAGCAGCTCTTTCTGCAGACACGGCACCGGATTGTCCCCTCTCCAGCCCTTCCACAAGGGACCTCACTCGCCTTTGTTAACAGTGGCCTGCCACTTGGCTAAATTTCATGTAAACGTCTAAACTTTGGTGATGATTATCCAACCAAAGAAGCTCTGACCACGCTGAGATAAACTGCATCATGGAATGTTTTTCCCTACTAAGTCTTGGCATGTGGTACCTTTTGTGTACGTAGCAAAAATCTTTTTGAGCACATTACGTACATTGTTATACGGCATAATGTCATTATTACATGACGTTATGTTTTTATAATACGGTGAGACGGAACACCCCTACACACACACGTTCTATCAAATTTAACACCAAGTTCTGTTTTTTTCTTATTTTCCAAAGTATATTATCATTTCTCTCTCAACTGAGACCAAACTACTATCACACGTTGTACCCAAGGAATGCAACAGCCATCTAACTTACCCGCCCTCAGATATCGCCCAAATAGCAGCCAAAGTATAAAATTAGTTGCGTTACTTTTCTCCTTACAACCATCCTTAGAGTAAAGGCGACTACCCTTTCTGTGGCCCGTCTCGCCTGATATCACCCGACGCCAGCTCGCTTCTCCAGCCTCGGCCCGAACAGCCCCTCCCCACGGCCACTGCGCTTCTCCGTTTCTGAACAGTCAACGCTTCCACCCCAGGGCCTTTGCTCAAACTGTTCTTTTAGCCGGTAACCCTTTAGCCCCCTTTCCCTTCCCATGCGGCTCCCCCGAAGCATCCCCAGCAGGCGCTCCCCTGGCCGCCCACATCAGGCCGGGGCCCCACAGCCTCTGGTCCAGAACAGGGCAGAAGTCACCCTTCCTTTAACACTCCTCTTCCCTGCCAAGCGGTGCCCATGAGGTCAGAGGCTGGGTCTTCCGTCAACCCCCCTGCCCCAGCTCCTAGCCCGACCCCGACATCACGCGGGAGGGAGGGTCCACGCTCATGTCATCTTGCTGCGTGTCACGGGGAGAAGCCAGCGTTGCCGTGGAGACAGATCCCGGAGGACGCGGCTGGGAAGCAGCCCAGCCCAGAGCAGAGACGAGTCCCAGGGGCAGAACACACCCACCACGGCGGGGCAGGAAGGATGCCACCCACTCCTGCACGGGCGACAGGCAGACTCGGCCCGTCCAAGAAAGAAACAGAGCTGTCACAGCAGTCAACCCGTTTCTGAGACACAAGGGCCAACGCGTAATTAGGGAGCATACACTATACGCTGTGATCAATTTGCCGTAGGTAGGTGATGGCGTCCAGCAGAGAACATTGCTCGCAGTAGGGTCCTCGTAAGCAGTTGTTGGCTCGATTTCAGTGCCAACTATGAAATGAGCCCAGCTACTTACCCGGGCACCTGGCAGGAGCAGATGACTCAGTGGCCTGTCACATCATGACACACACACGGTGACTTGCATTGATTTCACTCCCGAATTTGAAGGAAAGTGCTGTAGTCCATGGTTCTGTCATGTAAATCACTTATAAAAGTTATTCTTTTGTCAATAAAATCATGCATATTTGGGAACACGGTCTAGTCTCTGTGGAAGTGGAGAGGTGAATGGAATATTTCATCGGAATATTTACTGACAATTCGTACGATTTTATAGTCCATGTCTTTTGGAATGGATGGGAGTTCATTAGTCGGTGGTTTATAAAATCTTCCGGACTGAATGATGAACTCACATCTATTCCAATTGGTACGGATGATAAAACTGGTGTGAATCATCCATAAATATTTATTGTCAGGAAATATCAGCATGTATTGCTGTTTTTAGTAAAATAATGCAGATTTTGTTATTGATCCATAAAGCAGGACATTTATGTTCATTACACATAATAACATAGAAAGAAAATGATATTCTGTAGAAGAGGTGTCCCCAACACCCGGTACCGGTCCTTGGCCTGTTAGGAACCGGGCCGCACAGCGGGAAGTGAGCAATGAGATTGCGAAGCTTTGTCTGTGTTCGCAGCCGCCCCCAGCGCCGGCATCACCGCCTCAGCTCCGCCTCAGATCGTCAGGCATCAGATTCTCATAGGAGCACCGGTCCCTGGTGCCACAAAGGCTGGGGACCAGTGAGTAGGATGTGAGAGAGGCAGAAACAAAGACGAAATTTTAGGTTCCAAAACCAATTTTATCAAAACATTTTTGCAAGACCATGCTACTAACATGAACCCCCTTTAAAGTATTAAAAACTTAAACTCACTCAAGAATTGGCAATTGAGTTTCAGAATTGGAATACAATTACAGTTTCTGCTGCAGGAAGTGAACGGTTGCCACAGACCTCGTTCTGAATAGCTAGTATGTTCGTAATAAATTCGACACCCCAAGTTCTTGCTGTGAGTCCTGGCCGCTCACCGTGGAACGTGCTCTCACTGAAGGCCAGGTCGTCCCTCCCCTGAGAAAAGCTCTCTTGAGGAAAAAACTTGCCACAATGGGTAGCCTAGATAAATATATTACAGATACTATGTGTAAATACATAGATATCACATAAATGTGTATACACGTGTGCATGTGCCTGTGTGTATGCACACGTCTGTATGTGTGTGTGTCTATGTGTATTGCCTTAAAGACCATCCGATCCTGTATTTTCTCCAAAGAGCAGATGGAACATGAATAATTCGCATCTCACTTTTCAAGTTTCTATGTCAGTGGGTTGGTGACACTGTCAGATTTCTGGGTGGCTATGATACAAACTCAAGACCCTAAGGAAAGGAACCCAGGAGACAAACACCAGATTCTCAGTCACTTTTGGTGTCCCTCGTAGGTCAAAAACGACGGCATTCTCTCCTTTTTCATTTCATGAGGTCTAATGAACACTTAAATAAATCTCGTCCCCGTTTTCCGAGGGACCCCTTCCAGCTAACAGAGCCGATGGCCAGAGTTTCACCCCAGCAGCCAGGAGAGTGTCAGCCATATTCCCGCCTCGGCCCCCACTTTGACCCCAGGGGTCATGTGCAAGGTTAACACTCACCTGTCCCTGCAAGGCGGTGCCAGGGGTCCCCCGTCTACTTACTGGCGAAGACGCCTGGGTTTCGTGCTTACACCTCAGCTAGCTCTGGGGACCCCTTCAAAGTATACATGACAAGGTCATTTTCCTTTTAAATTCTGACCTTGTCTTGTGTAACCACCCAAAATGAACACCGCAAGCCCTAACGTCTGCTCAGGTGTGCTGTGGACACGTGAGCTGTCGGGGGCCAGAGCGCCAGCCGCAATCTGGTTGGATGTGTGAGACTCTGCACTCGTTTACCTGAAGGATGGTCGAGGGCATCACCCAGCCGCACGCCTCACTCGCTGTGCCGTGGAACCGTCACTCAGCGGGACCGCTTCGCAGCCCAGGCTTCCAGAACATGCTTTGCTGTTTTCTTAGAAATTAAGGCAGCGATTTTCAGAGATTAGGCCTCCAGGTTCTTTCTTTTTCCCCCATGGAGTTTAGGCATTATTCAAACAACGTTTATTCTGTGCCAGCTTTTTAGAGTTTGTTTTTTTTCCAAAAGAAGAGATGCTCAGCTCGTGGAGATGGTTAGTCGCAGAACCTCACGGAGATGCTCGGGCCGTTTGCGTTGGTCACAGTTGCAGCTTATGCTCTTAAAATTCCAGGCGCTCATAGTGTTTGAGGTGAGCGGATTCCCCTTCAGAATGACACTGTCTGTGCTTTTCCCTAACGGGCGCTGGAGGGACATGGAGCCGCGGACCCGACCCTGTCTGCTCCACGATTCTGGTCTGATCGCGCACAGTTTCTCGGCCTCCGTCTCTCCATCCATTAAATGAGGCTGATAACATCTCTGGTGCCGGAGTTGAGAGAGTTAGACTCGGTGTCATGCAACGCACCCGAGAGCAAGCATTCTGTAACCGATGGCGGTTATTAACCCTGAAATTTAAAACGGGTGTAAAAAAAGTGGGGCAATTACCATACCGTGGAGCGGGAGTGAACGACCCTGAAGTTCCCGCTGGCTGATTTATGACGCCGAATCATCTCATGCGGCACTTTACTCGAAATTTGAGCATAAAATTAGTTATCGATTCTCTGAGAAAAATAATGCATTCAGAACTTTTTATCGCCGAATAACTACTCATTTGTACCACCAAACACGTGGGAACAGCTTTTCCCAATTACCTTTCCAGAATCCGCAGACAACGTAAATCAGTTTTACGTAATACCTGTAATAACTACAATGTGGACGGTACACAGGTAGCAAAAAAAAATCATCGAATACATTCTAAAGAGAAATCCGAGTGAATTTAGAACCCCATGTTCCTTCGGGGTGACTTATTCAGCGGCTTCCCTTCCTTAGGCAATTAACTAAGCGTTGCGGTCGTGAAGATCAAAAGACCGTGATGGATAAAGCCGACCTTGGAACTTCGCGATCACAGCCACCGTCCACGTGGGGGAAGGGGCAGGCGTCAAGGTCAGACATTCGCCCTTGCTAGCTAGCGCGGTTAGACTGTGCCGCCGATGGGCAGCTGAGAGGGGCTGCTGGGAGCCATGCTCCCGCGGTCAGACGTCGCCCAGGGGACTTGCCCGGACTTCGATTTTGTTTTAATGTTCTGACTTTGCTGATGTGGCATGAGACGCGCGAGGGCCAAGCCAGCTAAAAGGTGAATTTCCTCACACGGTCGCTTTTCCCAGGTGTCGCCAAAGCCCTTCGCTTAAGGACGTCACAGATTTTAAGGGTCGTTATACTTCTCTTATTTGTCTTGTGTTAGTTTTTGGGGGGTTTTGTTTTGTTTTGTTTTTTAATATCTTCATGTTTCCATTGGCTTCCTCAATCTTTCTCCCTTAAACATTCTTAGTTTTTTAAATACTTAAGATTATATTTGACATAGAATTCAATGAAAACGAAGAACGCCTTGTAATTAATTATTCCAGTTCCTGCGTTTTTTATTAAATGACCCGTGATGACGCCAGCCTGAATGCCAGCAACGATAATAATTCAGTCGTGTGGCATCTAGCACTGGGGCTACCCTCCGAGAAATGGGGCGTCAGGCTGTTCGGTCGCAGGCTGTCGCCGCAGAGGGCACTTGCACGAACCAGACGGAGCAGGCCCTGCCGACGCTGCGCTGCCGTACGCTCACTCGACTGGCCGTGAAGTCGGTTTGTGTACACGAGCGATGGGTCGCGCTGCGATGCTCAGCTGGCTGCCCTGTCACCAGGCCATAGTCTTCCAGCTCCCTTACAGTCTCGGGGGGCCACCGTCGTAGGTCTTTTCCGTCGCCGGCCAAGCAAGACATTGTCATAAGGTGCGCGACTGTGTGTCAGCTGAATAGACAGTTGTGTGGGGGGCACATCGTCACGTGACCCCACCTAACCCTGTGCTAGCCCCGGAAGGGAGTCGTTATGATCCCGTTTCACCCGTGAGGAGATGAGACTGGGTTCCGTGCAGGTGGGCCGACCGCTCTCGACCTCGATAGCACAGCCTCGCCGTCTCTGCTCTGCCCATGGCCGCAGCCCATGGCCATCGTCACTCTGCCAGAGCCAAACGAGCTTAATTCACACACAGAGCAATCGCTAATGACTGTCCCAGTGGGGTCGTGTTATGTTCATAACCCGTATTGTAAGAGAATGTTCCGAAAGACCCAAACTGTATGTCAGCGCCCAGATATCAAAGCCGTGGCTCCCTTGTCGTGGCCTATGACAATGTGGTGGGCTAGCCCCAGACCGAGCCAACAGGAAGGAGCTTTTGGGGTAGTGGGGAGCATGGCCGAGCACCCAGGGCTTGTCCGCGGCCAGACCTGGCTGCATCCTGGCCATCTCACTTAACGCCTTGTGGGAACTTGGGCAAATCGCTTCGTGCATCTAACGCTCGGTCACCTGCTCTCTAAATAAGGATGAACACCCAACAAACAGGAGCGCCGTTACTACTGTTATGTCATGGCCCGAGAGGGATGCACTCGACGGGGTGCCTTTCACACATAGGTCAGTTACAGAGGATCTGAATTAAATGAAGTCAGATCCGCATGAGCTTTACGTGAAGTCCGGGGGCGGGGAGGCTGGGACGTCGCCGAGTGTGGCCGCATCCCCAGGCTCCGCCGTCGGCCTCTGCGCTGCGTCTCCCCCCCTCTCCTTCCCTGATCAAGGATTCTTAAGCAAACAATTTCTCCGACAAATCCCGGTGCTGACTCCCTCTCTAGGAGGCACCGACTGACCATTTACCTTATGTTCCTGCAGCTTCTCCCTGGGTCTTGGTTCCCGGGTTTCTGCCCCACCCCTCTGCTTGCCGGCTCTGCCCCTGCCCCGTACCCTGCACCCCACCGAGCCAGCAACAGAGGTGCGGCCGGAGAGCAGATCCCTTCCATCTGGCAGCAACGTCACGCCTGCAAACTCATTTTTCCGACAAATATTCTTTGAAACCCACCATATTAAGAGAGGCACCATGGAAACTTCAAAGATAGTTCCCGTCTCCAGGGAACTTTACTCGTAAATGAGATATTTTTACAATACCTGTGAAATGGGTTACGTGGTGACAAGGATTGTAAATGATGAAAGGAATAAAAAAGTCTTCTGACCCATGTAATCAGGAAGGTCTTCGTGGATAAAATGGCCTCCACAGATTTTTAGCGAGCAGAATTGGGGAAGGAAATCACGGCACGAAATGAGAAGGCGTGGAGTCCCCCACTCCTGTTCGGGGCCAACAGTTGTCGTTTGACCGGCGCCTAATGTTCCTGTGGGAGTCGATCGAGAGATAAGGGCTGGTGACAAGCCCACTAAAAAGGGCTTCACGCCAGGCCAAGGAAGCAGAATTCTATTTAACAGAAAATGGTAACTTTCCGAAGGATTTCACCGGTGGGGAAGGACGGCACGAACCGAGTTAATGAAGGTCTCATGAGGCGGTTGTAAAGGGTGGACGCGAGGGGACAGAGAGACAGAAGGCAGGGGACGCTACTGCCATAGGAAGACAAGTGTGGAGACGGGCCATCGGGAACGAAGCGGGGTGGCGGCAGGAGAAATGAGAAGGGTGACCGGCCTTGACACCTGAAGGGACGTGGCGTGGAGGGCGGGCCCGAGTCATCGTTCCTGCGCTGTGACAAGTGGCAAGTCCGAATTTATTTGGTAACATAATCCAGTGTCTAGCATGTTGCACAGAACAAAATTTTCACTAAAGTAAAGCATAACATACTCAGAATGAAGAACGAAATACAGGAAACTAGCACGGGGCCAGTGTTTGTTTTAAATAGTGCATAATTCAAAGATGCGTCTACTCCCTCACTGGCTATCTTAATAGTCTTTAATAACATTGAGTATCCTAAATCAGATTAATTCAAAGTTCTGTGTTTTCCAATTCCTCTAGAAACATTTATCTCCATTCCTTTTGAGTTCGCTTTTTCAGAAGATGGGTTTTACCTTCTGCCCGGGCTCATGGAAATGACTATCCGTTCTCACACCCTACAAGGATTTTTTTCAAACATAGGAACAGGTAGAGGTTGATCCTGAGTGTAAAATCAGACACAGTGCCGAAGTTTATTAGACGTCTTCTCAGTGTATCCGTGAATTATTCAAGTTACTAGAGAAGATTTTCCAGGACTTCCCTTTATTCTTAATATGAGAGGTTTAACAGCAAGCAGAGTTTCTAGAAAACCCTCTGAACCATGTAGCTCTTCGGAGATTTTAATGACACTGAGGTCACGAACAACAATCAGTGATGAACTATTGATTTCAGCTCCGGTGGCGGAGGAGAGGCGCCTCGCCATCGCAGCCCGGGCCGTGGGCGCACACGCAAGCACACGCCCGGCAAGCAGTGCATGGCACTGAAGCCACCTCTGTGGCCCACAGCCAGCCCCAGTGGCCACCCCGCTAATCAAACAGGCTTTACAAAGGGCCACAGGCAAAGCACGGCCGATTTAAGTCTCTCGTGCCCGGTTCCAGGTGATCCAATCCAATCCGAGGCCGCGGTCTGACCAAGACAATGAGTCTTCCTCATCAGACTGCCGTGTCCGTCGGCAGGAGTTACGGGAATACGATTTTAGGGAATTTCCGTGATCATCTACCTACATGGTCCAGGAGATCAAAAAAAGTATGTAACTAAAATGCTTTTCTTCCACATAAAGAACTGGAGAATTAAGAAGATGGTACAACAACAAGGCGTACGTGATGACAGCCCGCACGACTCTTGGAGAAAGTTAACAGGAATGTTCAAAAGAATTACCCAAGAATATGTCTCGGGCCTGTCTAGGCATACACAAAACGTAGGCTTGCGGTATTGTGAGATTCATAAAGGAAGTTGTAATCATTTTTAAAAATTAAATAAGAATCTAGAAAAATCACGTTTTTTTCATATCAATAAATATAAAAAAGAACTGGGAAAGGAAACAACAGTACCGAGCACATTTTGATATGTTCTCGTAAAGTCCAGTATTTTAGCACTTTCCTAATTTCCAATTTCAACCGAGATTTTATTTTTGCTAAGATACTATCCAGCCTGATCTCTCCAATGGCAATTCTAGAATATAACCCAATTATTTCTTTAAGAAAAAAATGAACTTTTTCTTTTTGGTTAGGAAACAAGATATTTTAATGAAAATGATCTAAAACAAAAAAGAAAAAAATGCAATTATAGTAAAATAGATGAGAAAATTGTACTTCTTGGATTAAAATATTTTTCATAAAACATTAAAAATATATTAATGAGAATTTAATCTCATATAAGAAAGTTAATCTGCTGTAATGTCACTTTATGTATGTTTATCTGAAATTGCAGGGGAGTAAAACAAATTATGGCATCATAATATTGTTTTGTATCCCCTACAGAAATGTTTTTATAGAACAGTTTAAAAAGCATAATGCAGAGGGAAAAACAAGTTATTTCCATGGAAAAACAAGGCAAATTTCTGAAAACAAAATTTACATTTAAAATTAGTCCATTAAAGTCATGTCGTCAGCGTGGACCTCAGTTTTTCCCTAACGTAAAATGGCAGCTCAGGAAAAAGAGAAGCACTGGAGAAATTCTGGAAAAGGAAGAAGTATTTTAAAGGACCAGGTATAAACATTTGTTTTACAGTAAATCTTTTGGCGCCCATATCTATCCTTACATTTAATTTTTACCAATCATGGTTATTCAAAATGATAATTTACGCGTTATTATTTCATAGATGATTTCAAAGCTACATGTATGGGAAGGCAGTTTTCATTTAGTCAAATAACATGTCCATTGCTAAGAATTTAATGTGACATTTTTATTTCATTTCGTTTTCATGTGTATCAAAACTGAATTTCATGGTCAAAATATCCATAAAAACATTTGATTATTTTGCATATGGTGGTTAAAATTCTATGCTTGGAAGTCAGACATAACCTTTCCGTGGGTAATAACATTACCCACTTTGCAAAGTTGTTGAGAACTATAATCAAATAAGTTAAATGTATAAAAGATGCTTAGAACATCTAGTGCCTAACACATGATAAGAATTAAAATTTAGACGAAATTACCATTTTTGTAAGTCAAAAATGGTTGAATATTGGCAACATCATCTGGTTATATATAAAACAATGTTTTACTATTATTGTAGGCACATGCAAATCTTAAAAAACCTTAAATGTTTTCTGGTTCCATCCAAAACTTTTCGTTTTCTCTGTTATTTTAATTCTTGTTGGATACAGCGAGAAGAATGACATGCACCAAAATATATTTAACATCAAACAATACACAGATGTTGAAAGGTCTCCCCATCCTAAAGTGATTCCGGGGTCAACCTTAAGGAATTTCTGAGTCAGTGGGGTTCGGCCACACTGACCCTAAGCTCCCTGGGTGAGGAAGCTGAGGCTCTGGCTTCAGACCGAGATCACATCCCATCTCTCACAATTTACTCATCTGCACAGTGGTCAGATGTGGAATATTAATACACACACCGTAAGCTTTTTAAATTGACCCAATTAGGGATGTGAAAGAAACTAACAATCATGGAATACTCAATAACTGCCAAGTTTTGGGCCAGGTGTTTCATATAATTAATTCTTCTAATTCTTTCAACCATTGATATTAGAATGATGATTATGGCTAACAAATTATAATAGCAGACACTGATACCATGCTTACTAGTATGTAACAGGTCCTTTATATATATAAAACTCTTATTTAATCTTCCCTAGCAAAGAGACTGAATTAGTAATCAAAAACTTCCCAACAAACAAAAGTCCAGGATCAGACAGCTTCACTGATGAGTTTTAGAAAATATTCAGTGAATAATTCATACCAAGACTTCTCAAACTCTTCCAAAAAATAAAAGAGGGGGGAACTCTTCCCAACACATCTTACGAGGCCCACATTACCCTGGTACCAAAACCAGAGAAGGACACTTCGAAAAAGAAAAATTACAGACCAATATCCTTGATGAACATAGACGCAAAAATCCTCAACAAAATATTAGCAAACCGAATTCAACAATACACTAAAGGATTATGCAAGTGAAATTTATTCCAAGGATGTAAGAATGGTTCAGCATCCATAAATGTCAATGTGATACACCACATTAACAAAATCAAGAATAAAAATTATATGATTGTCTCAATGGATGCAAAAACAGTATTTGACAAAATTCAACATGCATTTATTATAAGAACTCGACAAAGTGAGTATACAGGAAATGTACCTTAACATAATAAAGTTCGTATATGACAAGCCCACAGTGGTGAAAAGCTAAAAGCTTTCCTCTAAGATCAGGAACAAAACGAGGATGCCAATTCTCACCGTGTTTATTCTATATAGAGTTAGAAGTTCTAGCCAGAACAATTAGGTGAGAAACAGAAATAAAAGGCATCCAGATTGGAAAGCAAGAAGTAAAACTGCCACTATTTGCAGATGATGTGATGTTATATAGAAAACCTTAAAGACCCCGTCAAAGAACTATTAGAACTAATAAACATTCGGTAAAGTCGCAAGATACAAAATTAATATGCAGAAATGTGTTGGGTGTCTTTACACTAGTAATGAACTACCAGAAAGAGAAGTTAAGAAAACGACCCCATTTACAATTGCATTGAAAAGAATAAAGTAACTAGGAATAAATTTAACTGAGGAGGTAAAAGACCTATATATTGACAACTAAAGAACTAATAGTTAAAATGTTCAGACTACTCAAAGTAATATGCAGATTCGGTGCAATCCTTAATAAAATGCCAATTGGATTTTTCACAGAAATAGAATAAAAAATCCTAAAATTTATATGGAACCACAACAGACCCCAAATAGCCAAAGCATACTTGAGAAAGAAGAACAAAGCTGGAGGCATCATGGTCCCGATGTTAAACTATATTACAAAGCTATAGTAATTAAAACAGTATGGTATTGACAAAAACAGACACATAGATCAATGGAACAGATAGAGAGTCCAGGAATAAACCCTTACAGATATGGTCAATTAATTTATGACAAGGGAACCAAGAATATACTGAGAAAGGGCAGTCTCTTCAATTAATAGTGTTGGGGAAAATGGACAGCCACATATAAAAGAATGAAACTAGACCACAATCTCACACCATACACACACAAAAAAATAACTCCAAATGAATGAAGGACTTGAACGTTAAGACCCGAAATCATAAAACTCCTAGAAGAAAATATAGGCAGTAAACTCCTCATTGATATTTTTTTCGAATCTGACACGAAAAGCAAAAGCAACAAAAGCAAAATGAATGAGTGAGACTCCATCATACTAAAAAGTGTCTGCACGACAAAGGAAAACATCAACAAAATGAGAAGGCAGAAAATAACTGCACATCGTAAATCTGATAAGGGGCTAATATACAAAATACGTCAAGATATCATACAACTCAACAGCAAAGGAAAAAGTCAAAAATCTGCTTTAAAAATGGACGGAGGATCTGAATAGGCATTTTTCCAAAGAAGACTTAACAGATGGCCAACAAGGTACGTGAAAAGATGCTCAGCATCACTAATCATCAAGACAATGCAAGTCGAACCCACAACGCGGTATCAGTCGACACCTGTTAGAATGGCTGTTATCGAAAAGACAAGAAATACCAAGGGTCAAGGAGAATGTGGAGAAAAGGGGCCCCTTCTGCACGGTTGGCGGGGATGTAAGTTGGTGTAGCCACTCTGGAAAACGGCGTGGAGCTTCCTCGAGGAGTTAAAAATAGAACTCCCCTAGGGTCCAGCAGTTCCGCTTTGGGGTATTTAAGAGAACAAAAACACACAAATTTAAGATACCTGCACTCCCATGCTCATCGAAGCATGGTCGCAATAGCCAAGATACGGAAATAATCTAAGTGCGCCCTGATCGATGAATAGATAAAGAAACTGTAGTGTATAAATACAGTGGAATATTAGCCATGGAAACAAGAAGGAGATGCTGTCATCTGCGACAACACGGATGAACCTCGAACGCATTAGACTAAGCGAAATAAGTCAGAGGTAGACGAATACGCCATGACCTCTTGTATGAGGAATGTAAGACAACACGACAAAATCCTCACAGATACAGAGAACAGGTTGGTGGTTGCAAGAGGTGGGGTGAGAGGAAATGGGCGAAGCGTTTTATTTTGGTTTTAGTTTAAATCAATTGAATAAAAACGAAAAACAAAACGAAATCAACGATGACAACGCTAACCTGGGCATCTGAGAATAATCGCTAGGAGAGTTTTCGCCATCGTCTTCGCCGTCACCGCCAACCTCGCAGACTCGTTGAAGGAGTGGATGAAGGGCCGTAAGTGGCACCTCTGGCCTGAGGCTGCCACCTGGCTCTCCCCAGACGGTCAGTTCAGAGCCCCGAGCGTGTTTCCAGGCCACATAGCACCGAGACGCGGCTCAATCAGGACCTCGTGTGAGGAACCGCAGGCAGGACGCAGATGGCCCTCACCTCCTGGAGGCCGAGGCCCACTCTGCCACCCGCTCTGGGAGCCAGCCGCCACCGCGTGGCAGCCAACGCCATTTTCTCTGGAGCGCCCTCCCTGAACGCCGCAGCCCCTTGGGTCATCGGGAGGCTCTGAGAGCCCCTTTTTGGTGGAATCCCAATTCCATTCTGGGGACATACGGACTCCCGACGTCTGTTCCTGTCCCCGAATTCTGATTTGCCACCTTATAACCGTTAGGATTTTTAAGGAGAATAGTGGGAAAAAATAACACGTGAGTCGATTTAGTTCCTTTGATTGTAACAGGACTTAAGAGAATTTAGAATTTTGAGTAGTTTTACTTACTTCTCTACAGGAGTTATCGATGGTTTTCAGATAGGCTCAGTACTGGAGTAGCAGCTGCAAGCAGTAAGTGCGCTGACACGTGTGGCCTCGCGATACATTTTGTGCTTTTGATTTTACCTTGGTCTTTGGGAGAGCGATATGTGGCTTTTCAATGTGAGAAAAACAACTTTAAACGCTTCACAATGATCTCTGTCACAGCGTGCTTTTTCTTTAATATATAACATTGTATCTTATAACAAGCTATAACCACATACGAGGGAGTGGAAAAAGTAAAAGAAATGGCCAGATAATTCAGACTTAAAGGTGACCGAAATAGCTATCGGAATAATTACATTTACCTTAACCGAATGACACATCGATTATCCATGTGACTTTGCCACATAGCTCAATGCCAATCGGAAATTCAAAATCTTTTTGGAATGTTTGTTTTTACCTTGAAAATCTGCTCTTGGTGTAATATGCAACTTTCTTCCCACTACAAGGCCTTGTTTTGTTAGTTAAATTGAAATAAGAAAATGTAAAGACTATATTATTATTAATTATTCACGAAAGAGGGAGGGCAAGTTCATCGTTTGACCTCACAACAAAATCGCCACGACTGTGCTTATTTGTGCCTAAGGAGTTATCAGTACGGCGGTGAGATGCAGCTCCAGCTGGAGGGCGTGGCTAAGGCCATTGGCATGTGTTATAAGGAGGCTCATGTTGCAGCCGTCTGCGCCGTCCTTAGCCTGAAGATAAGTAGCGGACTTTAGTTTCCACTGCTCCTGGTCTTTTGATCTTCGGTTAGAACAAATGCTCTGGCTGAGCTCGGTCTGCATCCTCCTAGTTTATCTTTCAGGACCCGCGAAGAGCCATGGCTTCGCGCTCTGCCCCCCGGCCTCCAGCTCGGCCTTCCCGGAGGCGAGAGTCCGGGCCCCTTTGATCGTAGGGGGCTCTTCTGATGTTTAAAAATGTAGAAACGCCAACGCAAGGACAAACCGGTCACATATATCACGCGTGTTTACGTTTGACAATTCAGCAGTCTTCACAGATAAACCAAAGTAACAATGGTTTTCGATATGGCCTCACTGGTAAACAATCCCGTTTGAAGGTAAACCCCAAAGTCTTGATTTAAGGCACCTTGTAGACGTGACGGCTGGACCAAACAATGACGCAGGTCTTGCCTGTGACTAGGCTGGCAGGTAACTTAGCGGGGTCCTTCACAGGATGACCTAAGAGGACAGACTGATGAGTAGGTGATGGCCGGTGGGTAGGCAATCACAGGAAAGGATGTAAAGAAGGCTTTTCAGAAACCTAACCACTGCTAAGCGTTCTTCCTTCTGGAGGTGATAATTAAATTACTCAAAGTACTTTTCCTTCGCATTCCTTGACACAACCCCTCAAATGCTTTCAGTCCCCAGGGTACTGCTGCCCAGAGGCAGCTCGAGACATCACGGCCACCCTCCCAAGCCATCCTCTGCTCTCTGAAATGGTGCTCACCGAGCCAGCCGAACAGAAATGAGCATTGGGGCGTGTTGCGCACTAGAAAAATCTAGCTAGAGATCAGCCTAGTCCCCAGCTTCCCAGGGTGTTTGGAGAATCTGTTGCTCTCATAAAAATGACTCAATAGATAAATAGGCTACAGATAAGAACCAATCATTCTCATACGGAAGAAAAAAATGACGTTGAAAAATATTATTCCTCCTTAGTAATTAGAAAAACGCTAACTAAAGTAGTAACCTTAAAGTAACATTTTACATATCCTGAATTAACAAACAAAAATTGTCATCATAACACCCAACGCTGTGAGAAAACGTGTAAGCCCACCTGCTGCCGCTAACATTAAACCGAAAATCAGGGCGGCGATTTATCCACCGAAAACTACACAGCGTTTCCCTTCGTTGAACCAGGAGCCTCGCTCGCGAGAATCGTTTCAAGGAAACAATAGAACTAAAGAAGCAGACCGCGCACCGAAGCGTTGATGGCATCATCCTCTGCGACCATGAAAATCGGGACCGGAGGGCGAGTGGGCAGTTCCCGCTGCTTCGACTCCCGAGCCCTCACTCGGTCTTTAAAAGTCACAGCCGCGTGCGGTGTATCTCAGCCCTGAGACGGACGGACGCGACGACTTGGCGAGAGCGCCACTCGAGTGGCCCCTGGTGCCACCAGGGCCCTTGGCGGCCTCCCCGGGCTTCTGGCTGCGTCGCTGGCTGCTTCCCGGCTCTCAGTCCCGCTCACAGGTCACTCCGGCTCTCAGTCCCGCTCGCAGGTCACTCAGCGGCCACTCTCGCGGGCCCGCCCTGAGCGCCACCCTCGTTCCCGCAGCGCCCGTGTCCCGTCCCTTGCTGGGGCCACTGTCCTGGCCGCCCCTTGCCCAGCGAGCTCCCTCGGGGACCACGCCACCCACATCGCTGTGCCCATGGCTGCGAGACGGCCACACACTCCGTCCCGAAACCTCAGAGGCCGGACAGCTGCCCGCTCGGCCAGGGCTCGCTGTCCCCTCCTCTCGCCCTGCCGCCGGGCAGCTGCCAGCTCTGGAATGGTCACCGGGAAGGTCACCAGGGCCTCAGCACAGCGACCGCCCTGTCCCCGTGCAGGTCCGACCCTCCCGCAGCGCTGTCCAGGGTGGCCGGCCTCCTGCCCGCTGCGGATCGGAGTCTCCGCACAGGCCAGCACGGTGGCAGCCGCAGATGCTCCCTGTGCCGACCCCCTGGACTCCCCCAGGCCCCGCACAAACCGCAGACGTATGGTCACCGGGCAGATCACCAGGGCCTCGGCACAGCGACCACCCTGTCCCCGCACGGACCCGACCCTCCCGCAGCACTGTCCAGGGTGGCCGGCCTCCCGCCCGCTGAAGATCGGGGTCTCCGCACAGGCCAGCATGGTGACGGCTGCAGATGCTCCCTGTGCCGACCCCCCGAACTCCCCCAGGCCCCGCACAAACCGCAGACGTGCAGGGGCCGGCCCGCCGTGGGCCTTCGAGTCCGCCGGCAACGCGAGTCGTGGCCGCGGAGGCGGCAGGGTGCACCTGCGGGAGGCTGGGGCTAAACGGGGTAATGGGCTGAGCACCCCGGCTCGTTGGAGGACAGCAGCCCCAGGACGTGGCCTTGGAGCGAGGGCCAGGAACAGTCAGGCCCCTGGTCGGGGCCTCTCCACCCGCCTCCCAACATATGCGGCGTCCAGACCTAACGCAGCGGGGGCCGCCCTACCTGAAGCGCCACCACGCCGGTCTTGTTCGCGGGGACATTGGCCCAGAACACTGAGTCTGCCAACTCAAATGTCAAATTTGGGACCTGGCGGGGGCAGCCATGGGGTCCGCCACCATCCCGGGGACCTAGGGCCATGCTTCAGAGAATCTGGAAGAGGAGGGAGGCTTTCTTTGGGCTCAGAGGCCTGTGCGGGGAACGTGGGGGACGCGGTGATGTTAGCTGTCAAGGAAGGAGCAGCAGAGCATGTTTCCTAACCGCCTGGGCCCGGGGCTCCTCGTGCTGGAGTAAGACATGGGCAGGACACAGCCCAGCTGTTCCTTCTGCGCGACTGTCTCTCCTTGTGGTTGGCAATAGGCAAGGAGCCTCTCTGTGTCTCCGTCTCTCTGTGTCTCTCTGTCTCTCTGTGTCTCTCTGTCTCTCTCTGTCTCAATTCTCTGACTCACTGTCTCAATTCAGCTGCTTGCTGATATAAAACAGGAGTTCTTAGTACATATTAAGCACCAATTAGTATTGCCAAACGCAAAATAAGAAAACTCGAATATGTGATTTTGCAAGTAAGTCCGTAGGAATGCTACATAACATCGACCTTAGTGTGGCTTGAGGCACAAGTTTCAGGTTTGCAATGAAAAACAAAATCCACTTTTTCCTGTTGGTTTGCCCGGACTGCATCTCTGCAGTCGGCCGGGAGAAAAATTGGAGCTTAGGAAAACTACTGAGTGAAAGCTTAAGCCATAGATTGTTTGCTTTTAAAGTCCCACAACCAAATATGTCGATCAGAGATGCCAGCAGGGTCCAGAAGACCAGTGTAGACTAGAACAGCAAAGCACACGTGAGTCATAAACACCCCGGAGATGGGGGCTCTGCGTTCGGGGTGCATCCAGGCGACCACGAACTCCAGCTTCTGCCTGACTTGGAGGTAAAGTGGCCGGCGTCCTGCCGTTTTCTGAGGCTGTAGAGGGAACGCACTATCAGACGATGTAGCGGAAGGCTTACTCTGTGGTGTTCTGTGGGCTGTGCATCCTGTCCTGTCCAGGGGGGACACTTAAATCCTGGACAACTTAAATCCTTGGTGTCACAGGGGACACAGTGACAATAACTCCTGAAATTTGTCAGTGGCTTATTATGTTCATAAAGATATAACACAGTTTCTCTTATTGTATCCGCGCACCTGTTTCTATAGGTAGGTGTTATGACTCCTGGTTGCAAAGCTGTTTGCGTTTGCAAAGAGCCTGTCAACAAGGCCTCAGCCCCCTGGGGATACTAGCGTTTTTATTTCCATACAGCCTTTATCTGGACTCACCCACTCTTAAAACCCTGATTCAGAGGAAGGCAATTGTGTGCACTAAACTGAGGAATTTTAAGAGATAAAAATGTAACCCAGGCAAATAAACATTCTTTATTCAAAAGTATCAAAAGTCAGCATATTTCACCTATCAGCATTTCCAACAAGCTTTAGTTTCAATTCTTATACAAACCCAATTTTGCTGCTATGGAAAATTAAATAGCTACATTTTAATCCCCCGCCCACAATTTAGATACTTACTTCTCCCTCTCTCTCTCCCTCCCCCTTTCCCTCTCTCCCTCCCTCTCTCTCTCTCCTTCCCCCTCCCTGCCTCCCTCCCTCCTCTCTTTCTTTTACCATGAGGCCAAATCTTTGACTGTATTTTAGCAAAGCCATGAACATCTGTAATAATGTTCCTAGCCAAGCTCAAGTCTTTTCAGATAGTGCTCTGCATTAATAGACTTTGGGGCGAAGTAGGTATCTCTTGTCACATTTACTCACCAGTGTAGGAGCTGATAAAGATTGATAGAGCTTTGAAAGATATCGTGAGGTTATTTTAAACTGAGATCCTTGTAAAAGGCTTGAAGGTTTTAACTCGGTCCCTTTACAGCAGCTCACTCAGTTCAGCCCAGAGGATTGCTTTGCTTTGTTCATTAAATATATGATTTTTGCATTAATTGAGCTCATTTGATGAGAAAGGTTTCCACTCTGTAAAATTTCCAGCTAATTGCTTGGAAATCTATTCCAATTCTGTACCTAATAATTCATTTTAGACTCTTCACAGAGCGGGTAGCTCAGGCAAGCCGAGGTCGCCGCCAAGGTCCAGGAAGCGTCTGGTCTCCAGAAACGGCATAAGGCGTTTGCATCGGAGGCACCATTCGTGTTTATCTGTTTAATTATTTTGTTGCAACAGAACTAATTGCCCATCGGGGCCACAAAGGTCTTTTGCTTGGTGGCTCCATGCCCCGCTAGGCCGGCTATTAGTCTGGAACGATTTCGCCACACCTCCTCATGGCGGTGCTCGCCAGCGGGCTTCTGACTTCTGGGTCCGACGCATCGATGAAAGTTCTAACAAAGATAATGTGCGAAATGCATCTCCTCGTAGCTTAACTGCACTTTCTGATAGCGTTCGTTAGAAACCTGACACTTCTTTCGTTTCTGTGCTTGATCGCACACGGACACACACGCGCGCACACACACACACACAATCAGAGCTGAAGATAGGTTGTAGCATTAACGTGTCCTGGAAATGGAAAACTGCAGTAACAGCTGTCATCTGGGGCGCAAAGTGGCTCATTTTAAAAAGTTTTCGGCATCAGTCTAAAGTAGTAAAATTATTTCCAGGAGCTTTGCGTCACTCTTGAAAGCAGCAATCAATATTTCCTTTCCAATTGAAATCACTTATTTGGCTATTTCTTGAGTTGGCTGAAAAGTAGCGTGTCACTATGTAAGAAGTTACATCGACCAAAATTTAGATATTAAATGAAAACACTCTAAAAAATCCAGCATTTTCTTCCTCTTGGAGCAAAGGCTGCTAATACAGTGAATGGGATAAATATAGTGGATGGGATTTTGGAAAAAGAAGGTTTTTCTTCGCTCTCTCAAATTTAAGGGTGATCCAAGTAACCCCCCTTTTAAATCAAGGAAGACTTTGGAAAAAAGATGAGGCTAACTACAAAGACACTCCATCTACTTAAACTCATCTGATCAAACCTTTTTTCAATTCACATAAATAATATTTCTGTGGATAAGAACTCACAAGTATGTAAGTAGTATATAAAGAATAAGAATTAGGCAAATTGTCATCACCACATTTAACATATAATCTATTTAGAACTGAATTTATTTCTATCGTCTCTGGATTCAGAAAACCTGCCAAGTAGTAATTTATTCATTCATTCATTTATCCCTTTTACAAATGTTCACTTTGATGCCAGCAAAGGAGGTCTATAATATACGTAGTGCGATCCTATCCAAAGGTGGCAAAATGTAAGAAAACTGAGTAAACATAAAACACTTCCTAAGGGACCTAGAGTGACATGTGAACAAGGGCGGGTGGCTAGATTACCGACTCCCGCTCTAGGAATTCAAACGAAAGAAAGATGCTTGCGGAGTCGGCTTCACGGAGAAAGTAAATCCATAACTAGCCTTGAAAAACAAGATAAGCTCGAACTCACCAGGAGAGAAAGGGAGCCACATTCCCATGGAAATTTTAAGGACTTGACCGAAACTTGCACACAGTGGGGGTTAGGAAGAATTCCAGTCTGAGTGGGGAAGGAGATCTCGCCGGAAAGGAGCAAAGGATAAGATTGGCTTCTGAAGGGAGGACAGATCGCAGAGGGCCCCAGACGATGGGGGACTTGAATTAGATGCAGCATACAACACACAGAGACAGTGATTGGGAAAGGTAATCCGCAGGGCGAACGGGCAAAGGGAAGTTGAAGACGGAAAGACCAGACAGACCATGGGCTACCGTCCGAACCTGAGCGAACGAATCAGCCTGCCGAGCTCTACACAGCGGCAAACTGGGTGAAGCGCAGGCGGTGAGGTCAAAGGTGACGTCGACCCTCTGAGCCCAGGTGGATAAAGTCGGTGCTTCCCACGAGGGAGACCCCGGAGGCCGTCCACACAGCACTGGATTCCAGCAGGCCCCATTCAGGAGCCGTAAGGACCAGATTCCTGAAGGAAGCCTGTAGCCCCGCCTCGTCTTCATGGAGGGTGAACCTTGGACTCAGAGCCATAACCGGCCCCAACATCCGTGGCTGGAAGCCGGCTTTTCTTTCTCTTTAAGGATATGGAAAGACCGTTCAGATACCTACATGGGCCCCGCTTCCCGCTTTCTCACCCTGTTCCTGCCGCCTACGGTCACACGTCTCCCCGACGCCTTGGGGCTGTCTGTAGCAGGTGTCCCGGACAGTGGCTCTCGGGCTGCTTCTCTTGTCTTGTGCATGTTAAAACCTTATTACGTCCCTCTCTGTGAGACCACGTAACTAATATCCACAGGTCTAGAAATGAATCGTAAACGCTCGTAAAGACAGGAGGGACGGGATATGAAATTAATCCTAGAATCCACACATTGCTGCTGTATCCTATGGCACTGGAAAAAAAAAAGCCCTTGAAATTCGTCGGCCTTGATTTTTGTCTTCCTCCATAGAGCTCTGCAAAGCATGTCATTATTTCAAGAACATATAATGAAGCGAGGATAACACGATATAGTCTGTTTCATAAAAACGAAGCTAGGATGAGCGAATCCATTGGTCGCAGTGAGCAGAACACCCCCCGCTCCCCGACATGTACGGACCCAGACCCAGTGTCCTGACGATTCACCTTCTCCATGGGGCGAAGGTTCTCCTAGGTGCAAAGGCGACGTCTCGGCTCCCTTGCCCACTCCCTGTGTTGACACGGGGTGCTGAGACCTCTCTTTCCAGACCTTTCCACCATCCCTCTCGTTTCGCTGCAGCTACCGGTTTCTTGTTCAGCGCCCCAGGATCACATGCTGCTACTTAGTGTCGTGCTGCTAAGGTATTTCATCTCTAGACCCCTCAGTTTACTCTTCTGTGCATTAATAATAGCATCATTATTAATATGGAGCCAATAATAGTATGTAGCTCGCAGGCTATTCTTAGTTTCGAACGACACCATGCTAGTGTTCGCTGTCGTTGTTTGTTATTGTTACTCCGCCAGGAGAATGGCCGGCAGGTAATAGATTGAGGACAAGAGCTGAACTTGGAACTCTCTGCTCCTTTGTAGACACAGTCTGCCCATCGAATCACACCGGCCAACAACAGAAGAGACAGTCTGTCCCGCCGCAAGCTTGAATTCAGCTTTAATTTAGTGGCAATGAATCTATTGTTACAATTATCTAGTAGCAGAATAACTGGTGAACTCACCTGTTTTTCTCCGTACAGCTGCCATGTCGAACTTAGCCATTCGCCAGAGATGAACCTCGCTGGCCTTTCGCTAGTCTTGACGAAATCACTGTCAACGGAACACATAAAAAAATTAACCCGTACATTTGGTCTTTATTCTAAGAAGTCAAAATCAATGTAGACTTATTGAAATAGCAGAAGGGAATAATTTGTGGTTGTGTGTCAACAAATAATATGAGTTTTTGACAGTGGTCTCTTAACTAGAACTAATTATAGAAAGGTTGATCCTTTGGGGTTTTCCTGGAACTTGATTCAAAAACTAAATCTGATGCTTCTGAGATTTCTGACTAACTCTGAAGAATTATACAGTGGCTTTACGATCACTTTTTTATTCAAAATACATTGTGTCCATCGACTAACCATCAGTTCCAAAAGTGCGTTTCAAAGTTATGTCGTGATATTATAAAATGTGATGTTAGGATGGGCAGGGAACAGAGAAAAATCTCAAATTCAGCCCCGACTTTGCACGGGAGAGGTAACTGGGATTCAGAGAAATTAAGTCGGCTTTCCACAGGTAAACACCTGGTGGGCTACTAAGTTACTGAAAAATAATGTTGCAAGTCATTTGCCTTGAAGCCGAGTTATATACACTCCACTGTTCATTTCCTAGAGGAATAAATCCACTTCGCTGTTGGAAAATGCTCATTGTTTAGAAATTTTCCTTGTCTATCTGATGGGAAATTTAAATATTCCACCGACAGTTGGGCCACAATCTCTGATACCTTCAGTTTTGCAAGTGATCAGATGCCCCACTTGGAAGATAGAAAGCCTTTCTTGAGTCTTCAAATCTATGATGGCTCTGGAGAGTGCTTTGGTCACCTACCTCCAGTATCAAAAAGGGAGGAAGAGAGAGAGATCTCCGGCTGGGAATCAGGGTCCTGCTTCGAAGCTTTTATCTTCAGAGGAAAGAAGTCTTGTGAATTCCATTAACTTCAACAAGATCTGAGAAGATTGGAAAGATTTACAGTCTTGGGCATCTCTAGCACGCCAGATGCCGTTGTTACTCGAAGTTTTAGGGTGCAAAAACATCACAGCGTGATTCACACCCCCATGAACCAAGACTTTGGGAACATCCATTGCATGGTGATACTTGAGTATGCTGAAAACCGCCACTGTACGAGAGGATATGGAGTCAGCCAAGGAAGGGTGGGCTCAGCTCGGGCCAAACACGGAAACACCCGGTGTTCCGAATTGAAAGCCGTGTTATGGTTAAGAAAACCAAAAAATCAGTCCCTTCTAGATACCACAGAGAAGCTAAAACGAGGCAGCGAAAGAAGCATTTGTTTAGAATTCTAAAAGCAGGGAACATCCAAACATCTCCCCAAACGGCTCCTTCTCTTGCTCAGTGTAGAGAAGCGACTTGGGTCCTCAGTTTTCCTCCCATCTTCCTTTTCTCTTCCTTTCCCTCGTCTCCAGAAAAGATCAAGCCGGAATTCACAATCGTCCCCACTGTAATTATCCAGACTTTACTGGCCAAATCCCGCTTACATGGTCGTAAGTGCAAAGGGGGCCTTCACGTTTGGGTCGTCTCAATCTTTTAGCTGCTAAGTCCACCAAACCTGCGATGGCCTCATGTCACCAGGAAACACCTTATGAGAAGAATATTTGCAGTAACTTCCACCCGCACGTCCCTGCCGAGACCTGAACCCAGGCCCAGAGGGCTCACTTTCTCCCCCCAGGGGGCTCGGTCGGAAGGAATGCAGTCAGCTGTGACGGATGCCATCAGGGATGACAGGTCTCGACAGGTACAGTCCTCTGAGCTGGGCTTTCGAGCTCTTGAAATTCTTTAGCTCGGCTGGGAGAAACTAGAAACGCCTTTTCTGATCCAGAAAGAGACAACTGGGTCTCTTCTGTTATCGTTCATTCTTTTAATTCTGCTCAGCGTTGCCGCACAGGTGTCACCCAGTCCCAGGGGGGCATAGCCGGCAGGACAGGGGTCTCATCGTCCCTGCACACTGGGCTCGCCAGCCATCGCCCCCGGGGAGACGGCGTGGCCACGTGCCCTCTGCAGGTCACCTCACACGATGGCCACGCCCCCGCCGAGGAAAGCTTCCGGCTGCTCTTGGCCTGGATTCACCTTCAGATGCCACCTGTGCAGAGCGGCCACACTTGGTGGCACTTCAGGTCCCACATGTGATTGGCCAGGGAAGCAGCGACAGAGCCAGGAGGGCACAGCCCGGCCGCGATGCCTCAGCAGCCATTCGATTGAAAGCCTCGGTTTGATGACCGCGATCCAGCCTGGGGCGCACTGCCCAGCTCACTGGCCGCTGCCGCCCACGGCGACGGTGACCGCTGGCCTGTCAGGATAACCACCCTGTTATATGTCCGAGGTCCTTGCAGATTCCCCCAGTTGTCTAAAGTGCTGTTTGAGACATCGGCGGTCACACGGTCCAAACTCGAACGCGCGCGTTTGGTAACCGCGGTCCGGGTGTCCTCCCTGTGTCCTGACGCACTCCGGCGGTTTGTAACTGAGTCTCCCAGCCCAGTGCTCCCTTTCGGAGAGTGTGCTCCTTGGCGTCTGGGCACCTAGCTCGCGAGCAGTGTCGGGGCGACACGTGGGGACACACACGCGCTCCTCCCGCGGCTGCCGCCTCCCCGGGGTCCTGCAATGCCGCGGCCCCTGCCGGGACATTCGCGACATCAGCGGAAGCACCGCCTTTCCCAAAACCACGCCGATGTGCTCTCCTAGTCACGACCAGCAAGCGGAGGGGGCTTTCGTAAATTATTCCGTCTGTCGCTGCCGAGTGACTTAATTGCTCAGGCGTGTGGAGTGCGCACCCCGAAGCAAGAGTTGATGTGGTTCCTATTTCCCACGGCTTCACTCCCAAATCACGTCTCCGTGCGCGACTGTTCGTGTAAGAATACCTGCCTGTACCTTTAACGGGACAACGCGAGAGTCAGAAAAATCCAGATTCAAACTGAGCTCCTGGAGCCTCCCCGTGGCCACACCTACGTTCTTTGACTGCCCTCCACATGTCTGAGATGACAGGACTGGGGTGACCAGCCGCAAGGCACCGCTAAGTGCTCTCTCGGGTCGCGGGGCCCAGAGGCCACCCAGGCAGCGAGGGAGACGCCTCCTCCCCCGGGCTGCGTGAGCTCAGAGTGACGAGCCTCGCGGGTGGACGGGGGTCTCCGCGTTCACCCTTAGGGCTTCCCAGCTAGATGAGAGGCAACCCCAAGGTCACGGCCCTGCTTCGCGTGACCCTGCTGTGAATGGCAGGGTGCTCAGTCCACAGAGAGGACATCACGTCACAGTAACCGCTGTCACCGCCCTAACCCCAGGCGCCCCTCAGGGCAGAGAAGCGATGCTGCCAGCCCCACTTGGCACGGGGGTGGGAAGGCCTTGCTCTAGCCACCAAAACTGTTCTTTTTTTCATTTTTTTCCTTTTTCCTCTAATAGTAGTAACTCAAAAAATAATAGTCATAAAGCTTCTACACAGTCTAGAAATTGCAAAACTGCTCAGAAAATGCGTCATCAAAATCCTGTGTGCCACGTGTCTGCCACTGGCCCGTGTCCACTGCACAGTGGCACCGTGTGAAAGGTGCATGTGTCTCATGTACCCTCCCTCCCAGTGGGCCTCGGTGACCAGGTGTTACAGTGGTCACGTCACAGTCATGAGCCGAGTTTAGGTACCAGGACTTGAGACTGGGAAATGCACACGTCCCAGTTCTGACCAAAATGGCATCTACGAAGAGGACGATTTAAGGGGGGGGTCAGACAGAAAAAGAGTCTGCGTACGCTTAAACGTGTTGCCTACAGAATCAGAACCAGTTTCAACATTCGGACCAATAAATGCATTTACAGTAATTCTCGATGGGGAACAGTTGCATGCCTCCTACAGGCAAGAACCTCTACAAAGACAAGTGGAACCCCTTCTTCTCTGCCGGCTCCCCCTTTAGAAACACAGACGCCGTCTGCTCGAAACCTTTGTTACAACCCTGTTTTTTGGAGTTATAAGTAAAACATATCTTTTCCATCATCAATGTGTCCTTTCAGCTGCTGTACAGAAAATAGACTCTGAGCCTTCTAAATTGAGAAGTCATCTTCCTAATCAGAATTGACAGTTGTAAATAAGCATTTTTTTTAAGCATCCCGTTCTCACAGCGTATTTTCCAACGGCGTCGTATGCATTTAAGATGGTGAGCATCAGCTAATCCCCTCAAGTTCAGTTTTGAAATAGAGACCGCACTGCTCGCCTGCCCCTCCACGTGGCTTGACAGCAGACCGTGCCCTGTCATCACTACGGCATGGCGAAGAGAGAATGTGCTGCTTCTTGGGTCTTTTTTTTTTTTTTTTCCTGCTCCAGTGGTACATATTCTGCAACCACAAAATATTCCAACTCCAACTCACTTTTTGAATAAGCGACTTCTGTTCTGTTCTGTTCTTTTAGTCATTTGGGATTGTACACTGTTGCAGAACAAAAAAGCTACATAGTTTGCTTACTCCTACAGTTAAATACTTTTTTTAAAAAGTAAGAATAGGTTTTTATCGAAATAAAGTCTTGCTTGTCGTCGTGGCATGCTGGAAGGCAGTAGAAAAACGGGGTGTGTTCAGCTCCGCATCGTGTGCGGACTTTCCAGACACCCTCTGCCTCCATCGGGAAAATATGTCTGTCCCATGATCTATTCAGTCTTTGACCTTTTGACTAATATGCCAACAAAAGGCACCATTTATTAGTGACGAATTTACGCATCTCTGTCCGTAAGGACACAACGCGGCTCCGTGAGCCATTGTGTTTGCCATGTGCCCACCAGGAGGTGTAGGCCACGGGCTGGGCTGTCCTGTGCACGCCTAGGTCACGCCACCATCTCCCTAAGTCACCTCTTTGATGACCAGGAGGAGCTTGTCAAGAATGTCATGTGGCTTGGAGAGCAAGGCTTCCCAGGACACGAAGATCAGCCGAGGACTCCCGCTTCGCCCCTGCGACTGGAATCTGGGAAGCCGAAGTCGCTCCCACCAGAGCTGCTCTAATGTCGGTCGCCCTTGTCACACACGCTCTGTCCCTGTCCCTCTTGCCCCTTCCTTCCCGGTCGCTGTTGTCCTGCCCTCTTTTGGACGTTGTCCCGTCACCCCTTAACTTTCCACACACACGTCCACCTTCCTCCTCTCTCAGTTCAAGCCGAGCACCTCCGCCCATCGGCAGCTTCCCCCGAGGGGCTGATACCACGCTGTCCTCCGCGGTGGGCAGTCAGTCCTGAGTTCAAGGACTCTCCTTGGACCACCGCGTAAATCAAAAAAGGGGAGGTAAAAAAGCCTGCTTCCTTCAAGTGTGTATTTACCTACCTTTTTGTTTACAAAAGGTCTACCTTTTGCTCAAAAATAATAGGGCATGAAGCCTTTCGTTCAAACATCTTACCTCCGGTTTGTTCTATAAAGCTATCACATGTGGGTATTTTAGATAATCAACTACTGTGTAAATCGAACTTTAACTTAAACCCAGCTTTTCGTGAGATAGCGGAAAGGCTCTGTCATGAGGGAGAGAGAGAGGCACCTAATTACAAAGGCTTTGTGAACCATTTTCAGTTCCTTTGTCATGAAACATTGATATGCATTCTAGCCCTGTGACTCATAATCTTTCTCTTTCTGCAAATTAGTAATAATTCTGCCTGGCTCACCCCCACCCGGAGAAACTAATCAGGAGAGCAATTCATTTTCTCTATGCCATAGAAGACAGGGATGTTGCTAAGAAATTTCTGGAAAAATTAAGCAAAAGAATTGCTTATCTATGCTGTGGGGGGTTGTAATTTTTAAATTGAATTCTGGTCTGAACTATTACTCAATCTTTTTCAAAATGTCCCGAAAAACTAGGAGAAAAGGGGTTGACATCCCATTTTTCCCTCTCTTATTCCACATTCGAGCAAGATAAACATTCTGAAGCCGTATTTGAATAAAATAAATACTTAATCTGGCAAAGGGCACGTGTTCACGTCGGTGTCTTGCCCCGTGTCCTCAGCCATTTGTCCGCCCAGCCCACCCTGCGGCCCTCTGCTTTCGTCATCGATAAGACAGGGTGGTGTCAGCAGAGGTAAATGACAGATCACTCGCTGGGGAACAGAGGCCGTTTCAGTCCTTGAGACCCTGAGTGAAGCGCAGTATGAATGCGTAGCGACTATTATTAGAGGGAAAAGTGTGCAGTTCTGTCCTCTGGGTCGAAACAAAGGTCTCCCACCTCTGTCAGGAGCCCGTGTGCTGGCCATTCCTCCTGTCCCCTCACAGGCCGGGTGTGAGCTGTGCCGGGTAGACCACCGGGCTCCCGAGGCCCCCGGAGGCCGCCCTAGGAACTCCCTCCCTCGCAGTCTGAGAAGTGGCTGCAGGGGTCCCTTCGAGAGTCCCCCAGTCACCCGCCCGGGCCGACCCTGCCTGGACCTAGAGCGGCTCCCACACCAGCCGTGGCACAAACTCCCCGTGAAACCGCGAGTGCCATTTGGACATTCGGGGCCCAGTCAGAGCTGCCACAGCAGGAGGGGTGGGGGTGACCGCAGGGAACTGACCTTGTAGATTAGTAACACTTGGAGGACAAGGAGCCCACCGCATGCACAAAAGCAACGAAGAGGCGTGGGGGGCCGAGCCCCCCATTCCAAGGCACACTCCCTTAAGTCACACGGGGCCCGCGCCCCGGCCCGACACCGGGGGGCTCCTTCTGCAGGAGCCACGTTGGGATTTGGAACCACCCCGGGCCCGAGAGAACAGTCTTGACGTAGTTGTCGCCTCTGAGAAAGAGGCCCCCCGACTTGTGCTCTGCAGCGTAGCCCCCGATACCTCCTTTTCACATCGCCTCTTACTTCCTTAGTGTATTTCCACGAAGTCCTAAGACGGAAACTCCGCATGAGCGCGTAAACACGTCGAATGCCTGTGTCTCCCGACGAGCGTTCGAGAAGGTGCCTAGACTGACGTGTGGGACTTTTGGGGGGAAACTGCCAAACAGTAACAGGGCTCTCTGTGTGTTTGCCCGCACCAGTGAACTCCGGCGACGGCATCGACTACAGCCAGCAGAAGAGGGAGAACATCGGAGACCTGATCCAGGAGACGCTGGAGGCCTTCGAGCGCTACGGAGGGGAAGACGCCTTCATCAACATCAAGTACATGGTCCCTACCTACGAGTCGTGCTTGCTGAACTAGCCGTGGGGACCGCTGGGGTTGGAGGGGGCGGCCCTTAGGGTTCTCGGCGGCGGCCTCTGCTGCTATGAGCGTCTCTTGTTTGTGACTTCCACAGCTTTCTTTCCTACAGCTGCTAAAATAGTGGCTTCTGGGCCATTGGACTGTTAGCCCTATTGAGAGCAAGGCTTTCCAATACATAAATAGCGCCTGTTTCTTAGATTACAATAGTGTACTGTGCTTATTTGTTCCAAGAGAAGAATTGCTTCTTTATACGGCTCGGACAGAATAGGAGTCCGAGTTAAACCTTCGGTTGTATAGACAATAAAACTATGATTTTCATACGCAATTCAGCAATTGCTGTTCTGTGTCTGCCTGCCCTGAGGGTGATGTCAGAGGCTGTAAGGGAAGAGTTTATGCTGACCGCTTAATAGGTGTTTGTCATGGGAGACAAACGCCAGTTCAGCATCACCTCTCGGCAGCTGTGTGGAGCGATGTGCCTTGACATTTGATAAAACTATGGAGTCTGTATTCCTGTTACAGCGGCACGGATGTGCAGCCAGTTACGAACTGCAGCCGTAATGGAATGAATGCTTCCAGCCCGTCGTGATCCGGGCTTGCAGGGGCTTTCCAGGTTATTTCGGGCGGGGCGGGGGCAAGGGCAGGGAGACCGGGGGAAGAGTGGGGGCGGGGCAGGGTGAGGTATGAAAGGCATGTATGACATGGTATGACATGGCAAACGCCATTTCGAATAGGCTGGTTTGAACGCTCGTCCCTCCACGTTATGACGTGCCACTCACAGAGTTTATCCAATAGTGTGTTCCGGCCTCTTAATCATTTCTGCACATGGCTTACGGGCC
This sequence comes from Pteropus alecto, assembly GCF_000325575.1. Lineage (NCBI taxonomy): Eukaryota > Metazoa > Chordata > Mammalia > Chiroptera > Pteropodidae > Pteropus > Pteropus alecto. The sequence goes on from NW_006438073.1 coordinate 7,123,153, forward strand.
TTTTAATCACTTCATCTTGACGTTCAGCCCTTGAAGCAAATCAGGTTTTTTCCTTTGGCAACCCTGCTTTCCTCCCACCGGTTGGATGGCTCCTCACAGCAGCTCTCTGCAGGGCTGATGGCAATATTTTGGAATTGTATTGAGACCAAAAAAAAAAAAAAGATAAAAAAGAAAAAAAAAAAAAGACAATGAACATGTACTTTTTCATTCAACTGAAAAAACACATAAAAGGCGCCTGGGGGAGAGAAAGCCAAGCGTGAGGCCCTGGGCCTGGAGTCGATGGCGAGGCTGGCTCGCCGGGCCCTGAGCTCGGGGCGTTGGAAACGCAGCCCAAAAAGCTTCGCGAAGCCGGAACACTGACTTTGCAGGCCTGAGAAATGCGGTCGCCGCCCAGAAGTGCCCAGAGTCTCTCCTTCTGTAGCAGAACGCAATCTCTGCACACCAAAAAAGTGAAGAAATGAAATGCGCTCCACCGCACCGAGCATCGGCCTCGAGACTCTGCCGCTAATTGCTCGAGACACGAGTTTCCAGCAGCAAACGCCGAATTCGAAAACTGGCTCATGACTCACCTTCCGTGAGGCCGGGCTCAGCGCGTGAGATCCCGCATCCAGGCAGCTGCCCCCCTCGTTCCCGTAAGCAGTTTTTAGGATAAATGGAGATGCACGACTGGGTAGGACAAATGGGCTTTCCCGGGTAATATTTTGAAAAGGCGGCTAGAAGCCAACGCCGACAGGTCGAGGCAGGTTTTCCTCTCAACGACGGTGTCCGCACGCACCCGGAGCTGCTGTCCGGGCGTCGGCGATGGGCTCGCGGGGACACCGAAGGCCGTGGCACCGTTAGAAGGACAAGGCTCGCCGGCGCCTTCGCGCATCCCCGCTGGAACGCCCCGCATGGCTCCGCCAGGACTCGCGAAAACAGTGCCCCTCGCCCGAGGTCTCGCTCACGACAAGTGCCTGGCGTGATGGGGAGACCGGCCGCTTGGCCGAGAGCCTGACTCTGGTTCGGACCTGACACACGCTGTTCCTTCTCTCGGCTCCGTCGCTGGCCGGCCCCGCTGCCTCGGCCACGCCGCTGCAACTCTCCCCAGCTGTGAACCGAGGTTCCTCCCACCCACAGGCAGGTCGCGAGCACGCGACAGGACCTCGGTGGAGCACCTAGACTGGTGGAAATGTATTTCAAAGAGAAACAACGTCTGAGCAGTTTCTACGCTGGCCAAGCAATACCTGTTTGGAAAATCTTCAGACCGCGCTGTGCAGCGTGCAGTTCTTTGTACGAAGAGATAATTTTGCGGAAAATCAAAATAACTGCAGAGCTAGCACGAAGTTTTCTGGAGATTAAGGGATAATTACACCGTTTTATTAGCACAGAAGCAGACGTGGCCTCTGCTTTTCCTGCCTTCCCTCCCCCAGGTTAATCTTCCACTTCTCCCAAATAATGTGTGATCAACTCAGCGGAGAAGCAGGAAATGACGTCACGTGTCTTTCACCCGCTGCATCTTTTCCATCGAAACTTCCTGTCTAAGGGACCCCGAGGGTGCAGCGAGGGCAGGCGGGAAGTGCCCGGGTGGCGGCCCAGAGCTTTCGTTTGCCTGTTACGTTTCCTCGAAGTGGTCATCCAGGTGTCACAGTCAGTCACGCTAAACGACAGGGAAAGCCCCAGACGCAGGGGTCACAGGATGTGGGTGGGAACTCCAAGCCTCTTACTCAGGGGCTTCGGAGCCCAGGACAAGTCACGTACACTTGGTTTCCCGCCCCGTAGCTCTCTCTGCTTCTTCCCGGGGGCAGCGCAAGGGCCCAGCGACCGCAGTGGGGGGCACAGGCCTGGCGCACGGCAGTGGGAACCTCGCGGAGCCGGGCGTGAAGTCGCGATCTTTTCAAGTTACAGAAACTGTAAACCTCAAAGCCCTCGGCCCCGAATGGGCCCCGGGGTGTCTAGTTTACAGGTTCCATACAAGCATCGCAGGACAAATGCACGAGGGTGACAGGCTCGGCGGGGAGCCCAGCTGGGGGAGTGGGAGCAACGGGGGTTCTGTGGACACAGGTGCCTGGCGCAGGGACGGGGAGCTGCCCAGTCATTGCGTGATGCACAGGAGGGCCCAGGCCGGACGTGCCTTGACGAGGTCCCCATGGGCCAGCAGTGGTCTCCGGCCCCCTCACAGGCATGGAGCTTGGTTACCACACGGGACCCAGCCACTCAGAGGCATGGAGCTTGGTTACCACACGGGACCCAGCCAGAAGGACATCGGGCTCTCACGAGCCCACTGCACGCCGGCAGCCCCCTCCGCGGGCACCCACGCCCTCATGGGTGGGACTGCCCGCCCCTCCCCGTCACGCTGGAAGAACAGCACATAATATTTATGGGCCAATTGCATCTGCAAAACATCAGGCGGAGATACGGAGCTCGAAAAGTCTGCGAAATGGTTGCCTGCTTGGAGAACATGATATTTAAAAGATTTCTTAAACAAATGCATCTTTAAATCCCTCTGGGGTTTACTCACATGCAATCTCTAGGGAAGCTTTGGTGTAGGCTGTGGGCATCTCGGGGCATTGCGATTTAGAGAAGCTAAAACCGAGTGATTTTAAGTCTCCGTCGGTACCCCACTGCATCTCTTACGTCTGTGGCTATTTTGAGGTGTTTGTCACTAGCCCTTTCCCAGCAGAGGCTGGGAAGCTCAAAGGCGGTTTTATTTAAAGAAGAAATATACCTGGGAAAAGAGTCTACAAACATTTTTCTAAATATAGATGTCTACTCTCTGATGGGACTTAAACCAGAGTCAGAAAAACTCTAATCCTTTTTAAACAGTTCCCTCCGTGAAAATGCCCCTTTTCTAGAAATATACAACCTGACCAAGGCTGTCCAAGAGGGGGTCGTTCTACATCTCAATGGGAAATGGCTGAGTCCCCCGTTCGCACCGGGACAATTCACATCCCCTACTTAAATATCTGGGGCCGGCACTCACACAGCCCGCAGACCGGCTGTGCTGCAGGCCGGTCAGCGGTCACTCAGTGGCCACTCAGTCAGGACACGTTTCCAGGCTCCGCCATCTATGCTCCTGTCCCCTGGTGGGGGGAGCGGGGCTGCCCAGAAAGTCACGCAGCACCTTTTCTCTATAAGACCCCGAAAGCAGGGCCTGCCTCAGCTCAGCCAACCTCGTTTCCTCTAAAACAAGCTTATCAGAGGCGGATCAGACTTTCTGGTTACTAGACGCGCCGACACCCACCGAGGTGGGGCCGCCCGTGTTCTGAGCAGAAGAGGCCACTTGGAAAGCGGCCGCTGCCCCCGCACTTGGGTTATTGGTGACCAGGACGTTTTACTACAGAAGGAGCCCTCGGCGTCCACGCTGTCCCACAGCGGGGAAGGCGTAGTGCGAGTGGACTCGGACCCAGGGCCACTCCCGCCGGAAAGCACGACTAGGGGTGGACTCTGAGCCTAAACGTCCCTCGCGCCATCTTCGTCCCTTTCACCGTCCCCAACGGGTCAGCGCGAACCGGCTGAGCGGGAATGTGGAGCCAGGCGGGCGTCCTTGCTGACACACCCTGAGGAATGTCCATGGCCTGCCCTGCGGCTCCAGATCCGCCCAGGACAGCAAAGCAGAAGGCAGCAGCCTTCGCAGAAAGCGCGTGGTCCCCCCAGTAAGGGACGATCCTGTCACCTTCGTGCACCCACACACCGTTACCCAACCCTGTGGTTCGCTTCTTCCTGCAAGCTCCTGGGCAGTGAGGTGATGCTCCCCGCCCCAGCCAGTGCTGCTGGGGCGAAGAAGGTTCTCTCCTGTCGGCCGTCCGCGTCCCTCTGCATCAGGCGTTGGCTTCTGTCCCCCCAGGGGGGTACATGGTCAAGGTGCTTGGGTGCTCTATCCGTTTTTACTTTGCCAGATTCTGGAAGTGTGGATCTGAGAGACAGGATGTGTTCTCTTCCTGAGCTCGCTAAGCCTAAGAATTTATTCCTTCCGTTTCTTCCTTATTTAGGAACTATTGAGAGACAGCCCCTCGTCTTGACTTAAGAATCTGTCGGAAGCTGTGCTCCCACTACTCAAAAAAGGACACTCGGTATTTTGCCAGTAATTTATGGGCGTTTTCAGATGTCCTAATGCCCATCCATGCACCACCGGGAGCCAGATTAGAAGGTAAACCCAGGCTCGCCCACTAAGAAGTGGCAGTGCTTCCGCTCAGAACGGAAGAGACGGTGGACTGTGTGCCCTCGGGCTCCGACAATGGCCCCAGGGAGACTGGGACGAATTTCATTCAAGGATGAGCCACGTGACACTCAGGCGCCTGCTCCTCCTGCCTCCTTTGCCGGCCTCTTCCTAACCTCTCAGTGCTGTGGTGTCTCCCTGTCTTCGTCCACCCACGCCCTCGGCCACCCCGCTCGTCCCAGGGCTTCAGCTGCTACCCTTATGCCCGTGGTTCTCAGTTTAAGCTCAGCTTCCCTAAATCCCACTGAACATTCCGCTTGGCTGTCTAAAGGCTTATGGAAGCACATGCAGGAAACAAAACCCTGGCTCCCCTCCTCCCACCCCCAGCTGTTCCAGCTCAGATCTCACATCTGATCCGTAACAAATCCCGTCTACAAAACCATCAAAACAGACCCCTCCCGAAGCCAGGTTCTGACTCCTTCCTCTGCCTCCGTCCGATCAGCATCTTGCCTAGCTCGTGACCCCCCCACAGGGCACACCACAGGGAGGTCAGCGACTCTTCGAACAGCCCCCATGGGATCCCCGAGCTGCTCTCAACCCTCCAACGACTTCCGCCTCCCAAATGTCACGGTGGCCCACATGTTACATGCACTTGGTGGCTCCAGGCCACTCCCGACCTCACCTCCGACACTCTCCCGTGACCTCCTGGTGTCCCCGTCCCTCCACGGTCCAGCTGTGCTGGCCTTGTCCCCGCCCCACGAACAGGCCAAGAACCTCCTGGCCTCAGAGCTTGGCCTTGCAGTCACCTCAGCCCGACTCAGCGTCCCCCAGATGTTCACTCGGCTCCCTCCTGGCTGCTCCCGGGTCTCTGCAGAAAGTCGCTTCGCCAGAAAGGCCTTTCTCCACCCCGTTCCCTCGCTCTCCTCATCCCTTACTTGGTTCGATTTGTCTCAAAACACCGATGTGTCTGACACAATAGCGCATCTTTCCTGCTTGGTCACAGGGCGTGGGCTGCGTGAGAAGGGGAAGTTCGCCCCGCTTCCCACGGGCTCCCGCGTGCAGGGTCAGAATGCAGTAAACGTGTTGCATCGATGAACGTTGGCTCTTAAAAATGGCACAGGGCCCTCCCCACACCCAGCCTGACTTAGAGGACGCCGAACTTCCTCAGGTGTCCTGTGTCAATGGCACTGCTGTCTGAGTCCATCCGAGGTGAGATTCATTGAAGATGCTCAGACTTCGGAAAATTTAAAAAGGCTCTGCTGTCGTAGGGAGAGACATTCTGATATCATTCTGTTTAAACCAAGTCAGAGAAAAGGATTTTAAATGTCCTCCGAAGCTCCAGGACACAGGGGGCCCGTCTGGGTGTTCGGGGACACACGGATGGCCTCCGTGCGAGCTGTGACGTAGGCGTCGCCAGGGTCCCTCAGGGGACCTGTGCAGGACAGCGCCGACCCGTCCAGTGAGGCTGCAGCCACTGTGCAGGTCCCTTCCCAACACGCTACTCACGGATGTCCCTGTGGGGGACTCGGCACAGATGGACGCCGATGTCCACCTAAACCCGCGCTCTCAAGGAGGCTGAAGCAGCTCCAGCGTCCCCACCGCTGGCCCAGCGTCACGGCCCCCGCCCGCCGGCCCAGCGGTTCTCCAGGCAGGGCGGGGACCAGCAGCGCCACATCACCTGGGGGCTCAGGCCCGAAGCGCTAGGGGGCCCCAAGTCTCTGTCTGCCACGTCGTCCAGGGGGATCCAATAGGCCGGGGAGTTCGGGAACCTGCCTGGCATGGACGCCAGCCCCTCGGGGGCCCGGCCACGCTGGAAGTCGGCGGTCCCTCCGCGGTCCAGCCCGCAAGCCCGGCCACTGTGGCTAGTTTCCCTGAAGCGGGAGGACTTCTCGGGGACGCTAACGTCACGCAGCCTTGAAGAAGGACAGGGACACTTCAGCCTCCCTCGTCAGGAAGGTAAAGGAACTGTCCGCAGACTAGAGAATGGGGAATAGGTGTGCCTTCGAGAAACGTGGCTTAAATCGGTAAAAAGCCGACAGTGCGAACCTACCATCTTTGCTTCAAGCGTTATCAGAAAAACAAAAGGCCAGAGTCTCACCGTCCAAAACAGCATTTCCAAGTATTCCATGTCATTGCCATCTTTATACTTGAAACTTAAAAAAAAAAAAAAAGCTGAATCCTTTATATTAATAGAGAGAGAGAAATTTCTAGTCAACTACTCAAAAATTCCAAGCATTGTGATCAGCGGCTCTAAAACAACCTACAGACAACGTTGCTCACCAGACGCCCCCCCTTCCTGAAGTAAGAGGCCCGTCTTCACGCTTGTCCACCGCCCCAGGCTCAAGCCTCTGTGGGTCACAGAAAGCAACTAAAACGATGCTAAAACGATGTCCTCGTGCAGCAGGACACTTGGGTCACTTGACTCAATTAAAGGCATAACAGGAACATTCTAGAACCGGAGCTTTAAATGGCCTTTTTGTCTCCTCCCTCACACATCCGGGGCAGTAAACACTATGTAAAAATGCAGCAAGGAAAATGTCTCATAAAGAACTTTATTGATAAAAAGGTAAATTTTTAGTCGCCCTTCGGTAGGCTCCACTCAGGAAGGGAAACTATGTCAGAATTTTTACAGTGCTAGGAATTCTCCATATTTAAAAAGAATGTTTTCAGGTCAGAGGGACCCCAACTGCAACACGTTTCTGATCGGTGACAATCTCTGCCCCAAATCTAATCTATTTGGGGGATCCTCATGTGCTGAGGGGGGCGTAAACTATCCCCCGTAAAAGTGATTTTTTTCCCTTCATTCGGAGCCCCCCAGAAATGACCCAAACACTAAAACAGATTAACGTGCTTTATGGGGAGGGAATAGACTGAGTCTTTCGGACTCGCTTAAACTTCTAATAACGTCACTAACACAGCAAAGGCCACATAGCCAGCAAATAACCGCAGCGTCTCACAAGAGGTCAGAGTCCCGACTGAATGAGCCCTTCTCTGGAAAATACGTGTCAGGATCTGCAAAGCGCTTAGAATGTGTAGAGGGGCTGCTGCTTGTCCTGCAGCGAGAGGGGCCCCCACGGGCCCTCCCCACCCCCGGGGCTGCCTCGCGGGCCTCGGTGGCCTAACTCCTGTGAAAACGCACAGCCCCGCGCGAGCATGGGGCATCCGGAGTGCGCTGTCACCGAAGGCCAGATGGCACGCCGGCGTTCCCGCGGAGCTGTGAAGGAGCCACGAAGATCTCGGGGGCTCCGCGACACCTCGGCGGGTCGTGGGGTGCGTGCGGCCGCACAGATATCCCAGACCGGCTTGGAAAGAGGGAGATCTGACTCCCATCTGAAAAGCAGCATCACGTTCCGAGAGCAGGCGGGCGGCGGAGGCGGCTGAGAGGCGGTGAGGTGGGAAGGGGTTGGGATTCAGGTCAAGGCCAAGGTTTAAACGGTGGCTCCACCACCTGCCCGCAGGACGCTGGTCATCTTCCGGTTCGCCCCCTGAGCCTCAGTTTCCCCATTTGCAGGATGGGAGGGAGGAACACTCCGCGGCGAGGAGCAAATAAGGTGTTTGAGGGACTCACTTAAACCTGTGCCTGCGCCTCGATCTCTCGAAGGGGGACATCTGGAAGGCATGGCTGAAGATGTTGTATAAATACAGAAGAAATAAAGCGAGCGTAAATCTGTACCCTGAGGCCCAGACATGCCCTTCTCAGAGTGTGGCTTTTCAGATCCCAATGGGCCCCCTACCCTGCGTGGCTCCCTGCGCTACCGCGACGGGGTCTTAGTCTCAGCGTCGTCTGGGTGTGACATCGCCCACGCGCACGCCGAGGGGCCCGTCGGCTTATGGCTGAAAAGACTGAGGCGTGAAGCTGAACTTTTTCCCCACGTTTCACACCTGCCAAGTGGCTTTTGGTGTCACCACAGAATCCCGGCAAGCGTGAGTTTTTAGCCACGGGGAACATGGGCGGTTTATCAGTGAAAACGTCTGCTCAGCTCGGCTCGCCCTACAGAGATGGGCGGCCCCCATTTACGCACAAACGCCCCCCGACCCACCGCCGCCACATGTCAGGCCTGGCCGCCTTCTGCGTCTCCCCCATTCTGACGTCACACCCTTCAGGGGGTTTTCGGCCCCTTCCGATCTTTAAAACCAGATCGTAGTCCGTGGCGGGACGAAGCCTTTTTAATTCCCCAAGAACCGCAGACGCAGACCAGGCTGAGAGGCAGCTGGAGCGTCACCCCAGAGGAGCTCTCGCTTGTGTATTTTAAGCCCCTTGGGGAAAGTTGTAATTTTCCCTTCAGAACTACACAGGGACTGACTGCTCCTCGTTCCCTCGCGCGTCCTCGGAGGCGGGGGTGGACGGGACGTGTCCGCCCTGCCTCCCCCAGACTCAGGATGAGACGCTCCCCGCAGCCGAGCCTGTCTCCGTCCCCTCCGGGAACAGGGTCTCCAGGTGGAGGGCAGGACTGTCACCCGGCAGCGGCTGCAGGTCGGGAGAGGAAGCGGGGGCGATGGGGCCTGTGCTCGGCTGGCACCGACGCCTGAGGGACAGGCCACGGCCACGCGCCATCATCCGAGGCTCCTTTGCAGCTGGGGTCTAGGCCTTGCGTGCTCCCCGGCGGGTGTCCGCTCGGGCTGAGCTGTGCCCCCCGGTGCTCACTGCGCCTTCGCCCCAGCACAGGCGGGGAAGAACCACTAGCGCCATCGAGATCGCGAAGGAACCGGGACGTGTGGCCCGCACCAGGGCGACTGGGAGACAGCGTGCGACGGAGGACGTGGGGCCCGGGGCACCCGGCGGGGAGCAGCGACGCCCAGACGGCCCGGTGCCCCAGCCTCCTCCACACGCGCCCCAGAGAACTAGCCCCCCAGAACCGGAGATCTGGGAGACACCCAGAGCCCATGCGGGGTTTAAATCTGCCTCGCAGCTGGCCGGCTGCCCCCCACCCCCACGTGGGGTCAGAGGGTCAGGAAGGGTCGCTGACCACCAGACAGAGCAGGGGGCTCCCACGTGGGCGGGAGGTCGGCCCACAGACTCGACGTCCCTCCCACCCCAGCGCTGTGAGTCCTTAGAGCGACATCAAGCCCCTGGCGACGTCGTCGGCCGCGCAGGGCGAGGTTTACCCGGCGGCCGAGGCCGAGTGGGCAGTGCCTGCTGCGGCCGCCCGCGCCCCTCCCTGATCTCGCATCCCTCCCTCGTGGGGTTCCGCAGGGACAGCACCCCTAATTGTTGCCAAGCTCCCCATCCCCACGTCCTTCTCCCCCCCACGGGGTGCAGGGGGCCTGCCCTGAGCTGGGGCTGGGGGGCCGCTTTCACTCCGGGCTCTGGCACCGAGCGGCTGTGCCGGTGGCCGCGGAGCTTCAGCGTCTGCGCCTCGGTCTCCCCGTCCGCGCAGTGGGGCGCTCGGGCCAAGTCTCAGTCCCCGCGTCCCTTCCAAGCATCAGACTCTGGATTCTGGTCCAGAATAACAGTGGCCGCTGACCGGCGCGTCCCTTCCCCCGCACAGCGGGCCTTTGGAAGGGGGTCACTACAGCCACGCCAGGCCGGGCCGCCCTGCGAGGCAGGAGCTCGTCCCCCAGATGCTGCGTCCCTGGCTCCCCGGAGGGGCTGGAGCTTTTCCCTGGAGGAAACGGGACTCGGCCCAGGGTCGTGAGCGGGGCCTGGTGCTATGCGAACCCCCACGTCCTGTGCCAGCCGCTGCCCTGCCGGGCTCCCGGGGCGCTGGTGCCAGTGGCCACTGTCACCGCGGCTGAAAGGGGCCGGGCGCACACACTTTCTCACAGTCCCTCTCTGCCGGAAGGAGGGCTCGCCATGGCAGGCACGCACCGCGGCCGCTTCTGTCTTTCCGGAGCTGCGCTCCCTTATCCACGGCCTTTCTCCTCCTCTCCCAGAATCCCTCTGGCCTGGCGCGGGCGGACCCGGCGGCCCCGGCCCCATCCCGGCTGACCTCTCGGGGCAGCTCCGTCCTCCCCCTTGTTGCCCCTGAGTGTCCCAACTTCTTCTCTCTCACGAATCCTACAGGGCTGGAGCCGCTGCTCTGCGGGGCATTGCAAGCCCAGGTGCGCTGGGCTGGCGGCTCCTTTTCTAAGGGGACATGGAGAGCGTTTCCGTCCCATCGCACACGAGGACAGCCCCGGAAGAGGAAGCACGTGTCTGCACCGCGGGTCCCTCCGGTAATACCGGACTGGTTGCCACAGATGTCTCTGGATGGGTTATAAATTCATGTTCTCGCGACATCCATTCATTCACTGATGATTTGGTTTTCACGTTTCAAACCTGCACCTAGAGGTAATGTGGAGTCTCCAGGGCATGCAGGGTCGTTGGTCTCACCTGTGTCGCGACCCCTCAAGGACCCCTGGTGGCCGCCCCCTCCTCATCTCCGCTTCCCTCGCCCCTTCCCTGTCCAGCTCGTTTCTCCTTCTTTTCCTCTTGTTCTCTGTGGCCTTTTCTAAGGGCTTCCAGTGACATTTCCGAGGGGCTTTCAGGTCCACGATGAAGGGGGCATATCACTGGGAGCAGGTCGGAGCCTCGAGAATGATGAGAACGAGAGGTGACAGGGGAGAGGACACCAGGCCGCGCTGCGCTGGACGGGGCACGGGCTCCCGCTGGTCGCCTTGCGGCTCTGAGCTGTTCTCTCAGACCGTCTGAGCGGACGTGAAGGCCCCCTGCCGAGAGTGTGACACACGTCGCTCTCCATCTGAAAAACAAGATTCGCTCCACCTGACACTTGAAGGAAGCTCCTCGGGGTCACGCTCCTCCGCTGCCCAGGGCCCGATCCTGGAGGCTGCGCTTCCTGTCCCCCCGTCCCCCCCGTCCGTTCTCGGCTGCAATCACTGCGCCTCCCCTCCCTTCCCCACCCGACCACACAGGGCAGAGGAGCCCTTCCTGCCCTGTTCCCCACCTCCATCTCCGCCCATCCCCGACGAATCAGAACCTCTGGGAGAGCAGCACACACACAGCGCTGGCTGGCGAGCACCGACCTCCCGGAGGGCAGGAGCCGGGAACACCAAGGTGAAAACACGTGCCTCTTCTCCAAGGCCACTTCCTGTCCACACATCTCGGATAGTCTTCCCTGAGCGATGAGCAAGGAATTCAGTGCATGTGCTGAATGTCCCTTTGAGTAAGAAAGAGAAAAATTAATTTTAAAAATTTACAGTCACAAAGAACATACACAAAAGGCCAGGATGCATACAAAATAAAGCCCTCATTATCATCAGTCACTGGGGAGATGTGAATTAGAACCACACCGAAATACCACTACACACCCACCAAAATGGCAAAAAATTAAAAGGCCGATAATACCACAACTCCCATACATTGCTTCAGCTACGACCCACTAATTTCACGAATGGATAATTAGCCAAGAGAAGCGAAAACATTCGTACGCAAAGTTCCTTGTACAAGAATGTCCGGAGAGCGTCCTTCGTGGTAGCAGACAGCTAGAAACGTGTCTCGCAGCAGGAGAGGGGCCGCCCCAGGCACGAGCCACGGTGTGCCCGGCCGATGCGGCAGAAAAGGCAGAGGCAGAGCGTGCCGACAGCCTCGCCGCCGTGGACGAGGCCCGTGTGCGCCGAGCAGAGCAGGACGAGCTGCTGCTTCCATCTCCATGAAGGTCTGGGGTGAGCGCATCTGCGGTGGGAAAAGCCGCGACAGGCCCCCCACCCACCCCCGGGCGGACCTGCCACTGGGCGGGGCGTGAGCGAACTCGACAGACGGTGGGCCCCGTCTGCCTCTCGACAGAAGTTCAACTTATACAAGTGTGTGCGTTTGTCAAAAACTCAGCAAAATAGACACAAAATCTGTAAGTTTTATTGTGAATTGTTCCACTAAAGAAAACCAAGGTCAGACGCTGGAGAGGGAGAGCCGGGGTCCCGGGGGAGGCGGCAGCCTGCCAGGCCCCCGCCCGCAGCACCGTGGGCTGGGGGATCGCAGAGGCGGGTCCGGGGACGCCCCCATCACCCCGCGTCTGTGGACGTGGGGCTGGGAACCTCTGACCGCAGTCCCAGGATCGGCGTGAGCCCCAAAAGGCAGCAATTGGGGGGGGGGGCAGGGGCTGGTGGGCCCAGCCACGCTCCTGGTACCAGCCGCCACCAGGAAGGGAAGGTTCCTGTTTCACCTACCAAGATGCAAAACCCTCAGTGCTGCAAGGAGCATTCGAGGCCGACAGGCGTCACGTCCCACCCAGTGCAGGAACCCCCCGGCGTCATCACCAGACCAGGCGCAGGTCGACCAGACGGGCGTCTCGTGTCTCCTGATGTGAGGCGCTCAGAAGTGAGTGCGATGCTTCCGATTCATAAGCCCTGACTCCCTCAGAGAGCTGCTGCGAGCCTCAGGCAGCACGGGGGACAGAGGGACAGGCTAAACGTCCCAAAGAAGCAACAGGGGTGTATCGTCCAGGGTCACTGGCCCCCGATCTGTCAGCGTCATAAAAAGGACAGCGATGAATTAGAGACTTAAGAGCTGTAACGATCAGTTAAAACGAAGGGCCGGGGCTTGGATTTTGGTTCGAGCAAAGCTACCGAGCACACAGTGTGACCACAGACCAGCTGTCGGGCGAGCACGCAGTGTGACCACAGACCAGCTGTCGGGCGAGCACGCAGTGTGACCACAGACCAGCAGTCGGGCGAGAAGAAACGTCACGACACAGGACGGCAGAGATGACTGACCAACGCCCGTGCGAAGCGACACAGCCTCTTTTCAAGGAGTCCTTTTCAGGACGAGCTCCAGGACAGCCGTAGCTGTGGCCTCTGCACGCGTGGGAACCTGAGCGCTGTTACTTCTTTCTGTGTGACTCGCCTCCGTGTTCTGAATTTCTACGATGCGCATATAGCGCATGTGTAAGGGGTTGCACAGCGTTCCCCCAAATCCATGTGCTGCAGTGCTAACCCTCAGCCACCGAGACTGCAACCTTTCTGTAATTGGTAAACACGGTCATCGCAGATGCAGATAGTTAAGTCGGGGCGAGGTCACGCGGGGCAGGGTGGGCCCTATTCCAGTGCCACTGGCTCCTTACAAAGAGACACACACACAGGGAGAATGCCACGGGGAGATGAAGGCAGAGGCTGGAGCCATGCTTCCTCAGGCCCAGGGACGCCGGAGACGGCCAGCAAACCGGAAGCTGGGGGACAGGCCCGAAGCAGACTCCCCCTCACAGCAGGAACTGGCCCTGTCGACGCCCTGGTTTTGAACTTGCAGCCTGCAGACCTTAGTCTAAGCCCCACCCCTGTCTGCAGCACAGGCTGCTGCAGCTTGAGCGGAGTAATACAACATCTATGATAATGAGGAATTACTTCCATCTAAAACTTCAAACAGAATATGCGGGGCGCCTGACAAATGGGGCGTAAGCTCTCTGCTGCTTCACAGGGCAGTGGGTGGCATTTCGTACGGAGCATTCTTCCTTACATTAAGCCGAAAGCGGCACCCCCCGCGCCCCAGCTCGGCGCCCATAGATCTCATGAGTCACTGGCCCTGAGTCACTCTGCTCCGAGGGCTGAGCTCCCCGGGAGCCACCAGAAGCAGCTGGCTCTGCCCTCCTCGCCGTCTTCTGCTGTCCCACCGTGCTGTAGGCCGGGCACTTCCCGGTGGCACCAAGGGCACCTGGGAGGGGCACCTGGGGGGGAAGGGGGGCAAGGGGGAGCAGAGCCCACCGGGTCTCAGTTCCCCCAAGGAGCCGAGGCCTCCGAGGCCTCCGGGCGCTGAGTCTGTTGTTAGGATGAAAGGCTTTGTCCTCACAGGACTGTCCCCGAGGCTGGGCACGGAAACCTGAGCCGATGGGGGCGGCAGAGAAAACAACTTCCCAGAATAACCGCGGCCGCTCCTCACTCCTCGTGCGGCCCAGGAAGCCAGGCCAACGCCACTTCCTCCCGCTCTCCCCGGGAGCGAGTTATCGGGTCTCATGCCGAAACGCAATAAACTGAGACAATCGGAGGAAGAGGGGGCCTTTCTCGGCACAGGGAGTGAAACAGAACCCTACTTATCAAAGTGACAAGATTTATTCGGTTGCTCCAAACTCCCAAAGACTTCTTCTCCTGGAGAAAGGCTGGGCAGCAGGTCGTGTCCTTGGCCACCTCCAGTGAGCCAAGAGCACCATCTGCTCCGCGTCAAGCAAACCCATCGGGCATGGACGGACCCTCGACCCCCAGCACCCAGACCCAGGGCCCTGCACGGAGCCAGCCGTCACCTAAGGGGGGCGCGAACTGCCCTCAGACCAGTATGGTCCATGAGCACGGGGGCCCCAGCGGCCTGACACCATGCGAGTCCTGTTGCCCACCTGGGGTAGGGCACGGGAACGGGGGGAGGGCGAGCAAACGGGGAGACGGCGAGGGGGTGGGAGGGAGGCACATGGAGCGGGGAGGAGGGAAGGGGAAGCGGGAGGGGCGGGGGCGGAGGGCCCCTGGCCGACAGCCTCCGGTGCTCCTCTCTGTAGAAACCCAGGCCCCACACCTCCCGGTGGGTCTCCTGTCTCTGGGGTCCCCTCCACAGCCCCATTTCCATCAGGCATTGTTCCCGTTCCAGAGCCTCCCCCATGTCTCACCTCAGGGTGGAAGACTGGCCAGGCCAGCCGAAGGAGGCGCTCGCCCAGGCCTCCTCGCCCTGGGGGCCCTGTCCTCTCCTCTCCCGGGTGGCCCGGCAGAGCCTCGTGCCATCCCACGGAGCCCAGTGCCACCCCCCGCCCCAGGCCATCTGGCCCCGCGCCCTTCCACCCGGCTGCAGCTGACCTCACATCCCCCTTCTCTGGCGGGGCCCAGGTGAGCAGAGAGCACCCTGAGCTGGGTGTGGCCGAGGGTCCCCGCACCCTCACAGATCCATGTGCGACAGGAGTGGAGCAGACACCCCTCACCCCACCCGGGACCTAGCCACTTACCGAGGACAGAGCAGTGGCACCCTCGGGGACAAGGGCCAGTCACACGGAGGTGACATCGGAGCAACAGCAACCGGATGAGGGGTCTTGCTCTTCTCCCAGTGCCACCACGGAAGAGGCTCCTTCAGGGACAGGTGGGGGTGTGCTTCCCCAGACGAGACGCCAGCCTGCTGGATCCCCTGAGGTGGCTTCAAGACGAGCACGTCCACCTGCCTCTGGGGGACGGGAGGCCTCAGACGCAGGCTGCTGTCCGGCAGAGAAGCACACCGAGGGAAGCTGAGCCTTTCTCCAGAGACTTGTGAACCCGCTCTTGACAGTCTCTGTTCTGGAAGGGGTCCCCATTTCCTGATCCTAAAAGCCAAGAATAGACCCCTCAGAGCGGGGACAAATAACTGGCATGACGCGTTAATTCTCTTCATTTGTGTCCACAGGAGACAAGGAAAAATCAAGGATGAATTTAGACACAGCCTCAGAATCCTTCTCAACACTACGAATCAACCAGAATTGGCCTGGGACTTAACCCCTGTTTGCCCTGCGTGCTCTTGATGGCGACGCCCCTCGCATCCACCCCCCAGTGAGGCGGCACCCAAGCCGGCAGCCCGCTGAGTCCTCTCTCGGGCAGGTGTCTGCAGCACCCCAAGGCCCCCGTTTGCTCCGACATTCGGGCATCTGGCCCTGCCTCGCCAGGCCTGGCGGCGCTGGGCAGTGGGGCACCTCCTCCGCACACGCCCCGCCAGCTCCCCCTGCGCCGGGACGACTCGGAGGCATTGCCAGGGTTGCTCTGTGCTCGGTCTATCAATCGATCGATCAGTCAGTATCTACTGAACACCTTCTGCAGAGATCTTTAACGTTGGGGCTGGCGGAACTCCGATCCACTCGGCCATCTAATGAAAACTCTGAACAGCTCATTTGTGTTAGTTTTATCAGCTATGAGCATAGAGAAAATGCGGTTTAAAGTGCCTGAAGAAATAGGCCATGTGTTGTGTCACATGACAAGCACAGGGTCCAGTAATCGAGGCGGCGAAGGCAGTGCCCGGTCACGCCCGACGGCCCCAGGTGCTCGACTCCCCGCCACCCTCTTCGTCACAGCACGAGGACATCCGATGGAAAAGCGTGCTCCCTCGGCTGTCCCCTCACGGGTGGGAACACTCCCTCCCAGAAATTCCCGGCCAACTTCCTGTCGGATCCCGCTGGTCAGGAAGGCGAAGTGCCAAAGTCTAAATCGACCACCTGCCCGAGGCAGGACCTCATAGATAGCCCAACCCTGGGGCTTATGGGGACCAAAGAAATGAGGGGCCCCCGCTGGGAGGCCACAACGGTGCCTGTCTTCCCACCCCCACCGCACACACAGGCACAGAAGCTTAGCCCAGGGTTTTGAGGGCTTCGGAGACCGCTGAGGTCCCTCCATCGGTGCCCGGAGGCGGTGGGCCAGACACCGCGTCAGCGCTGTGAGCCGGACACGACTATCCCCAGAGAAGTGTGCATTCCGTTAGCGGGGACACGCAGGTGTCGGCCTCACAGACGCTGACCACACAAAGATTCCCACGGGAAGTGTGGAAACAGACAGGGCCAGCCCCCAACTGCGACACGGGTACCCCAGAGGGAGGTGGGACGTGGGGCCGGGCGGTGGTCCAGGAAGATGGGGGGAAACTGAGTGGACAGGAAGAATGGACAAGACTCCAGGGGCTGGAAAGGCAGGCAAGAGGCGTGGCCCGCAGACATTCCAAACCCAGAAAAAGCCCGGAGTTGTTCACATGACCCAAGAGTTTGCAGCTGTGGCTCCAGCTAAGCCACTGGGAGCCCGCTGCTGCATTTGTAGTGACTCCTTTTGATGACAGCATGAATTCTGAGAACAAAGCTCCCGGCGCTGGCTGTGTAACCAGAACCCAGAGGCAGAAATAGCTCCTTGTCACATGCACATGTAGGGTCCGAGCTGGAGCTTTGAGAGGGGGGGTTTGTCATTTGTAAAAACTTAGAGGGTTCCTCAAACACCACAGAGCAGGCGGACGACCAAACAGTTCTACTGTGCCAGTTCCGCCGTGTACCTGGTACTTTCCTAGTTTACGGTTCCTTCTCTCGTCGAAAAGCCCGATGAATTTTGCGACTGTTTTGAGGTATAAAGAGAACGAGCTAGCAGATTGAAAGGCTGGAGTTTTGTATAACCACACGAAAGAGAGTAGCAGGGAACCAAGTGCGAATCTTGAGTGAAGTCTCCCTTGCAGACGCACGCGCGCACGCGCACGCGCTCACACACACACTCGCGAGTCGTCCGACGTAGCTCACGCGCGGAGCGGGATCTTTAGACCCTAAAATAGGTCGATATACAATAAATCACGAGGAGCTATAGATTCATAGCAGATGATATGCAGAAATTAAGATAGTTACAAGTATTTTAATATATTTATTAATAGAACAATATAGGTTATTATATCCAACCCCCCTACTGTTATAAAATGAGTTACATTTCCTTATAGCTTCTTTTCGTCTGTATCCATATATATTTATTTTTTTAATATTGGCAATTAACGACTTCAATATATTATATTCCACTTGACATTATTTTACATCTATTTGTTTACACTCTGTCATTTTTAATCACCATGTGATCTGTTACAAAGTCAACATTCTGTGACAAAGTAATCATTGTCATATCATTGAATTTTTTTAAATACTTATAATCCTACCTGCGTGCTTCATCATAAGTATAACTTTCTCTTAATTTGAATTCCTTCTTTCTCAGGAACAGAATTATGGGGTCAAAATGTAAACTCTCATGGCTTTCGATAACAATGACGAATTTTCTTCCCAAATGAT
>NW_006438073.1:7140996-7143790 GCF_000325575.1 Pteropus alecto
TTCCCTGGAGTCTTGCGACACGTCTGTTGTTATGGTGACATCTGATATTCGCATTCCTGTGGACTTCATTCCTGGTGAGTTTAGCTTTTCCTCTCTAATATCCATTAAACTAATCTACTGACTTTTATTTTCACTTCTGTGAACTCTGGACCATTTTCCAGGGATTCTTTTATGCTGGGAGATGTGTCACCTTGAACCTCCATCATCTAGTACACGTGTCCTTAACCGTGACCACGATGTCATCATTCACCATTTCTTCTACCGAGTGCCAAGCCCCGTGCGGAGCACCTTCTTTACGACCACCCTATCAGAAAGCGCGGTCCCTGGTGAATAGTCGAGAGAATCGGTCTCCACTGTACAGTGGAAAACGCCATCGAGGCCCCACCGCTTACACGCTGTGCACACCGTGGACAACGTCGCAACGCTAGAGAATGCGGCCCCGCCCCAGACGGCCCCTCGCTGCCCCGCGCCTGTGCCCACCGCGTCTGCCGCTTCTTTCCGCCTTGGCGAACTCCAGCGACTGGGGTTTTAGAGCTGTGCTTTCTCCTTCCGTGCAACCTATGTGTCCATATCGTTTTACAGCTTTTGTTTCTCCGTAACCATAATTACCACGAAGCACACGTGTGTGGATGTGACTTGACGTGGGTATTTTAACAAGCCCAGAGAATGGTCTCACGCCTGCTTTAGAGAGGGACTTTTATGTCCTAGGACTCCCTTGAAGACCGTCACCGTACACGGAGATCTTTTGTGCGACACGCAGAGCTCTGATTTAGAGGGATTTTTTTCATAACTCAAAGATCTACCCATCTCCGTTTTAAAATTAGCACGAGTAATATCGTCGTCCAGGGGGGAGAAGAAAAACGAGCCTCCCAACAGTTGCGCTGTGGTCGGAGCAGAAGCGAAGTAAATGTGAAGGCTGAGCTGACGGTCCCTTGCCGTCATGCTCAGTCACCACCGCCTTTGGGACTGACCGGGAAACTGCCCTCAGGGCAGCGGCGGCCCCCGCCCCCCGCCCGTGGTTTTCAGAGACCGAGCTCAGAGACCCCTTCGTTGGCTCCTGTGCTTTGTCCACTGTTTACTTCTGGTCAAGTTGGGACAGGAACCCGGAGCGTCTGGACCGTCTCGTCTCATCCCAGGCGAGCCGCTGGCACTCGAACAGGTCTTGCCGGGCTGCCCGCATTGCGGCCGCCAGCCAAGCTCTCATTTTAGCTTCATTCTGCAGCCCCAGAGCTGGCGGCTCATACCAAGCCCAGGTTATGAGAACCGTGGCTCCAGCCACGTCTCCGAGGTGACAGAGATTCCTGAGCCACTCACGCTGTCGCTTTGGGGAACAGACCCTTTGATCTCCAGACCTGCTGCTGCTGCTGTCATTCTGAGCAATTCTAATGACCCAGGTGCTTATCAGAGAATCGGCTCCCGCAATCGTCCCAAACCCAGACATCAGATTCCTAACAGGTGGTTCGTTCTCTCCCTGCTGCGGGAGGAGGCCATCGAGGCCACGGACGTTTCCCTAGGGTCCGCTTCGCTGCACAGCGCGTGCTCTGCGGTCTTTGGGAGCCAGCTCGCACGTAGCGGCCGAGCTCTTGTTTTCTGCTGGAACTTCTTGCGATGCGAGCTGGAGCCCGCCTTTTACTTCCGACAATCCCCCTTTCCTGGACCCCTCACATCTGCTGACCGCCAGGCCTCACGCACACCTCTTTCGTTGTTGCCCGCATGTCCCTGGTCGTCCGCACTGGTCATTCATTCCCCCTGCAAGTCTGCTGCTTTCCCAGCGGTGCCTCTGTGGGGAGAGCTCCAGGCGGTTTTGCTTCGGTGCCTGCCTGGTCCTGCAGGCTCAGCTTGCACAGCCAGCCCTGCTGCGGGCCTCATGTGAATGTGCCTTTTTTTTTTTTTTTTTTTGGCCCATGCTCTATTCTATCGCTGTTAAGATCCCAGGCACATCAGCTCTATGATGAGTAATCTCCGGTATTTATCATAATGTTGAATCTGTTTTCAGGAATGAGTACAGCAGGCTGCATCACCTTGCCAGGGCCACCGTGACAAAGCACCACAGGCTAGGGGCTGAAAACAACAGAAATCGAGTCTGTCACAGTCCTAGGGGCTGCAAGTCTGCAATGGAAGCGTCCGCAGGACCAGGCTCTCTGCAAAGCCTCTGGGGCAGGGTCCTCCCTTGTCTCTTCCAGTCATACAGGATTAGGCCCACCCTAACAACCTCATTCAACTCGATGACATCTGCAAAGAGCCTACTCCCAAATAAGTTCACCTTCATAGGTGCTGGGGGTTAGGACTTCAGTGTATCTTGTGGGGGCACACAATTGAACCCCTAACACAGGCAGAGTCTGTCTTTGGCCTCCTTCCCGAGCACCCCATTCTGCACTTCCTTCCCCAGCCCACCTCCCTTTCCCTGTCGCCATTTCCAGCCACCCCTAGGCGGCTTGTGCCGATCTTCTCTTAACAGAATGACACGCTGGTGATGGAGCCATGGGCATCCGTGAAGGAGGGTTGGGGAGGACGGTTTGCGGGGGGCGGGGGGTGGCTTGAAATCATTTCCACAGTCACTTGCTCGTTTTGCTGACACTGAGGCCAACATTTGTGCTGGAAACCCCAATGCCCCTAGGGTCTGGGCGAGTTTGCTTCTCCCTTCACCCCTCAGCACCCCAATAGCCGCTGCTCACGACTTGAGGACTGAATTGTAAGGATGAGGAGAGCTGTGAACGCGACAGGCACCGGCTCCCGGAGCCCAAGAGGCTGTGAAGGAGCAGGCCAGGCGCAGAGAGGATGGATCAACATTCCT